>NC_067400.1:322437398-322793648 GCF_016432865.1 Antechinus flavipes | reverse complement strand
AAGGAAGGAAGGAAGGAAGGAAGGAAGGAAGGAAGGAAGAAAGGAGGAAGGGAGGGAGGGAGGTGAAATAGTCCAGGCAATAGAATTCAAGACGGCCATAGTAATTCATAATTTCGAAATAATTTATTTGTAACTGGCCTAGATGGTGTGCATGGCCAGGATGGACCTCCAGAAGGATTTTGGCATGGTTCCGTGCCCAACTGAAGTAGGGACAGACTTATAAACATTCTTGTTCACCCTTGCTGGAACCTTTGACATTAAACAGTGATTCGAGTTTTACAACAGGAGATTGGGGGTTTTACAGGATGAAAGGAGAATCCACCGGGGCGGATGCTCTAACATAGATAAGGATCAGGGTTAGGCGACCACCCTCACGGAACAGATACCCTTAAGAGCATTGTTGATCTGGCCCTTTTGAAGTGCAAAAGAAGCCCCCTAATCTAGCTGAGCAAACTTTCTTCTGCTAGCCTGAGGCCTTTGAAGTACAGCAGAAAGGAGGGCCATTTGTCCATTTCAAAGGAAGGAAGGAAGGAAGGAAGGAAGGAAGGAAGGAAGGAAGGAAGGAAGGAAGGAAGGAAGGAAGGAAGGAAGGAAGGAAGGAAGGAAGGAAGGAAGGAAGGAAGGAAGGAAGGAAGGTATGCCTTTTCCTAAGATGGAGAGAATAACAAATGATACTTGGCTTTCCTTTTCTTTGTCACAAGTGGAAATGATCACTTCTCCCAAAGATCCCCATTCCTTTTTGCCTCGGAAAATAGTCCTTTCTTGCTTTTGCTTGAGAATCAGCTCTAAATAGAATTCCTTCTTGTTGGTTTCTTTATCTTCTAAAGAATGGAATTCTAATTAATACTAATTACTTTTACTCAATATTAATATTATTAGTGAATAAAGGTCAAAAGGAAGAGAAAATAGGTACCAATTGTCACTGAAATATTACTAAATAGAAAGAAGAAATAGATGTGGAATTTGCAAATACATCATAACCCTGGCACATGGGTACTGTATGAGAGAAATAAGAACTTCAGTTATCCAGCTAATTGCTGGGAGTTTCACTCAATAATTTCTGGATTAATTAGTATTAATTAGAGATTTTTTTTTGTTTTTTGTTTTTGTTTTTTACTAAGAGCTAATATTATAGCATTGTGAGGTTTATAAAGAGCTTTGCAAATATCTCTAACATTTATTATTATCTTTACCTGTCATCTTAGGCAATCTGATAAATGTGAGGTGATACCGCAGAGCCACAGGTAACCCTAGAGAACTTCTAAATTTAGTTCTCTATACCATTAATTTTTAAATTTTTGATAAAGATGCCCTGGCTCCAGCAAACTGCCCACCGGAAGGGCAGTGTCCAATGCGAGCAGCTCTACTATCTTTAGATAATCGCCAAGTGATACGGAGAGATCCAGAAAATGGTGAATGAAACGGACCAGATAGGTTAATTGCCTGGGGCTGGGCAGCTTTCTGGAGAGCCTTTCAGACCAGCCTTGGTCTCAGTGGGGGAAGTGCAGGAGGCCAGCCACCATGGTGGTGTGAGATGAAGTGAATGAATCTGGTTCCACCTCTGAGAGTGAGCTTCTTCTGAACTGACTCACTTCACTAACTCAGCTCCTTTTTATGCTCTTTTAGAGGTGTGAACTCAAAGGTTGACTCCTCCTCTGAGAGAGTGGGATTGTGGGTTTCTGATTGTGAATCTCATACTGAATACTGACTTGTGAATCTCCCAAAAGTGTGAACTCCAATGAATACTTAAGTACATTAGTGAGCTAGAGAATTTGCTAAGTACAAGCTAAATTAGGCAACTGACATCACTTTGTAAGGATTCTAACATCAGTTATTTTAATTTGAATTTCTCTGATCAATAGTGAATAGAGCATTTTTCCATATGATTATAAATGGCTTTAATTTCTTTATCTGAAAAGTGAATGCTTATATGCTATGACCATTTATCAATTGAGGAAGGACTTGTAATCTTCTTTTTCATATTAGATTAGTTTTTTATTTTATTTTTAAAAATAATAGCTTTTTATTTTCAAAATATATACAAAGCTAGTTTTCAATTAATCCTTGTGTTCTAAATTTTTTCTCCCTCCTTTCATAGTATATTATCCTGATGATACATTGTTGTAATCTCTTTGCTAATATTTTATTTAAGATTTTTGCAAAAATATCCATTAGAGAAATTGATCTATAATTTTTTTTGCCTCTTTCTAGTTTAGGTAGAAGCACCATATCTGTGTTATAAAAAGAATTTGGTAGAATTCCTTCTTCCCCTATTTTTTCAGATAGTTTACATAGTACTGGAATTAATTGTTCTTTAAATGGTTGGTAGAGGGGCAGCTAGGTGGCTCAGTGGTTAGAGCACCAGCCCTGAAGTCAGGACTACCTGAGTTCAAATCTGACCTCAGACACTTAGCACTTCCTGGTGGTGTGACTCTGGGCAAGTCACTTAAACCCAATTGCCTCAGGGAGGGAAATTGGTAGAATTTATTTGTAAATCCATCTGGCCCTGGAGATTTTATTTCTGCAGTTCATTGATGATTAGTTCAATTTCTTTTTCTAAAATGAGTTAATTTAAGTATTTTATTTCCACTTCTGTTAATTTGGATAAATTATATTTTTATGAATATTCACCACTGCAATTAGATTGTCAGATTTATTAGCATACAGTTGGACAAGATAGATCCTAATTATTGCTCTAACTTCTTCATATGAGAGTAGTTCATCCTTTTCATTTTTGATACTGGTAATTTGGTTTTCTTCTTTCATTTTTCTAATCAAATCTACCCAAAGTTTGTCTATTTTGTTGTTTTTTTCATAAATCCAATTCTTTGCTTTATTAGCTCAATAGTTTTTCTTACTTCTAATTTTATTAATCTCTCATTTGATTTTCATAATTTCTAATTTGGTATTTGAAAGAGGGGTTTTAATTCGTTCTTTTTCTAGCTTTTTGAATTGCTTGTTCAATTCATTGATCTCTTCTTTCTCTATTTTATTAATGTAAGCATGTAGCATGTATACAATTTCCTCTAAGAACTGCTTTGGCTGCATCCCATACATTTTTGTATGTTGTTTCATTATTATCATTCTCTTAGATGAAATTAATGATTGTTTCTATGATTTGTTATTTAACCCACTCATTCTTTAAGATTAAATTGTTTAGTTTACAATTAATTTTGTTCTATTTTTCCATGGCCCCTTATTACATGTAATTTTTATTGTATCATGATCTGAAAATGATGCATTTATAATATTTCTGCCTTTCTGCATTTGATTGTTAGATTTTTATGCCCTAATACGTGGTCAGTTTTTGTGTGGGTGCCATGAACCACTGAGAAAAGATATATTCCTTTCTAATGCCATTCAATTTTTTCCAGAGTTCTACCATACCTAATTTTTCTAAAATTCTATTTATCTCCTTTACTTCTTTCTTGTTTATTTTGTGATTAAATTTATTTCATTCTGAGAGGGGAATAGGTGGTTAAGTTCCTGCATTAGTATAGTTTTGCTATTTCTTCCTGAAACTCACTCAACTTCTAAGAATTTTAATGCTATACTACTTGATGTACATATATTTATTGTTGATAATACTTCATTATCTTATCCCTTTGGCAAGATATAGTTTACTTTCTTAACTCCTTTAATTAGATCTATTTTGCTTTTGTTTTGTCTGAGATCTGGATCACTACCCTTCCTTTTTTTTTTTTTTTTAACTTCATACATATTCTGCTTCATCTTTTTACCTTTATTCTGTGTGTACCTTTCTGCTTCAGATGTGTTTCTTGTAAACAACATACTGTAGGATTCTGGCTTTTAATCCACTCTGCTATTTGCTTCCATTTTATAAAAGAGTTCAATCCAGTCACTTTCACAATGATTATTAACTTTGTATTTTTCTCTATTTTATTCCTTATTCCCATTTATCCTTTTCCCTCTCTCCTCATCCTTGCTTCGGTGTTTTGCTTCTGACTCCACTTACCTCAGTCGGCCCTATCTTCTATCAGTCTATTTTTCCTTGTCTATCAGTGCCCCTTTCTATCAGGGTTCTTCCTTCCCTTTTTTTTTTCCTTTCCCCTCCTACTTCCCTATAGTGTAAGATATGAGTGTATGTTATTTCCTCTTTTAGCAAAATCTGATGAGACTAAGGTTCCAAACAATGCTCATCCTCTTCCTTTCTTTCCCTCTATTGTAATAGTCTTTTATGCCTCTTCATATGATACAATTTCCCCCATTTAACTCCCCACCTTTTCCTCTACTCTCAGAACAATCTTTTTTTCCACTCCTTAATTTCTTTTACGTATCATCACATCAAAATCAATTTATACCCACCTCCTCAAGCAATGAATATTCCTTCTAACTGCCCTAAGAAAGATATAATTCTCAATGGTTAAAAGTATCATTTTCCCATGTAGGGATGACAACAGTTTAACCTTCAAGTAATATTTTTTTTCTTTCTTGTTTATCTTTTTATGCTTCTCTTAAAGCTTGTATTTGAAGATCAAATTTTCTGTTCTGCTCTGGTCTTTTCAACAAAAATGATTGAAAACCCTCTATTTCAATGAACGTCCATCTTTTCCCCAGAAAGATTATATTCAATTTTGGTGAGTAGTTAATTCTTGATTGTAGTCCAAGCTTCTTTGCTTTCTGGAATATCATATTCCAGGCCTTCTAATCCTTTAATATAGAAAGTGATAAATCCTGGGTAATTCTGATTGTGGCTCCTTGGCATTTGAATTGTTTCATTCTTACTGATTGCAGTATTTTCTCCTTGACCTGATAATTCTGGAATTTAGCTACAATATTCCTTGGAGTTTTCATTTTGGGGTTTCTTTCAAGAAGTGATCAGTAGATTTTTTTTTCAATGATTATTTTTATCATCTGGTTCTAGGATATCAGTGCAATTCTCCTTGATGATTTCTTGAAAGACATTGTCCAGGCTTTTTTTTTTTTTTTAATAAAGCTTTTTATTTTCAAAACATATGCATAGATAATTTTCAACATCCACTCTTGCAAAACCTTGTGTTTCAAACTGTTTTCTCCCTCCCTTCTCTCACTCCTTCCCCTAGATGTCAAGCAATCCAATATATGTTAAACATGTGCAATTCTTCTGTATGTATTTCTACACTTATCATGCTGCACAAGAAAAATCAGATCAAAAAGGGAAAAAATGAGAAAGAAAAAAACAAGTAAACACCACCAACAAAAAAATTACAATACTATGTTGTGATTCACCTTCATTTCCCACAGTCCTCTCTCTGGAGGTACTCTTCATCACAAGACCATTGGCCTGAGTAACCTATTGAAAAGATCCATGTCCATCAGAATTTATCATCACATAATCTTCTTGTTACTGTATACAAGTTCTCCTTTCTGCTCATTTCACTCAGCATTAGTTCATATAAGTCTCTCCTGCTGATTCTGAAATCATCCTGCTGATTGTTTCTTATAGAATAATATTCCATAACATTCATATACCACAATTCATTCAGCCATTCCCCAACTGATAGGCATCCACTCAGTTTCTAATTTCTTGCCACTACAAAAAGGGCTGCCATAAACATTTTTGCATATGTGGCTCCTTTTCCCCTTTTTGTGATCTCTTTGGGATCCAGATCTAGTGGAGACACTGCTGGATCAAAGGATACCCACATTTTGATAGTCCTTTGGGCATAGTTCCAAATTGCTCTCCAGAATGGATTAGTTTACAACTCCACTAACAATGTATTAGCATCCCAGTTTTCCTGCATCCCCTCCAACATTTGTCATTATCTTTTCCTGTCATCTTAGCCAATCTGAGAGGTGTGTAGTGATACCTCAGAGTTGTCTTAATTTCTCTGATCAGTAGTGAGTTAGAGCATTTTTTCATATGACTAGAAATGATTTTAATTTCTTGATCTGAAAGTTGTCTGTTCATATCTTTTTATTAATTTATTAATAATTTATTAATTGGAGAATGACTTGAATTCTTATAATTTTGACTTAATTCTCTATATATTTTAGAAATGAGGCTTTTATCAGAACTCTTATATGTAAATTTTTTTTTCCAGTTTACTGCTTCAAGGCTTTTTTTTTGATCCTGACTTTCAGGTAGCCCATTAATTATGAAGCTCTCTCCTGGACCTATTTTCTAGTTCAGTTGTTTTTCCAATTTAGTATTTTACATTTTCTTCTATTTTTTTCTTTTTCTTTTTTGACTGATTCTTGATGTGTTGTTGAGTCATTTGCTTTAATTTAACCAATTTAAATTTTTAATGAATTATTTTCTTCAGTTACTTTTTAAAAAAAATAGCTTTTCTTTTCTTTTCTTTTTGTAAATAATTATAACGTTTTATTGACAGAACCCATGCCTGGGTAATTTTTTACAACATTATCCCTTGCACTCACTTCTGTTCCAACTTTTCCCCTCTCTCCCTCCACCCCCTTCCCCAGATGGCAAGCAGTCCTATACATGTTAAATATGTCACAGTATATCCTAGATACAATATATGTGTGCAGAACTGAACAGTTCTCTTATTGTATAGGGAGAATTGGATTCAGAAGGTATAAATAACCCAGGAAGAAAAACAAAAATGCAAACAGTTTACATTCATTTCCCAGTGTTCTTTCTTTGGATGTAGCTGCTTCTGTCCATCATTGATCATAAATTATAGCTTTTTATTGACAGAACATATGCATGGGTTAATTTTTTACAACATTGTCCTTTGCGCTCACTTCTGTTCCGACTTTTCCCTTCCTTCCCTTCACCCCCTCCCCTAGATGGCAGGCAGTCTTATACATGTTAAACATGCTAAAGTATATCCTAGATACAATATATGTGTGCAGAACCATACAGTTCTCTTGTTGCACAAGAAGAATTGGATTCAGAAGGTAAAAATAACCTGGAAGAAAAACAAAAATTCAAGTAGTCCACATTCGTTTCCCAGTGTTCCTTCTCTGGGTGTAGCTGATCCTATCCATCATTGATCAATTGGAACTGAATTAGATCTTCTCTTTGTCGAAGAGATCCACTTCCATCAAAATACATCCTCATACAGTATCATTGTTGAAATGTATAATGATCTCCTGGTTCTGCTCATTTCACTTAGCATCAGTTCATGTAAGTCTCTCCAAGCCTCTCTGTATTCATCCTGCTGGTCATTTCTTACAGAACAATAATATTCCATAACATTCATATGCCGCAATTTACCCAACCATTCTCCAATTGCTGGATATCCATTTAATTTCCAGTTTCTAGCCACTACAAAAAGGGCTGCCACAAACATTTTGGCACATACAGGTCCTTTTCCCTTCTTTACTATCTCTTTGAGATATAAGCCCAATAGAAACACTGCTGGATCAAAGGGTATGCACAGTTTGATAATTTTTTGGGCATAATTCCAGATTGCTCTCCAGAATGATTAGATTCATTCACACTCCACCAATAATGTATTAGTGCCCCAGTTTTCCTGCATCCCCTCCAACATTCATCATTATTTTTTCCTGTCATCTTAGCCAATCTGACAGGTGTGTAGTGGTATCTCAGAGTTGTCTTAATTTGCATTTCTCTGATCAATAGTGATTTGGAACACCCTTTCATATGAGTAGAAATAGTTTTAATTTCATCATCTGAAAATTATATCCTTCAACCATTTATCAATTGGAGAATGGCTTGATTTCTTATAGAGTCAATTCTCTATATTTGGAAATGAGGCCTTTATCAGAACCTTGCTATCTTCTTGTTCAGTTGTTTCACTTGAATTTAACTCCTTGTAACTCCATTTGGGGTTTTCAGTAGTTTGCCATTTCTGTCTCTAGCTCACTTTACAGATGAGAAAACTGAGATATACAGGGTTAATTGACTTGCTCAGGGTCACACAGCGAGGAAGTGTTTAAAGGCACATTTGAACTCAGGTCTTCCAGATTCCAGGCTTGCACTCTATTCACTCTGCCTGCTGTGATACTTAGCTCCTGAAAATATTATCCATGTTTCTTCTCTCCTTTGGTTCCTTAATTTCCTTATGTGAATATATATATTTTTTCATATACCATGAATCTTGGTCCCTCCTTTTCTGTTTCTTTTGAATATGGTGCATCATTTCTAGAGCCATATTCCACTCATAACTCTCATCTCACTAAATTTCAGTGATACCTATAAAGTCTAATTTTCTTCTTTGTTTTAGTAGGTCTTGCTTTTTACTTATGCTTTTATACTTATATATAGCAGTGTGTGTGTGTGTGTGTGTGTGTGTTGTTATTACTTCCCTGTGTAATTTTGTCCAAGAAAACTTGGCAAAGTGCCTGCCACATAGTAGGTGCTTAATAAAAATTTGACTGACTGATTCATTATTAGTGTTTCTTAGTAATTTCTGCATGATTATAACAGTTCTTTCTTTTTTTCCCTTCAATTCACAAGCATTTATTAAATACCTACTTTTGTGAAAAGGTGTTGCACTAGGTTGCTCTGCTACATGGTATTCTAGCATCTCGTTTCTATTAACATGTATTTTCTATTAAATTTAAACCTTGAGTTGTAGAACTATAAAAATAAAACATTAAAATATCATAAGAAGCCATAACTTCTTTAAAAGTCAAAGAGGCACATTTATTTAGATAGAAATAGAATTTTGAAGTTCAAAATAGGGCCAAGCATTCCTTATTCCACAATTGGAATGTAGCAGAGACAGACATCTTCAACATTTAGGCTCATTTCCCTATGCCTCTTATGCTTGTATGACACATGTAAAACTTTCTACTATCTATATCAGTGATTCTCAAAGTCTGGTCTAGAGCATCCTCAGAATCTCTGAAATCCTTTCAGAGAGTCTACAAATTCATAATTGGTTTTTATTTTTAATGTGATCAATTAACTATAACCCACATAAACAAAAACTCTTTGGACAGATCCTCAATCATTTTTAATAGGATAAAGATATTGAAAACAAAAGTTTGAGGACCACTGATCTATATGTTTCTCCATCACTTTGCTTCCAGTGCTTTCTTAAAGCAACCACAGGTTTATTTTCATGAGTTAGTCAGAGGAAGATAGGTGGAAGAAAGGAGCAAAAAGAGTCCCTTAAAATCCCAAGACTTAGTGGGAAATGCTAAGCAAGGGAATGACATCCTACTTAGTGGGGAGGGTGGAAAGAATCTGGGACAAATTTATTCTTATTGACTTTCAAAGGACCCCTTCCATCCCTGGCAGAAGCATAGCATTCTCATATTTTAAACAAAGATCTTAAAAAACTAAGGATCTTAGTTTTATATAGTTTTAGACTATTAGAGTTGGAAGGGACACATTCATATACATATGATTGTTACCAAGGCCAAGAGAGAGAGAAACAGAAAGGGAAAGAAAGTGAGAGACAAACAGACAGACACACAGAGAGGAAAGACAGAGACAGATAGATACATAGAAGACAGAAATAGACAGAGAAGAGACACATAGAGAGGCAAAGAGAGACAGAGAGAAGAGACAGAAAGGAGAAACAAATAGAAAGAAAAACAAGGGAGACACAGAGAAAGAGAGACAGAGATAGACGAGACTGAGAGAGAGACACAGAGAAGAAAGGGACAGAGAGATACAGAGGAAAGAGCGAGAGAGAAAAGGAAAAGAGTGAGAAAAAAGAGAGAAAAAGAGACAGAAAGCTAGAGAGACAGAGATAAAGAGAAGAGACAGAGATGAAGAGAGACAGAGACAGAGAGAGATAAAAAAGAGATAGAGATAGAAGAAAGAGGAAGACACACACACACACACACACACACATACACATAGACTGACCCCAGTATTTAAAAGTTTCTGAGCTGCTTCCAAAACTGAATTAATCTGTTTAATTTTTTGTCTTCACCACACCAAGTTTCTTAACCCACTTCCTCAGAAAATTGCAAGAATTTACAATTTGTCTTGACGTTGTATGGATGCTGCCCAAGAGGAAGAACTGTACTTAATGGCATGCCCTTCAGAGAGCAGCTGCTGCCACCAAGGACAGAGCTGGCTTTTAACATGTGCACAATATGGAAAAGATCAAGATTTGCAACTGGAAAGGACCTCAGAAGTCATTTTGCCCAACCCCCTCATTTTTCAGATGAGAAAATAAGACCTCAGAAGGGAACATGACATAGACAGTACTTGGCTGGACTAGGATGTGAACTCAGGTCTTTTGGATCTGAATCCAGGGTTCTTTCCATGTGTATGGGATATCCATCAGTTTTCTTTCACTTTCCTAGAAACTCACCTCCTTATAGGATTAGAAATCACTCCAATGATATAATTCATACCGTTTTTCATCAATAATATACTGAAAGGTAATCATGTCCTCTAATCTCATTTGGATTTCTTCCTTTCTAGCTGTGTGAACTTGGATAAGTCACTTAAATTATCTCTGCCTCAGTTTCCTCAGGTGTAAAATGAAAATAATAGCACTTCACAGGATTGCTGTGAAGATCAAATGAGGCAATATTTGTTATATATGTTCCCTGCCCTTCCCTTAAATTAATTGCTTTTGTTGTTCAGGTTGTGTCCAACTCTTAAGAGACTCCCTGGATGAAAGCACTCCAGTTCCTTCTACCCTCACTCTCTCTAGAAGTCTGTCCAAGCTCATGTTCACTGTTTTCGTGACACTATCTATCCATTCATCTTCTCCTTTCCTATTTGCTTTCAGTCTTTCCTAACACCTTTTTCTGATGAGTCTCATCTTTATCATCATGTAACCAAAGTATTTAAGCTTCAGTTTCAATATTTGACTTTCTGACAAATAATCTGAATTAATTTCTTTAAGTATTGGCTGATTTGACCTCCTTGTAACCCAAAGGATTCTCTCCAACATGGCTCTAGATCAATCCTCTATTTTGTCTTTTATTGACATTTTTGAAGATAAAAATATTATTGGTTGCATTTGATTATAGTCAGTAGGCAGGAAGTGATGAATCTGTGATATCATCAGTGTGCACACTCTTATGAAGCTATAACCTATCTATACTTTTTTTATCTTTTGCAATTCTTGCTTATATTTTTTCAAAAAATCCACTCCAACGAGAGTGGTGGGGCAGGTGGACACCCATGCGTTATATTGAGGACTTTCCTCTCCTAATATTAGTGATACGCACAGGCTATTTATCATCTCTTGCTTTGCTTTCTAATTTGAGCCATAGGTCTTTCTGGAGACCTACTTTAAGCTGCTTTTCTCTTTTGACAGAAGAAACACTGATGCTACTTGCTTCTATTGATAACAATGCTTGACAAATCAAAAGCACTTGAAAAGCACTTAAATATAAATTAATGTAAAGTAATATCAAACTTTTGTAAAGACTTTTGTGATCAATTGAGAAATGAAAATTTTCCTATTTTGCTTTGGGCAGTACTTGTTTTCTTAACAAAGAATTGTAAACCAAATAGATTCTAATTGATCAAGGATTGGCAAAACAAATTATAGATGTAATTGATTATTACTGTGCTGTAAGAAATAAAGACAGAAAAACATGGAAAGATATATGAACTAATAAAGTGAAGTAAATAGAATAAGGAAAATATGTACAATGATTACAAGGTAAAAAGAACAAAACTTATTAAAAAAATCAAATCTGAATATGGTGAATTATAGTGATTAAGCTTAACCCCAAGGAAAAAATAACATATCTTTCCCTACTCCTTTGCAGTGATAGAAAATCCCTGAGTACAGGAGATTGCATATAAAAACAGACTTTTTTTTTTGAACATGTTGATGGCTCTTGCTAATTTTTTGGTTCTTCTTTAAAAAATTCTTTATTATAAGTAATGGTTCTTTCTTTTTCTTTTTTAAATAGCTTTTTTTAAAAAAAAATACATGCAGTTTTCAACATCCACTGTCGCAAAACTTTGTGTTCCAAATTTTTTCTTTCTCCCTTCCCCCTACTCCCTTCCCTAGATGGCAAGTAATCTAATAAACTTTAAACATGTGTAATTCTTCTATATATATTCCCACAATTATCATGCTGCACAAGAAAAACCAAATCAAAAAGAAAAAAAAGAGAATGAAAACAAGAAGCAAGCAAACAACAAAGGTGAAAAATACTATGCTGTGATCCACATTAAGTCCCCACAGTCCTTGCTCTGAATGCAGAAGCTCTCTCCATCATAAATCTGTTGGAACTGGTCTGAATTGTCTCGCTGTTGAAAAGAGCCATGTCCATCAGAATTGATCAAATGGAATGTTTTATATTCCATAATGTACTCTAGTTCTTCTTTGACCACAAATTCCTTCCTTCTTCACAGATCTAAGAGATAGACTATGCTTTGTTCTTTTAATTTGCTTATAGTTATCACTCTTTATGTCTAAATCATAAACCTGTTTTGATCTTATCTTGATATATTGTGTTAGATGTGAGTCAATACCTAGTTTCTGCCATACCAATTTTCATTTTTCTTCTCTTATTGCTAAAGCTAATATTTCTAATACAATAATGAATAGTAATGGTGGTAGTAGGCACCTTGTTTCATCTCTGATCTTATTGGGAATGCCTCTAGTTTATCTCCATTACATATGATGCTTGCTGATGGTTTTAAATAGATGTTATTGACCATTTTAAGGAAAACTATTTATTCCTGTGCTCTGTAGTGTTTTTCATAGGAATAGGTGTTGGATTTTGTCAAATGCTTTTTTTGCATCTATTGAGATAATCATGAGATTTCTTTTAGTTTGATTATCGATATAGTCAATCATGCTAATAATTTTCCTATTATTGAGCCAGCCCTGCATTCCTGGTATAAATCCTACTTAATTATGGTGTATTATTCTGGTGATAATTTGCTATAATCTCTTTGCTAATATTTTATTTAAGATTTTTGCATCAATATTCATCAGGAAAATTAGTCTATACTTTTCTTTCTCTGTCTAGATCCTAACTGGTTTAGGTATCAGTACCATAACTCTATCATAAAAGGAATTTGGTAGGATTCCTTCTTTCCTTATTTTTTCAAACAGTTTGTATAGTATTGGAATTAATTGTTCCTTAAATGTTCGACAGAATTCACTTGTAAATCCAACTGATCCTGGAGAATTTTTCTTTGAAAATTGATTAATATCTTGTTCAATTTCTTTTTCTAAAATGGGACTATTTAAATAATTTATTTCCTTCTCTGTTAGTCTGGGCAATATATATTTTTGTAAGTATTCATCCATTTTACTTAAATTATCAGATTTATTGGCATACAGTTGGGCAAATAGTTCCTAATTATTGCTCTGATTTTCTCTTCATTGGTGGAAAGTTCACCCTTTTCATTTTTGATACTAGCAATTTAATTTTTTTCTAATCAAATTAACTAAAGGTTTATCTATTTCGTTTTTTTTCCTTAAAACCAACTCTGAGTTTTATTACTTCAATAGTGTTCTTACTTTCAATTTTATTAATCTCCCCTTTTATTTTCAGAATCTCCAATTTGGTATTTAATTTTAGGTTTTTGTTTTTTTCTCCTAGCTTTTTTTAGTTGCATACCCAATTGATTTTCTCTTTCTCTATTTTATTCAAATAAGCATTTAGAGATATAAATTTTCCTTTAAGAACTACTTTGGCTGCATCCCATAAATGTTGTCTCATTGTCATTCTCTTGGATAAAATTAGCAATTGTGTCTATGATTTGTTGTTTCATCCACTCATTCTTTAGGATTAGATTATTTAGTTTCCAATTAATTTTTGGTCTATTTTTCTCTGGCCCTTTGTTATATGTAACTTTTATTGCATCATGATCTTAAAAAGATCCATTTACTATGTCTGCCTTTCTACATTTGATTTTGACGTTTTCCTGCCCTAATTCACGGTCATTTTTTGTGCAGGTTTCATGTACCACCGAGAAAAAAGTATATTCCTTTCTGTCCCATTCAATTTTCTCCAATAATCTACCATATTTATTTTCTAAAATTCTATTTACCTCCTAAACTTTTTTCTTGTTTTGTGGTTTGATTTGTCTAGTGCTGATAGAGCAAGACTGAGATTCCCCACTAGTATAATTTTGCTGTCTAGTTTTTCTTGCAGCTCTCAACTTCTCCTCTAGGAATTTGGATACTATGCCAGTTGATACAATATAAATTTAGTATTGATGTTACTTCATTATCTATGGTACCCTTAGCAAAATGTAGTTTCCTTCCTTATCTCTTTTAATTAGATCTATTTTTTGCTTTTGCTTGATCTGAGATCAGGATCTCTATCCCTGCTTTTTTTTTAGTCAGCTGAAGTATAATAGATTCTGCTCCAGCCTTTTGTCTTTACTTTGTATGTATCACTCTGCTTTAGGTGTGTTTTTTACAAACAACATATTGTAGGATTCTGACTTTTAATCCAGGCTGCTATCTGCTTATTTTATGGGAGAATTCATCCCATTCATATTCACAGTTAAAAAGTAATGATTCTTTCAAAGAAGGTAGGAGAAGGGATATATAGAGAAATGCAGGTGAATCTATTTAAAAAAAAAAGAAACTAATGTTAAAATTTTTTTTTTAATTTTGCAATGTCACATCAAGAGAAAATTTCAATTAAATTGACAGATTTTAATGCTATACTCCCTCTGAGGTACTTCCTAAGTTACACTAATATTTATGATGCTGTTCTATTGGTAATGTAGAGTTGTGGGAATCCCCTTTTGGCCGGAGGTACAGGTCCAATGTGAAAGAATTCACAAACTTGAAATATTAGTGGCAAAAAGGGAAGTTTTATTAGCACTGAGAAGTCAGCTTTGCTAGGAAGACTGACTTCCTCAATGGCAAAATCCTGGCAGAGAAATAAAAAGGATTATCACTAAGAAGAGATTGTTTTCACAGCGGGCAAGAATCCTGGTAGGCGGCTATGCCCTACTTTGGTCTTCTGCAAAAATATGGAGTTTAGAATTGTCCTTTATAGAAGTTTGAGGCTAAAGCTCCCAGTTGAAAAGAAAGCCAATGCCCACAGCCCTAGATACTTGGAGTTTCAAGCCACTCAATATTAGACCTCCCAATTGAATGAAAATCACTTTGAAGGCTTCCTGAATGGGGATCCAGCTTCCCAAAAGATTAATGGGGGGGGGGTGATGGTGGTGATTTGCCTTAGAAAGGCCTTGTCTGGAAAATATCTCCTAGACTCTCTGGAGTCTAGGACCCTGAATCAAAGGGTCTCTCAGACTCCTGAATCAAAGAGGACACGATTTCAGAGTGATTATTTTACAGATTAAAGCGGACACAGTTTCAACCCCATCATCTATAAGTTGGGTCACAAGAGGGTGAAAACTTCAGGTTCTAAGGAGTATCATAGACTAAAACTATATTTCACAACCCCTTATTACTTTGCTTCTCAATTAGCTTGAAATAATGGCACTTCCTAAAATACTAGTAAGAACATTATCTACAAAAGCCCTACCACATGTTTGTACTCTCCTACCAAAACATACAAAGTACAAAGGGAAAATGAGCACAAATTTTGGGTATAACAGTATCAAGATATACATGTGAAGAATACACGTGTTTAAGGCTATTTTGATATTTTAACCCTTCTTTCCTCATATAGTTCTCACAAAAATTCTCTGTTGGGCTAATTCCTCTGTTGAATCTGTTGAGTGAGTTGCTTGGTTGGGATCACAGGGTTTGTTTATTTCTGTACCTTGAATCTCAATTGCAAGGGCTAGCCCCCTTGAGTAAAGAGCTAGCTTTTTTTCTAATGTTGGAGGCCCCTTTTTTGAAGCTGCTGAGTACCTCCAATGATTATTTTTCTATTTCTATGCTTATCTGGAATGTGCTTTTCTCCTTCCTCAACTACATCTGAAGTTCTCTAAAACTGTCTCAATTGCTGGTTGGAGCATCTTTTTCTATGTTAGTGCTTCTGTTACTAGATGCCATGATAAATGTGAGAGAAAGGAAAGACAATATGCTCTCTCCCAATGAGGCTGAGTTGCATTCTTCCCACCTCATTGCTGAAAAGAGCCCATCTATCATAGTTGATTATCACACGCTTTTCTTGTTACTGTATACAACGTTCTCTTGGTTTTGCTCACTTCACTCAGTTTCAGTTCACGTCAGTCTTTTCTGAAATCATCCTGTGATCATTTTTTATAGAACAATAATATTCTATTACATTAATATACCATAATTCATTCAGCCATTCCTCAACTGATGGGCATCCACTGTTTCCTGTTCCTTGATACTATAAAAAGGGCTGCTACAAACACTTTTTGCACAAGAGACCTTTTCCTTTATGATCTCTACCCAGTAGAAATACTGCTACATCAAAGGGTATGCACAGTTTTATAGTCCTTTGGACATAATTCCAAATTGTTCTCCAGAATGGAATGTATGAGTCTCCCAGTTTTCCCACATCCCCTCCTTATCATTATCTTTTCCTGTCATTTTAGCCAATCTGGGAGGTGTGAAATGTTATCTCAGAGTATCTTTGGCAATTACTATTACTACAACTACAGGGATCCATGACAGAAAAGATAGTTATTATTATTACTACTATTACTGTTACTGTTGTTATTAAAGGAGTCCATAACACGGAAAAGTTGGTCATCTACTACTACAACTACTACAACTACTACTACTACTGCTACTACTGCTGCTGCTACTATTACTACTACTGATGCTGAGTTTCGGGGTCCCCTCTTCACTGCTACTACTACTACTATAACTATGACTACTATTACTACTACTGCTACTACTGCTACTACTACTGCTACTACTGCTGCTACTACTGCTACTACTCTTACTACTACTACTACTACTACTACAACTACCACAACTACTGCTACTACTGCTACTACTGCTGAGTTTCAGAGTCCCCTCTTCACTACTACTACTATGACTACTGCTATGACTATTACTGCTGCTGCTGCTGCTGCTGAGTTTGGGGTCCCCTCTTCACTACTACTACTATGACGACGACGACTATTACTATGACTACTACAACTCCGACTCTGACTACTACTACTATTACTACTACTGTTATTACTACTACTGCTACTTAACTACTGCTACTACTACTACTACTACTACTGCTGAATTTTGGGGTCTCCTCTTCACTACTACTACTACTACCACTATGACGACGACTACTACTACTACTGCTACTAATGTTATTACTTCTACTACTGCTACTACTACTGCTGCTGAGTTTCAGGGTCCCCTCTTCACTACTACGACTATGACTACTACTACTACTGCTGCTGAATTTTGAGGTCCTCTCTTCACTACTACTACCACCACCACCACGACTACTACTATTGCTACTGCTACTGCTACTGCTTAACTACTACTACTACTGCTGCTGCTGCTGCTGTTGAATTTGGGGCCCCATCTTCACTACTACTACTACTACTATTACTACTATGACTACTACTACAACTACGACTCCAACTATTACTACTACTGCTACTACTGCTATGTTACTACTGCTACTTAACTACTACTACTACTACTACTGCTACTACTGCTGAATTTTGGGGTCCCCTCTTCACTACTACTTCTACTACCACTACTATTACTATGATGACTACTACTACTACCGCTACTAATGTTACTACTGCTGCTACTACTACTACTGCTGCTGCTGAGTTTCAGGGTCCCCTCTTCATTACTACGACTATGACTATTACTACTACTGCTACTGCTACTACTGCTACTACTACTACTGCTGAATTTTGAGGTCCTCTCTTCACTACTACTACTACCATGAGGACTACTACTACTACTGCTATTACTACTACTACTGCTACTGAGTTTCAGGGTCCCCTCTTCACTACTACTACTACTACTACTACCATTACTACAACTACTATTACTATGATTACTACTACTGCTGCTGCTGCTGCTGCTGAGTTTCAGGGTCCCCTCTTCATTACTACGACTATGACTATTACTACTACTGCTACTGCTACTACTGCTACTACTACTACTGCTGAATTTTGAGGTCCTCTCTTCACTACTACTACTACCATGAGGACTACTACTACTACTGCTATTACTACTACTACTGCTACTGAGTTTCAGGGTTCCCTCTTCACTACTACTACTACTACTACTACCACCATTACTACAACTACTATTACTATGACTACTACTACTACTGCTGTTGCTGCTGCTGAGTTTCGGAGTCCCCTCTTTACTACTACTACTACCATACTACTATTACTACTACTACTACTACTACTACTACTACTACTACTACTACTACTACTACTACTACTACTACTCCTACTACTACTACTACTACTACTCCTACAGCAGCAGCAGCAGCAGCTTTACCGTGACAAAAGAGATGGTTATTGTTATTATTGTTACTACTATTACTATTATTATTAGAGGGCTCCGTGGCACAGAAAAGGCTAAGGACCCCTGTTCTAGTTCAGTCCCTCCTTTTGACCGATGAGGAAACTGAGGCCCCGAGATGACTATTAATTGCCCAGGGGGTCTGAAGCCTAGCAGAGGATCCCGCACGTGTCCCCATTTCCCAGCGCACCCACATCACCGAAACTTAACGGCCTCACGCTGCGCTCTGCCCTCCCCTCGGATACTACCGCGCACATCCCGCTTCTGCTCCCGGGACCAGCCCCGCACGTTACTGCCGGGGGCGAGGCACGCGCGCCACCCCTCTGCGCAGGGAGATTCGCCCCAGCGCCTGGCCCTTTAAGAACGAGAGCCCTCCCGCCTCGTCCCGGGCACGCAGGCGCGCGCACGCGGTGGCTCCCTCCCTTGACCCCTCCCCCTCCCGCCCTGCCCTGGCTCGGCTTTAGCGGCACCTGCGGGGGCAGGCGGGGGCGCGAGCCCCAGGCCGGCGGCGGAGCGCGCTGGGCCAGAAACAGGCGCGCGAGCGCAGGGGCGTGCGGGCGCGGCTGGGGGCGGGGGTAGGCTCTGCAGCCTGGGCGGAGAAGGAGAAGGAGGAGGAGGAAGGGGTTTTGAGCCCGGGAGTGAGGGGCTGCCCCGACGGGCTGGAGGCCTCCCCAGCATCATCATCCGGAGCAGGGGGGCAGCGCGGCCTGAGGAGGGCAGGGGGCCCCGGGCCCCGTGGGGAGGGCTTCCGACCGCGGAGGGGCTGAGCGCGGCGGTGCCCGAG
The DNA here is from genome assembly GCF_016432865.1 of Antechinus flavipes. Lineage (NCBI taxonomy): Eukaryota > Metazoa > Chordata > Mammalia > Dasyuromorphia > Dasyuridae > Antechinus > Antechinus flavipes. Next base: position 322,774,631 of record NC_067400.1, on the reverse strand, counting down.
CAGCCGAGGCTCAGCCGGCGCGGGCTGCTCAGCTGGGAGCCGCAGCAGAGGCGGGGATTGAGGCCCAGCGTGCAGGAGCAGGGGGGCGTGAGCTCGGGGGTGCAGGAGCAGGGCGGGGTGGGCGCGGGGGTGCAGGAGCAGGGCGCGCGCGGCGGCCGCAGGCCGAGCGCGGGGGTTAGCGCTGGCTCTGCGGGCGCCCCCCGGGAGTGCACGAGCGTGCTGCTTTGGGGCCGCTCCGGGAGCTGGCCGGCCGTACAGGAGGTGGGCTTGGGTCCTAGGAAGCAGCACCAGGAGAAGGGGGGAGGGAGCCCCGCAGTCCAGGAGCGTGGGGAGGCTGGCGCCGGGGTCCAGGAACGGGGCGAAGGAGCAGCTCTGCACAGACAGCCCGTGGAGCAGGAGATTGGGGGCAGCTCCAGCGAGCGGGGAGAGTGGCTCAGAGGGAGCCCCGAGGAGCCAGTGGGCTGGTTTGAGGGGACAGTTAGGGAGCAGGGGAGGAGCAAACAGGTAGGGCAGTTTGGGGGAAGGCCACCTGAGCGGTTTAGGGGAAGCGCTGGCAAGCACCGAAGGGAGGAAGTGACCCAGCATATCTGGAGAGGTTTAGAACTGCTTGGGGGAGCCCGACTAGTAGGGCCCGAAGGACCTGAAGGAGAAGGTCGACTCGGGGTGCAAGAGGCAAATTGGAGGCCAGGGGTGCAGGAAGGAGAGGTGAGATCCTCTATCCAGGAAACTTATTTCGAGAGGAAGGGACAGGGCCTTCCCCAGGGCTCAGAGGCCACTCTGGAGGGACATAGGATAAGGAGACGGAGAAGGAGAAGGAGGTGGTGAGCCAGCTTTCGGGGTGTGGAGAATGTAGTGGAGGGGGCAGGAAGCAGAAAGGGATTGGAGGGAGAGTTTGGACGCTGGAGCCCAGAAGCAGAGGGTATCCTGTCTGACCCTCTTCTCTCACTGCTTGGGGAGCCTGGAAGCTAGTGTGGTTTGGGGACATTGCTCCCCACATCCTCTCCACATCCTTCAGGGTCCGGCGGAGGCAGAAGGCTGCAGGTAAGGGCATTACTTAGATCTCAGTTCTGAATTGGACTCTGCATCCCTTTGTTGATGGGGATTCTTGGAGCCCAGGGGAAGATGCTTGTGGTCATGTAAGGTCAAGGGCCTTAACTCTGATTCTGATGTTTTTTATTTGGTTCCTCTTGTTATCTTCTACTAATAGTTAAGGGGGGAAGGGAGTTAAGAATACCCACTAACTGCCTGATGAATCTTGGACCATTTATACAACAGATTTGGGGAAGCTGATGCAGAAAGACCCTGTGTATAATCCACAAAGCTAAGAGATAATCACCCAGACCTCTGTTGTGTATTTTTCATAGGAATGCAATTCACTTTCCTCCAGGAAAAAATGTTTCAGATTGGGTGAAAGGACTGGAGAGTAATAACCTTCCTCCTCCTCGCTTCCCCTGTCAAGGGATCTTGTATAGAGTATTCGTTTATGGGAGAATGTTGATAGTGTCAGTTTGTATCCAGTCCACAGAATTTGAAATCCTTTGATGCTAGTTGTAGAGCATATTCACAAAAAAAGTAATGGAAAGCAAGGCCAAGTCAGCATGGGTTGAAAGAACTTCAGTAACATATCTCCCATTTATCTAGTGTTTTCAGGTTTGCAAAGTAAATTTCTCTCTTTATGGTAGGTAGGGTGAAGTAGTTTTGGACCAGCAACCATCTAGCACCTTCCGAACCCTGTGAGATCAGTGCTGGACTGAACACTGCACTAAGGGAGAGAGTAAAGAGCAGTTATGTCCAAATGTGATTTGTTCAGAAAGCAGAAGACTTACTCTGTAACTTTGCCACGTGTAGCATCTGCCCTCCACCTACCACCCACCTCCCTGTGATGAGAACCTAGTTATTATTGGCCCTTGGAGAAAAGAATGAAAAGTAGGTGGAAGGTATGGATGGTGAGGATCATATCTGTGTCTAGGTGAAACTGCAGATAAGGCCCAGAGTTACAATAATTGAATAGTTCACATTTTTCTTGTTTTGCAAGGTTTACAAAACATTTTACTCACAATCCTGTGTAGGAGTTGTAGTTAATGCAAATGTTTTTGTCCCATACTTGGAACATGGGAAGCACTTAATCAGTGCTTATTAATTATCCTAGTTCTTACATTTGAGTTAATTGAGACCTGTTGATCCAAGGAAGGGTCATATATCTAAAGGGTATGGAATTTTGAATTTGAATTCAGGTCTTCTAGTTTCCAAGACCCATTGCTATCTTCTTGAAATCTTCTAATTCTTATGTGTGGCTTCCAGGAGCCCTCACCTCTGCCTTCAGGGGAGTCCTTACTAGAGTCTAAATATGCGCTAGGATGAGCTGTAGATCTGGAGCCAGTATCAAGACTGTAGTTCCCTGTCAACGTGTGAGGCTTGTGCCACTTCAGCTTTTATCTCTCTTTGGCTCTGTTCCATCTCGGGGAGGAGGCAATCAGGCAACAATTCTGGCATTCGAGTGTCTCCTTTTGCAGCCACACCCAGAACTTGGAGCTGATCTCTACCCTCCAAAGATGTGTGGTGGGAGAAAAGGACCTGAGAAACTTAGATTTTTGAGTTCTAGCACTTCCTTCTGGGGGGTTCTGCCTCAGTTTCCTTCCAAGGTGACTGTTACTGCAGCACTCCTTTTCATGAGCTGATCGTAGAATAGCCATGGAAGGAAAATCAGAAACATCAGTGTTCTTGCTTTCCACCTTCAGTGGTTGGGGAGTGGAGTCCCTGTTTCTCTCTAGTGAGAGGATATATTGTTGTCCTGTCTAATCTTTTTAGTCTCCGGAAAGATTTTTAGCCATGTCTCTTATTATGACTGTTAGAACCCCTCTTTTCCTATAGTATTACTATAAATGAAGCTACAAGCCAAGAATGGGACATTAACTTGGGGACTTGATCCCTAGAGGGAGAGGAATGAGCTGTCTGAAGGAGCACCTCGTTATTTCTTCCCCTGTAAGACTGAGGGGCAGCCTCCTTAGCAGGCAGCTGTGCCTGAGCCGGTTAGCCTGCTCCAAACCCAAACCCGTCTGTCTGCTTCCCATCCCACGCCTGCCAGGCCACGGTTGGAGAACCGTAATTCTACAGTGATGACGTTTCACTCCTTTAGAACCCACACCCCAGAAACCTGGCTCCAGTGAGTGACCCTGCATGGCTCCTGTGTCCTCCTTGTTGGCTGAGGGGGATGCTTGTGGCTGTGGGGGACTCCTAGGGAAGGGGAGTTTGAATGGTAAGCCAGTAGCATTTTGTTAATTCTGAGCCCAGAGTTCCTAAACACAGCCCTCCCTGAATCTGCTCTGTGCCATCCTCTGTGTTACTATAAGGGTGAGTGTGTGTAATAGGTGTTCAAATACCAGTCTCTTACAATTTAGTTTCTGTTTCCGATCTGTAAAACTGCAGAGTTGGAGTAGGAAAAAGAAACATTACAGACACACACAGACACACACCCACAGTCTCTGTTTCTGGGTCTCTCTGTCTTTCTCTCATATATCTGTCTGTCTGTCTCTCTTTCTCTGTATGTTTGGTTTGTCCCCTTCCTCCCCAACAAGTTGCTGGACTGGACAGATTTCATAGCAGAGAGTAGTAGGAAGATGGAAGAAGGATGGAAGGATTCAGCCATGAGTGTAGGGTTTGGAACTTAAAAATCTTGAAGGGGTAGGCCTGATACTATGAGTGGGAGTGTGTAGGCTGGGATTTTAAATGCCATCTGAGGGATGTCAGTCAACGAGCATTTATGAAGCATTTACTTTGTGCCAGTCATGCTGAGTGCTAGGGATGTAAAAAGTGTGGGGGGTAAATATGGCCCCTAAGAAGTTCATGTTTTAATAGGGGAAAATAAAGTAGTATGCAACATAAATACACACACACATAATATAAATGGGAGGTAGGCACTGGAGATGGAAAGGGGTTAGGGAAAGAGAACTTGGGACTCACTCTCCCCCAGAAGATATATTTTGAGCTGAGTCCTGAAGGAAGCTGAGGGAGAGAGAAGTGTTCTAGGCATGGGGGGACCAGAGTGTCCTGTAGGGAATACAAAGGTCAATGTTATATATAATAAGGACATGGAAGGGGCAAGGTTGTGAAGGCCTTTAAATGCTGATCAGATTGTAATAATATGTAAATAGATAGCATTTATATGTTGCTTTAAAGTTGCTTTATATTTATTGTCTTGTTTTGTCCTCCCACCAATCTAGTGAAGTGGGTACTGTTATTATCCCCTTTGTATAGAAGAGGTAACTGAGGCTAAGGGAGGTTATTTGAACTCTGGTCTTTGGGATTTTAAATCCTGATATTATCCACTCTGACAACTAAGTGTTCATCTTTTATTCCAGAGGAGAGAAGGAGTCATGTGAGAGATGATTGATTGTAATTTTGAGAGAGCTATATATGATCTTTATGCACTACTGCTGTTTGGTCCTCTGCATTCTCCGCCCTGACAAGATTTCCAATTTTCTCTGTTATTCGTTGTGATCCTTTAATTTACCACTGGGGAGAAAAAGAAAGAAACTGAATAGTTGAAGTATATGTTAAAGCTAGTTAATATTCTTTTCCTTGTTGGGTTGTTAGCTTTTGGTGATAGATATATGTTAAAGGTGACTAAATATAAATAATAACATTGAGCCATCTACAATAGAACCACCTACAATTCATTTTTATCATCATTTTCTTTAAAATGCATTCGTGTTCTCTAGGCTTCTACATTTATTCATTTTTGAAATTTAGTATTTTATTTTTTCTCTACACATAAAAACATTTTTCAACATTCATTTAAAAAATTGAATCCCAAATTCTCTCCCTACCTTCCCCCCCCCTTATTGAGAAGACAAGCAATTTGACATAGGTTATACATAGGTAGTCATACAACATTTATTTCTAAGTTGGATATCAGTTAATTTTTAAATTAGAAGAGACCAAAAAAGGAACTCTGGAAGAATATTTTTATCCAAAAAAAAATTTATCTCTAGTTAGTGCAGTAATATTGTGTTTATGGTTTATAACGTGCTTTCTTCACTGAAGCCTTTGAGAAGTAGGTTATACAATACAAATATTGATATCCATTCATTGAGGAAAACACTGAGTTTCAGAGGACTTGTAAGCTGCTGTTCAAACCTAGTCTTAGATTTTCTAAATCCAAGACCAGGTCACTGTTGGCAGCTAGGTGGTGCAGTAGAGAGAACAGTAGACTCAGAGTCAGAAAGACCTGAGTTCAAGACCTGAGCTGAGACCTCAGCTCCTTATTAGCTGTATATACCTGGGCATCTCGCTTAAACTTCTGTCTGCCTCAGTTTCTTCAACTGTAAAGTGGGCTTGATATTAGCATTTACCTCCCAGGAGTGTTGTAAAGTGCTTAGCATGGTTCCTGCACTTCATTCATAAATGTCAGTAGAACATTTAGTAATCATCAGACATAGGAAGAGTATTATGTTAGGTGGGGTGCAAAGTTTAGCTAAATTTAAGATCCTGGACTATGCTCTCTGACGCCAAGATCAGGACTGTTTTTCTTTCTTTTTTTAAACTATACTCTGTTGTTTTCCATTCTTCATTTGCAGAAGTTGAGGGATCTGAAAACTCTGGCTGCCCTTATGATGCTGAGTCCTTTTTCCCATTCACTCTGATAACCCCACTTAGGTTACCATGCTACAATCCCAGGGGCTCAGCTGTGGGCAGAGGGTCATTTGGGTGACCTTGGTCTGTGCTTTCTGGGCCTCAGTTTTCTTGTTTCTAAACTGTGGGTGTGAGAGAGGGATCTCTGAGTTTTAACAGTCTTAGGTTTTGTAATGTAGTGCATTTTTCCATCTCACATCTGCTGCTCCTCATATGGGTTCCTTGCAGGAAAAAAGATCATAGATTGTTACCAAGAAATTGATCCCTTCTTCCTCTTTAGAATTCCCAGCCTTTATTAGTTGAATCTGAAATTAGGAAGATCTGAGTTCAGATCCAGCCTCAGGCACTAGCTGCATGATTCTGGAGAAGGCCCTTCTCCTCTGTCTGCCTCAGTTTTCTTATCTGTAAAATGAGGATAATGGTATCTACCTCACAAGGATATGAGCATCAGATGAGATAATCATTGTAAAGTACTTACTATGGTACCTAGCACATAATAAATACTAAATAAAGTTCAGTTAATATTATTCATATTATTATTATCTGTAAATTGAAGATAATGGCATCTACCTCACAGAGTTGAGAGGGCCAAATAAGATAAATTGGTAGAGTGCTTTGCAAAGCTTTCAGCTACTCTTTATTGCCAGCTATTAGCTATTATGTGGAGGGCTGAAGAAGAAAACCAAGCATAATGGAAAGAATTTTAACTTAAATGTGGAAATACCTTTTCAGGAATATACAAACCCCTCAACTAGGCATTTAAGACATGGCAATCCTGTGGCTCTACTTCTTACAGAATTAGTTCCCACTGCTATGTTCCAACCAAACTGAGTTCCTAGCTGAGTCCTCCCCTCTCTGCCCTCCAATAAGCCCACCCTCCATGCCTGGAATTCTCTTCCACCTCATGGCTGTCTCTTGGAGTCCTTCATAGCTTCGCTTGGGTGATACCTTTTTTCATTGGGAGTCCCACCCTCTCTCCTGGCCTCAAACCCCAGGGATGTCTTCCCTGCTGGGACCCAGACAGTACCATCCTGAGAGTCCCCAGCCCCTTGGGACCTGCCCAAAAGAGGGATGTGCATCTGGACTTGCAGTCCTGAGAGACGCCTGGACTTTGGAGGAGGAGCCTGGTATCTCTGCTAGATCCCTAAGCTTACAACCCTTCCCCCGTCCTCTTCCTTGACAGTCCCTCTCTTCCCCCACTCCACTCTGAGGACTCTGGCCTCAACAATGGGCCTCTTGAGTGAGGCCTTCTAGCTGGGAGGAGAGAGGAGAGCCCATGAGAGCCCATCTCTGCTGGAGCCAGCTTGGGGAGGGGAGGCAGGATTTGGGGCATTCATTCAGAAGTAACCCTTCCACCCTAGTAAATGGTAACTTGTAGATTTATGTCTGGGAGTGGCACATTATACATTTGTGTTCTGTCCCTAAGCCCCTTCTGAGCCCATGAGAAGTGTGGGCAGTTGCAGGGTGTCCGGGCTCTTAGTTGTTTAGCTGTTTCAGTTTTTTCTAGCTCTCTGTGACCCCATTTGGGGTTTTCTTGCAGCGGTTTGCCAATTCCTTCTCCGGATCATTTTACAAATGGGGAAACTGAGGCATACAGGGGGAAGTAACTGGCCCATGGTCAGCCAGCTAGTAGGTGTCTGAGGTTGGATTTGAGCTTAGGAGGATGGGTCTTTCTGATTCTGGGTCCAGCATATTGGGCACTGTCACACCCTAGCTGTCCAAGGTACTGGTCTCCAGTATTCTTAGAAGTTTTGTCTCCTCCCTAGCACCCACCCTTGATTTTCTGGGGGAAGGAAAGGTCTTCATTCTGAGTATCTCCACAGGTCTTGTCAACGTGGTTAAGGGACTTACTAATATTGTATATTCAGAATTGGATGGGATTTTTAATCCAACACCCTCATTTTACTGCTGAAGAAACTGAGGCTTAGAGAATAAGCCTAAGATAGTCTAGAGAGTGACAGATGGAATTTGAATTCAGATATTCTGATTCTAAATAGAAACTTTCCCCCCTCTATTCTACTCAGCTGTATCCTTAATAGTTTTTTGAGTGGGCAGAGGGGCTCATTCCAGGAATTTTTTAAGGTATTGAGAAATATCCCTCCTCCCCAAATATAAACAATGTGAATACTGTCTACAGGGTTATTAGAAGCCTATAGCTGTAGGATGTAGGTGAAACAGCTTCAAATATCTTCTAAATGTAGATGGCAGTTGTGAATTCTATTGGGAGTTTTGTCTCCTAGGTGAGAGCTCCCTCCTATCTTCACCTTATTGAATCCTGCCCTTAGACTCCTGCCTACAGTTTCCTGTTTGGAGTGAAGGGGGGAACCTCTTGCTTTGACTCAATCCCTTCTGTAGCATTTCAAGCTTTTCCCCAGAATGAGACAAGTTGGGCAAATCTTTGCCTCTTCCATACCAACCCTTCATGAGGCCCCTTATCCATTCACTAACTTATCTATCCCAACAGAGTCTGGTAGCCTTTGGTGGCTTTTTATCAATGGTATGGTAGCAAGGGGGCATTCTTCCTGTAACCATGGAGAAGGCTGAGAGAAAGCATTTGACCACTGGCCTTGAATCAAATTGATTATGGAACCATAAGAGATTTGTAATAGCCAAGGAGCTGTTATTAAACTTGAAGTTAGGAAAATCAAGGATTGCACTGACATCCCCAAAGGGCTTCTGTCCTCCTATCTCCTTGTCCCTGAAAGACTCCAGCTTTTAGATTAAAAAAAAGGTTTGAGGGGAGGGAATCCCTGAGGCCTACTGGATTTGGTCCTGGTTAATCACTCTTTGCAACTAGAACAGTGGAAAAAATGCCAACAGCTTTCAGTGTAAAGGTAAATAAATCTTCTGCCTCCCTGTAATTGTTCATTTACTTTTGTAATGAAGGCTTATTGGATGGGTATAAGTTCATAGGCCCCTAGGCCTCTAGAGCTGGAAGGGATCTTAAAGCTTATCTTAGCTCACCCCCTCATTTTACAGATGAGGAAATTTGAGGTTTAAAGGGTGAGGCTTGCTCGATGTCGCACCACTAGCAAGTGGTGGCAGGAAATTTAGACATAGATTTCCTGATTTGATGTTCTGTTCTTGCCATAGTATGTTGTCTCTTTGGATGATCTGTCTGCCACTTCCTCTTACTTTCCTCCAAATCATGTTACTGAAGGAAGTATAAATTGAGGATTCAGAATTTTGTGGTAGGTGATGTTGGTTCTGTATCAAGCTTAGCGGGGAGGATCTGATGCAGAAGACTTGTGAGTTCTCTTGCTGCCCGGGGCTTTGTCATAGAAGAGACTTTTTCTTCAAATACCCCACCCCCAGCCATTCATCATTTTGCATGTCTCCACCCCCAGATCTCTGTGTCTTTTGGGTTATAATGTCAGCATTTAGGGCTCTTAGGGAGAACTGGGAGGAGTCCCCTCCTTGGCACTTGAAGTGAAAAGGAATCAGAATCAGAGGGACCTGATTATCCAGAAGCCAGGTGTTCACCATCTGCAGGCTAACTATTCTGAAACACAGAGAGGGTGAGTGCCAGAGGTATGGGTTTAGATAATTATGTTGTGAAGAAGGAGGAAAGGCTCTCCTAATATTTTTAGCTCTTAACTAGGGATCTGTTCCAGACTTGGGAACATTTTGTTGTTCTTCAAGGCCTAGTGGTGAGGAGGTAGAAATTAGACCAGTTTATAGGTTGGCATATATTCCCTAAATTATGGTAGGTTGTTTTGAAAAATCCTCATGTCCGGAAATTGCATAGCTAGTCTACTCCTCTGTGGATTTGTCACTTGAATGCTGCTTCGGGATGTGTGGGGGTGGGGAGGTGGGCCCAGATCCCAGTCATAAGTCACTCCTTTTCTAGCGAGTGTGGAACAAGTAGGGGGCTAGGTGTGAAAGGGGAGAGGGGAGCTCCTGTCACTTCTTGCCGGAGATCTTTTGGATGCTGAAGACATCTTACAGTAGGGGGTGGGAGCTGGGGGCTGGGGGCTGGCAAATTGGTTATAGTTACCACTTTCCCCCTGCAGAGGAGGAATGAGATAGGCCTAGTTTCCTTCGACAAAGTTAGGAATGCCTTGTAATTCCTTGGAATTACAACTCTCCTTGGAATAATTTCTTTATAAGCTGTTTTAGCTGTGGTATGAGAGGTACAAAGGTACAAAACTGTAGGCCTGGTCAGGATTGGAATCTGGGAGTACTGGGCACCTTGTGTGCCATAAATCATCTCCCTCCATCCACTTGGCCTCGGGTTCCAAGATAAGGAGAGATGATTCCCAGTTTGATCATTCCCCAATAAGGCCTTCTCTGAGGTTTTCCTAGGAACACGTATAGGATTGAAGCTTCCTTTGGGCAATGAGGATGAAGGGGGAGGGAGGAAGGAGCTGACTTCCAGAGTAAACTGGGCATTGCTCCTTTGTGTCACTCCATTATCCCCAATCACAGCCCTAAATACCTGCTGAGGAGTCAGTGGATGCTTTAAATGCCAGGGGAATGAGAGTGTGTGTACATGGTGGTTTGGGGCCCTGGGGGATTTAGAGGAGGAGTCTCTAGAAGACGATTTCTTGAATGCTGTAGTAGCCCTGGGGTTGGCCAGCCTAGAGCCACTGCTTCTGGGGATGCAGGTTGGAGCTATGCCAGGCAGAGGGCCTCCTTAGGTAGGCCGGGGTGGGAGCTCTCTCCCATTTCCCCTCCCCTTCCCCTGTCCCCCTTCTCTCCCTCTTTCCTTCTTTCTCTCTCTTCATCTCCACCCCCTTCTCCACTCCTCCCTTCCTTCAACCTGGGTTGTGGACACTGTTTCACTAGGTCCATGCCTTGGGGATGAATTCCTATTCTTCTGTCAAGTCATTTGCTCCTAAGTAGGCAGGGACAGTGGGTTCCCTGTAGGGAAGGTGAAGCATTTGTCTTGTAAGGGGAGGAAGCTGGAAGAGGAACTGAGCTCAGGGAGCCAGATAGCACTCGAGGATAGAAGATGGGGGCCTTGCTTCTCTGCTTGGGGGAGCACTGGCCTTTTGGAAAAAATCTCCTGGGACCCTCCTTGGAAGTAGAAAGCCTTGTGAGTAAGATAAACCGAGGTATTCTGAACGGAATTCTAATGGGGAGTGGGAAAGAAGGTCCAGCCGAGTGTCACTCACTACTGTGCCAAATGTGTCTTGGGAAGAAGAGGTGATCTTGTAGATTCTAGGACCTTACCCTTGAGGGAGCAGAGATAGAACTGGAGACTCTCTTCATATCAGATGGCAGTTAGTGTCCCCAAGTCCAAAGTGAGCCTTTAGCCTCCGAAGGTTTGGTGAGGTCTGAGACCCTTGCAGACTGGGGCTTCTTTGTGAACCTGGGGAAAGGGGCTGACTGTGGGGAGCCTGAGCTTAATGGATAGAGGGGAGGCTTCCTAGGGCAAGGGTTCTTCACCGGGGATCCTTGGACAGGTTTCAAGGGGTCTGTGAACTTGGCTTAGAGGAAAAGTTGCATCTTCATGTTTTGCTGATCATTAGTTTTCTCTGTTAATCAGAGGTGCTTTATTTTATGTATTAAGAACACATTCTTCTTAGCGGGATCTGTAGTTTTCTCCCAGCTGTCAAAGGAGCCTGTGGCATGCAGAAAGGCCAAGGAACCCCTGTCCCAGAGGGGTGCCCTCATCCCTCCCTCCCCCTTCAGGTCTCTGCCTTTTTCCTCTTCCTAAGCTGAGAGCAGGGGGAGGGCCTGTTGGTCTGGAGGGGAGCATGAGCACTGCCGAAGCTGTGTCGCCAGCAGCCGGATGGAAGCTGGGAACGAGGTTAGGGGGAGGGGACAGACAGGACATCGAGGAAGCCAGCCGGCCTCCCCAGGTGGGCCGCAGCAGCCTCCTTCCCAGATGGGTGGTGGGATTTGGGGCCTGAAGGTGAGAGGGGGAAGGAGGGAGGGAGAATGGCGGCCTTAAGCCCCGCTCAGGGATGGGCCCCGAGAGCCCATGATGGTGCTTTTAGGAATAACCTGGGAGGTGCTGTGGGGAGGAAAGGTACGGGGTTGGCTTCCTGCCTGCTGGGGAAGATGCTCCTGGCAGAAAGGGAAAGACGGCCTGGCCAGGCCGGGGCTTTCGGCTCTTTCTGTTCTGGCCCCAGTTGCCTGCCTCCCGGACTTTGGGCCCCAAACCTTGCACCCTCCCTGCCATTTGGGCCCCACTGGGGCAGTCTGTCCCTGGTTTGCTAGTGTTGGGGAGGGTCAGGAGATGCACCTTGGGGTGGAGGAGGGGAGCGATAAGTGGGCAGAGCCGCAGGTGAGCCCTTTCCCTTCCCCCTCATCCCCACCTTTCCCCGGGGCATGTGGGGAGCTGAGGCCGGACACCGATGAGAAAGCTGCACTTTTTGGGCTCTGTCCGGAGGCCTGAGAATTTCCATGGGAACAGAGATAAGGGAGGCCCTTGGGGGAGGGGAGCTCGCATCCTGCCTGTTTCCTCACCTGCCGAGGTCACCTGTGGGGTAATTGCGCTGTAGCCCTCGGCAGGGGGCGGATGGGACGGAGACCCCGCGGGCGCTGCTCTCCGTCCTGAACAGAGGCCTGGGGGGAAGCTGGCTCCGGGTGCCTTCTCCCTTTGGAGACCGCTGGCTTGGTGTTTTCTCCCAGAGCCTGCAGGGGGCAGCGGCCACCTGGAGAAGTCAGCGCAAGGCTGGGCTGGAGGAAAATGGAGGCCCGGGCTCCCAGTGGGAGCCGCGGGGTCCCTGCGTGGGCTGGGGTTTCTGGCCCGGGAAGGCCTGCGAGGGCGGCGGGGGAAGGCAGGGAAGCGCACCCAGCGAGGCTGGCTTCGGCTTCTGACCCGGCCTTAACCCTTCCTTGGCCAGCCTGCCCATCTCTCGCACTGACCCAGAAATCCCTTGGGTCGGGTACAAACCGGTAGTTTTGGAGCCCATTTTAGAAGGTGGCGAGCCCTTTGTTGTGGAGGGATTAAGTGTGACTCTTCCCCTTCGCCCCCCCACCTCCAGATGCTTGACCCAGAGTAATTTTGTGCTTTGAGGTTAGATGGGAACGGAAAGAAGCCGTGAGTGGTGGGGACGGGGTGAAGGGAACTTCCCTAAGGGGAACGGGGATGTTGGAGCTGAGGGAGAGAGCCACAGGGAACGGTTGTCCACCCTTTGAGGGGCTCCCTCAGAGGAGAGCCCACGATCTAAGGATCCAGCTCAGCAAACCTCCCCCCTCCCAGCGGCTCTGGTACCCGGCCTTCCCCAGCCAGCTGGTGCCCCTTACAGCTGTTAGCCAGCTGGGCTGGGACAAGGGAGCTGTGTGTTCCATTCAAGTGGGGCTCCCTGGGTCTGGCCGAGGGAGAGGGGAGGTGGCGGAGGGTGGGAGAACTCTTCCTGCAGCTGTCAGGTGTGTCTAGCGAGGGCCGAGTTGGGGGTGGAAGCATCTCTTAGTCCCTTCTCAAAGCTGGAGTGGGGAAGGGGGCCGGCAGAATTGGGAAGAACCAGAAGCCTGCAGGTGTTTGCCCCTGACACTGTGGGGGTGGGGAACAGGGAAATGGCAGAAGTCTTCAGGAAGGGAATTTGTGGTAGGGGGAGGAGGATGTTTGTTGGTGAGGGAGTCTAGTTGTTGAGTGCTAAAGACAGGGTTTCCCTTTTGAGGTGGGGAAGGAGAAGTCCCCTTGTCCCCCCACCCCCACCTCATCTCTTGACTGGGCTGTCCCAGCTCTGCCTCCTGGCTGGCCGCCAACCCCCTATTTCCGTCGGGCACCAGGGCAACGGGGACACATGGAGCCTGAGCCAGGATCCATACAGCTAAGTTTAGGGGAATAGAAGGGTCTCTGAGGAGCTTACCTTAAGGGGAGAGGGTATTACCTGAACCTTGGAGTCTGAGAAAGGGGCAATGAAGTTCTCTGCTTCAGGGCTACTCAACCACGGAACTGAAAGATTCAGTTTCTTTGGGACCTGACGTTACCCTTCCTTTCTCTCCTTCCCTCCCCCCACTTTGTCCCCACCCTCATCTAAGGGGTTGTCTGGAAGAGTGGGGGCTGGGATGGGAGGCAGGAGACAGGGGGCCTTGTGTACAGTGAGAGAGGGAGGGGGAGCATGGGTGACTGGGAGGTCCAGAGGAAGCACACACTCTCCTCCCCCACCCCCTCACCCCCATTCTCACTGCCCTCTTGGCTACAGTTCAGAGAGGTCTTTTCTCAGCCAATGCCAGAGCTACTCAGCCTGGGAGGGGAGCTACGGAGGAGTGGGAGAGACAGACCCAGAGACAGCCTGAGCAGGACAGCCAGCTGACCAGCCCTGTTCCCCAGACAGCTCCGAAAGTGTTCAGAAGCAGGGACGGGGAAGGAGAACAACAGACCCTCCCTTCTGTGAAGTAGCTTTTGGAAAGTGGGAATGTTGGGGGCTCTTGAAGGACAACCCCTAGTTACTTTGTCTTTGGTGGAGAGCCTTGGGTTTAGGGGCCAGGAAGCTCCCACATCTTGTAGCTCTCATCAGCTCAGGGTCCTGTAGTCCCAGTGACCTCATATAACTCTTGGGTTTTTGAGGGTGAGGGGGTTAAAGCCAGCCTCAGAGATGCTTCGACGGTTCCCTGGTCTGGAGTTTTCCTTCCCTTTCCTGACGCGACTTCGACTACGTCTTTATACCGTGAGTAGGGGGACAACAGGGGAAATGTAAGCACAGTCCCCAATAGTATATATACATATATAGCCTTTGAGCAGTGGCAAGTAGAAAGGACTTGGGAATTTTAGGTTCTAGTGTCAAGATTGTGGGGGAATGGGGACTCTGATCTGAGGGGTTTCTTGCCCCTAAGACCCTTTTTTCCAACCTCTCTAATACTGGTTTTCCTCAATGGTTATAGGGAGTTGGATTGGAGGGTGTTATTAGAAAGAGGTAATAGGGGTGTGTGTGTGTGTGTGTGTATGTAAAAACATGTTTTGCATTAAGATGTGTACCCATAGATGTATTTGCATATAACTGAGATCTCATGAAAGTGTTAGCTTTTAGGGAGTGGAGATGTTCTCTCTCAACACAGACCCTTTTGTATCCTAGAGTTCCATTCCCCTTCTCCTCCATCTCTGTATACAAGTTCCTCAGGGAGGTTGAGAAGTCATTCCGAGCTCTCTTGTGCTACTCTCCTAGCTTCATCCCACCAGCCTTGATCTGTCTTCCTGTAAGACTTCCTGCAGCCTTCTGCAAGAGGCTCTCCCAGGTTCCCCCTTTTTGCTAGGTTTTTTTGAGATTACCTTCTGCCTATATGAGCCACCTTCTGTCAACTCTGTATCATCTTAAAAATATATTGTTGCCTGCGTATTATCTCCCTGTTAGAATGTGAGCTCTTTGGTGGGTGGGATTGGTGTTCTCTGCCTTTCTTTGTATCCCAGAGCTTAGTATAATGTCTTTTACATAGTAACTGATTAATAAATGCTTGTTGATTGACTGATTGAAAGGAGTACCTCCTTTGGCTTCTGACCAAGGCTTTGTAGCCTTTCTCAGCAGCTGCTGTCCTCCCCGCTTCTTGCCTCTATCCCCAAAGAGAGCTACATTGTCAGGGACTGTGGGAAAGGGGAGGTGGCGAGCCCGGGAGGGCTTTGCTGTTCCAGCTGGGACAGAGGAGGGGTGCTGTGTCTGTTAGCAGCTGGGAACATGGCATACTAGAGACAGAGCTGGACCAGGGGAGTCCAGCTATTCCCTAATAGATTTGCTATGACAGACAGTGATGATGGGAATGTTGGCCAGCATGGAATCAAAGAATTCCAGAGTTGAAAGTTAGTGATTGTCCAGTCAGTGCCCACATCTTAGAGGAGGAAACTGCAGATTATACTTGGAAATGAAGTGATTCTTCTTACATTTTATTGGTACCATTTGTTCTTTTATATCAACCATTTCCCAACATAGTGACCTCTCCCCTCCCTGGAATAAAGAAAAACAATTAAGCAAAGCAACATTCTACCCCACTAGGGTTGCCTTTCTCTACTAAAAGTATGTTTTATCTCTTCTCTGAATCCAAGGTGGGCTGTGGCAGTGAATCTGAATTCAGCTGCCTTTTAGTGGTTTTCTTTTTAGTATTGTATAATTAGTTTATTTAATATGGCTTAGCAATATAATTTAATATATATAATCATTTAATATTACAATATAGCATATATAACATGTAATTTACACATTTTTTCTAATCTAATATTTTATATAATTAGTATTGTCTCTTATTTCTGCTATCTTTGTTTTGGGTAGGGTCATGCAGATCCTTCCATGGATCTAAGAGTTCCTTGTATTTCTTGCTTATTATCCAATAATTTTCCATTTTATTCATATATCATAGTTTGTTCAGCTCTTCTTCAGTCAATGAACGTCTGATTTGTTTTCAAGTTTTTGAGGTTTTTTTGCTATCACAAAAATGGGTGCTGTGAAGATTTGGGCATATGTGGGACCATTCTCTCTTTGGGTCTCCTTTGGATGCCATGTCCAGTCATGATATGGCTGAATCAAAAAAGCATAGAAATGTTAAACTGACTTTTCCATCAGTGGTGCACATCAAATTAGTGGCACAATTGGGATGACAATCCAAGTCTCTTTGCTGTTGCTCCATTAGTATCATTTTGGAAATATTTGACATTTGGGGGAGAGGGAACAGTATTAGTAGGAAAGTTAAGAACTTTGGGGTCCAAGGCTAGTGGACATGGGTTCAGGTTCATTCATAAGACCACAGAAATAACACGTTCTGCAACTATAAAATGGATTTAAATTATAAACTGGATATGATTGTCCAGTGAGCTGATGCATGCAAAGTGCTTTGTAAACCTTAAAATGTTATACTAATGTCAGTGTTGTTTTTGGTAGACAGCCAGATTTTGACCCAGGGGTCTAGTATTTTATCTCAGATAGAGGTCAGGTGTTCGCTGCTGATATATGATGTCACTGACTGATTTTTATCTTGGTAACCCTAATCATGCATGGGTGATAATCTTAGATAACTGTAGTAGAGAATCAAACTCCCCTCATTGTGTATAATATTGGCCTTTGGAATTTGGCTTGGCTTTCCCAAACTTTATTCTCACATTCCTCCCTCTGGTGTGAGAAACGTCATTCTCGGGATAGGGTAGAAAAGAGACTTGGGGGAGTACAACTCCTATGTAACAGAGAGCTAACTCTCCTCCCACTGAAAACCAGGGACTTGTTGCATTTCTCCTCTGGGACGCTGGGAAGATCCTTTGAATACTCAAGAAGTGAGAAAACAGCCAGTCACTGTTCCTGCTCCCACAGGCTTGGGTCTTCCCAAGTTCGGTAAAAAGGGAAAGATGCTTGAGGAATTTGGAGACATGGTAGTTGGTTAGGGAGTAGGGATAACTCCCACTAAGGGTGCTGGAATTAGGTTCTGGTGAGTCAGGGACCCTTGAGGGGCCCTAGAAAGATGGGTAAAGTCACTTCTGTAGTAGGGAAGAAGTAGGCCCCTTATTTACCTGTTCCTCTGGAAAGCTGTAGTGTCTGGGGATGTGAAGATGAGGGGTGACATGTACTGTCCATGAGGTCTGCCCGGGCCATTCAAAGAGCCAGAGTGAGTCGGGTGGGGAGAGAATCCTTCCATTCTTCCCTGCTCCCTTTTCTTCTCGAGTCCTGATTCACTGATCCTGATCCCTGTTCTTCTTCGCCACAGAGACTGGAAGGAAGCAGTATGCAGACAGAGGAGGGCACTGGTTGGTTGCTTGAGCTATTGGCTGAAGTACAGCTTCAGCAGTACTTCCTTCGCCTCCGAGATGACCTCAACATCACCCGCCTGTCCCATTTTGAGTATGTCAAGAATGAAGACCTGGAGAAGATTGGCATGGGCCGACCTGGTAGGGAATCTCTTTTTCTTTTCTTTTTTTTCCCCTCCATTGAGGCACCTGAAGATAAGTGACTTGCCCAAGGTCACACAGCCAGGAAGTGTTACATGTCTGAGACCAAATTTGAACTCAGGTCCTCCTGACTTCCGGCTGGTGCTCTATCCACTGTACCACCTAGCAGCCTCTGACTGTTTTTCTTGACAGTGGTTTGTTTTCCATTCTCTGGTCATATTTCCCAAGTACTCTTTGCCCTCAGAACTGATAATTTTTCAGCCTGGTTCCCTTCTGTTTGTTGTGGGGGGATCTCAGGAAAACTGTCTGTGATTGGGAACTCTGTCAGTGCCACCCAGGAGAAACTAAGTTCCTAGCTAGGCAATCAAGCACCTTCTTCGGTAGGTTTGGAGAGTACTATGAAGACAAAAGCAAAATTGCCTGCCTTTAAGGTGCTTACGTTCTAATAAGAGATTAGAATGCCCCTTTCCTAATTTAGCCTTGTCACCACCCTGGTACAGGTCCTGTCCCCTCCCATCTGGAATATTGCAGTAGCCTTCTGCCTCAAGTATCTCCATATTCCGGTCCATGCTCTGTTCAGCTGTCATAGTAATCTTCCAAAGGTTCAGGTCATACCTTGTCCCCAAGTCTCCCATTTGATAAACTCCGATGACTCCCTCCTACCTCAGAGATCAAATGTAAAATCTTCGGTTTGACTTTTAAAGCCCTTCGTAATTTGGCCACTTCCTTCCTTTCCTATTTTCTTACATTTTATTCCCTTATGTACTCCACGGTCCAGTGACAATGATCTCCTTGCTGTTCCTAGCATAGGACACTCATCTCCTTACTCCAGACATTTCCACTGGCTTTCCCCCATGTATGAATGCTCTCCCACCTCTCTCTATCTCCTGGATTTCAAGTTTCCTTCAAGTCCTAGCTAAAATTCCACCTTGTACAGGACTCCTTTCTCCATCACTATAAAAATGTCCTCTGTTGATTATTGCCAACTTTATGCGTGTCTTGTTTGTCCATAGTTGTTTTCTTGGTGTGTCTACCATTACCTCATGAGCCCTTTGGGGCTGTTTTTTGCCTCTCTTTGTATCCCTGTTACTGGCTCATGACAGGCTTTTCATAAATGCTTATTGACTTGGCTAGGAGAGATAGCCTAGTGACTTGAGGTACGGTCTTTACAGATAAAAGAAGCACAAAATTTGGAAGTCTTTGGAGGTCATGGCAACCAGCATATACTTATGCATCTATATAAGTGTAACTGATTTATAGTAACCTTGAGTTAATAGGGTATCTCATATAAGATGGCTAGAGTCAGATCATGTGGTAGTTTTGGCTGCAGGAACAATCTCGTCACCCAAGAGAGGAGGAAGTTTTAGTGCTTAAATCATGTCCCATCAAGGGATTATCTAGCCTGCATTTCTTAGGGAAAGGAATCCATTTTCTCCCAGAGAAGCACGTTCTACTCTGGGTCAGCTTTCCTTGTTAGGATGCTTTTTCCTTATTTCAAGTTGAAATGTGTTGCTCTGCAACCCTTTCTATCCCTTTGTTTTAGCTCTGTCGTCTTGGGTTAGTCAGATTGTATCCCTAATGCTTAGCACTGTGCCTGGCACATTGTTGAGGCGGTTTCAGTTGTGCCCAACTTTTTGTGACCCAATTTGGAGTTTTCTTGACAAAGACACTGGAGTGATTTGTCATATCGTTTTCCAGCTTGTTTTACAGAGGAGGAAGCTGAGGCAAACAGGGTTAAATGACTTTACCAGGGTCACATAGCTAGGGAATAATCTTAGGTCAGATTTGAAGATGAATTTCCTGACTCAAGTCCTGACCTTGTATATGCTTTGCCACATAGTAGGTGCTCAGTCAGTGTTGATTGGATTGAATTAAATGAAAGAGACTAAATCTAAGCCCAGTTTCACATGAGAATCTTCTAGAGTTATTGCCCCAAGCTTGGTCCCTTTGTATTTAGTATGTGCCTAGTTGGTATTTGTTAATTGGTTGGTTTGTGATGAATGTGCTTGCTTTGCAAAATTAAAATCTCTGTATCAAGCATAAGTGTTGTCCAGGATGGGGTGGTCTTCTCAATTAAAAAAATATATGGTTTGTGTTTGCTTCAAACCTTTTTAAAGTTCATTAGCCTATTTTCTATCTTTAAATATGATATAACCATGCCTTTCTTTAATTCAAACTCTTGGAGGACTTCAGAGTCAGGGGTGGATGTGGTGTGAGTGTGGGGTGTATGGTTAAGGGGGTGTGGGTATCTAGGTATGTCTAGGATTAGGGGAGGTTAGAAGTAAGGCCTTGTATTGGGGCTGACTCTCAGGCAGGAAATGAAAGCATAGCCAGTTGATAAATCCTTCAATCTGACAGCAACTCTCCCTGATTCTGGGGAGAGGACATGTTGGTGGCATTCAGCCTGTGTGCCAAAGAAATCAGTCCATGTGCTTTGCTTGGTATGTGTGCAGAGGGTGCTGAGCCCTTGCTGTAGATGATTGGGCTGAAGGTGTAGTTTCCTCACGATATTCCCCACATGGGACATAAAAAAAAATAGACTTCTAATTTAGCTGTTTGGGTCATTTTAAAAAAAATGATTTGCTTCTTTGACTTAAAAGTGAAGTGAAGAAATCTAAAACTTGATTAAACAGATTTATTTGACATTATGATGTAAATGAGACAATATGGGGTCATGAATCAGTACTAGTGGTTAATAAGGGACCTTGGGTTCGAATTCTATTTTACTAGCTAAATGACTTTGACCAAGTCACTTAACCTACCTTTCTCCTATTCTTGGAGACACACATGCACACACATCATTATTTTAATTGTTAGATTCTGATTTTACATAATTTTAGGATTTGAATATTTCCCCCTCACTTCTCTACCCATTGAGCCATGTATTGTAACAAAGGTTTTTAAAAGGAGTTTTAAAATGCAGTTTAAAAAACCCCAATATCAACAGGTTGGTTTTATTTGATAGTATATTCATTATTCCATACTTATGGTCTCCCACCTCTGCAGATCAGAAGGAGAGGTGCATTTTCAACTTTTCTCTGGAGCTACACTTAGTCATTATAATTTCAAAGTGTTCAGTTTCATTTTTTGGTCCTTTCTGTTATATGTTGTTGCCTATTTTCCTCTTTTATAAAATTATTGATGATTTTTCTTCCAGTGCTCTCTTTGTTATTTTTATAATACAAGACAGTTTCCAAGGGAAGGGCAGTGGGGACTTCACAGCAGCCCTTGCTATGGGAATCTCTGTCTAGTCCTTGCCCATTCCTTCCCTTTACTATTTTTTGGTTATGCATATCCCGTTTTCTGGGATGCTATGCCTGAAGACTTTGCTGCTAGGCATGATGGAGAGGAGGGTTAGAGAGAGTCATTTTCCTCCTTACCTCCTGCCGCATCTCTTGTAGTATGCAGGACTCTTTGACACTGGTAATAATTCCTTGCAGGTCAGCGGCGGCTGTGGGAGGCTGTGAAACGGAGAAAAGCAATGTGTAAGCGAAAGTCTTGGATGAGCAAGGTGAGTGCGATGAACTGTGGCAGTGGAGGGGTTTGGATGTGTAGGGGGAAGAGCAGAGTCCTCAGTCTTTCTTCATCCCAATGGCAAGAGTCAGTCAAGTACTGGGAACCATATGACCTCTGGGTAGAAGATTTCTTATGTACCTCATTCCCCCCTTCAATTCCAGAAACCTAGGAAGTTTTCAATGTAATATTTTTCTTAAAAATATCTTTCTCCCTTTTTTTTCTTTCTTAGGTTTTTGTGCTTTCATTCTTCTTAGTCCCTAGGGGAGCTTCTGCTGCCTTAAGTAAATGTATCTCCCTTAACTGCCTCCTCCCCAGCTTTCCCCCTGCCCTGACCCCCAGCTGCCATCTTAGCTGAACTTAGAATTCATCCGTTCTTTGGACCTTTGCTTGTTGTCCTAAAAGACAGTGAGAAAGGAAATTTGTGTAGGCCTGTGTTCTGCTATTAGAAAAGTCTCTGGCCTTCCCTCTGTATCTCTGTCCTGTGGCATCAGGAGAGCTTTTCCTGGATTTGGCAGCAGCAATTTCCTGGATGGCCCTACAGCAAAGGACCCACTTGAGAGTCTGATAAGGGGCAGCTGCACCAGACCACGTGGTCTCCTTTAGTGGATGCTGCCCTGGCCCCCTGCCCAGACTGAAGGGAGAAGGAGGGAGTGTTGAGGAGAGAAATGAGAAGAATAGAGAAGAGAAGGTTGTGTGAGAAGGAAAGTAGTGAGGACTAGGCCCAAATACTGACTAACGAGAGAAGGCAGAGCCTGTGCTTGGCTCTTGGAGTGGGGTGGCCTGTTTGCCAATCTCAAGGAGGTCTCACTGGGCTGGTGTGGGATGGGAACTGGTGCTAGGATAATAGGGTAGGCTGCTTCTAAGGGGGGCAATCTGCAGCCTGAAGTGCACCAGCTGGGTGCACATGAGCAAAGACTAGGATAACTAGGATTCCGTTTTCTTGGGAGTGTGGTTTTCCCTTTACCCACTTGATTTCCTGCAGACACTTTTGCCCCTCCTTTGCTTCTCTAAGATCAAATTTTTTTGGTGCTCTCTTCTGAGTCTGCGTCTCAGCTTCAAGATACTATCTCAGCCTTAGTGGGCTGTCCTGAGTGTTTCAAACACTGCATTCCGCTACTCCTCCCCCCTCCCCCCCCAAACACTCACACTCCCAACCTCCCAAACTAAAATTATCTTCTCCCCTGGGCAGGACAAGGGACAGAGTGACTCCCTGGGGATGGGACTGTAGATAGGCAGCACCAAGTGGCTATCAGAAGGAAGAAGCCAGAGCTAAAATTAGAAGGGGAGGTAGAGAGGGCCCCTCACTGCTGGAGAAGGGGTTAGGGTCAAGGGAGGCCCCTGTATCTTTCCTGGCTCTGATTCCATGCTGGGATGCCATAAACAAGTAGTTGCAGTGCTTGTAAAGTGGCCAGGGAAGGACAGAAAACTGCTTTGGACTGCCTGGACCATTCCATTAACTCCCTTCCCCCTTCATGACCATGCCCCACTGGGACCCTAAATTTCCTAAGGAGTCCTGTTCCTCCCAGCTCTACCCAGAGCCAAACTTCTTTAGTCTGGAGCACATTACTCTTGCTTCTCTCTAACTCCTTTTTTTCCTGTCTTCCAGGTGTTCAGTGGTAAGCGCTTAGATGCAGATTTTTCCACTCCCCAGTCACAGAATACCTTCAGAAAGACATCACCTATCCCAGGGGCTTCAGTGGGGGAGGGATCCCTGCAGAGTCTCACTTGTCTTATTGGGGAAAAAGACCTGAGCTTGTTTGAGAAGCTGGGAGATGGCTCCTTTGGAGTTGTACGCAGAGGAGAGTGGGACGCTCCCTCAGGGAAGAAGGTGAGCCGAACTTACTTTCTGGATTTCCTGAGCAGATCAAAAAGGAGAGGAGGAGAAGAATGAGGGCAAAGGAGGGTTCTTCTGAGGTCCATACACTTGGAGAGAAAAAATAAATTATATCTCTATTCCAATATAATTTGCTTCCTTTGTAATCCTATGTATTTTATTTAATAATGTTTTTCTGAGAAATCCATAGGTTTCCAGATTGCAGAGAATTATACAAAAAAAAAAAAAAAACAAAACCTTAAGAACCTCTGAATTAAAACAAATACCTTGTTTATACCTTGGGTCAGGAAGGGATAATGGGTGGTAGCAAAGAGCAGGTTTATCCAGTAGCAACTCTCCCTTTCTCTGAAGACCGTGTATTTGCCTTTGCTGGACACTACTGGATTGGGGATAGATAATGGATCAAGGGAAAAGTCAGAAAATGGTAGCTTTTGAGATTCGTGCTGAGATTTAACTAGACTTGATTAATATTTAAACTTGAAGATTCTCCAAGAACTGACTGTCAGACTGACGGCCAGTCGTGCATGTTCATGGCCATTGCCTTCTCTGGTATCCACTTCCCAGCTCCTTGTGATCTCTCTCTTCTGGACAGGTGAGCGTGGCTGTCAAATGCCTGAAGCCTGACGTCCTGAGCCAGCCCGAGGCCATGGATGATTTCATCCGGGAGGTCAATGCCATGCACTCCTTGGACCATCGGAACCTAATCCGACTGTATGGGGTAGTCCTTACCCCACCTATGAAAATGGTGAGTGGGGCCTGGGGCAAGAGGGAGGAGGGAGGAGGAACACGGGCCACTGTCTTCTGTCAGCTTTCTTCCAGTCAGCCTGGCATGGCATCCTCTTCCTTTCCTCCCCGCCCTCGTTGCATGAGTGATGAGGCTCCCTCCTCTCTCTCCCCTCCCTCCCCCATAATAATGCTACAGATTTTATACCTCGGGGATGGGGAGAAGGACAAAGTAGAAAATTCTGACACAGATATCATCTTCCAGAAGAGTGTGGGATTATTTGTAACCCAAGGAGCCCACATGGGTTGTCACCTCTGCTCCCTCTGAATTTCTTGGTGTAACTCACACCCCTTTGTGAGGAAGCCTCCATGGGAAGGCTGAGGCTTTAATTTTGCAAGCTTGGACTTTCTAATCTAAATCTCCCTGAACTTGCTGAACAAATATTTATTAAGCACCTACTGTCTGCCGGGTGTTATCGTAGGTTCTGAGGAAATAAGTAATGAATAATCTCTATGTTCTAGTGAAGAAAACCTCTGAGAGGCCTGGGTGGGAAGGTCTGAGACTGAGGGATGAGCCGGGGAAAATCAGAGACTTGGAGCTAAAAGGGACTTCAGGAGTCTAGTCAGTCAGTCAGCTGCTGGTTGATCTAGCTCATCCTGGCTATTTTGTAGATGAGGAAACCAAGGCCCAGTTGTCAGCACAGTTTGAGGAGAGGAGACCATCAGGGAGCCCTCGTGGGGCGGCGGGAGAGGAGGGCTGAGATGGTTCTGGGGCTGATGGCCAGCACTCTTTCCCTGACTGCCCTCTCCCTTGCTGCTCTGCTGCTTCAGGTTACTGAGCTGGCCCCGCTGGGGTCTCTGCTGGACCGGCTGCGCAAACACCAGGGTCACTTCCTCCTGGGCACTCTGAGCCGCTACGCCGTGCAAGTGGCCGAAGGGATGGGCTATTTAGAGGCCAAACGCTTCATCCACCGAGACCTGGCGGCCCGGAACCTGCTGCTGGCCACTCGAGACCTGGTCAAAATCGGGGACTTTGGACTGATGAGGGCTCTGCCCCAGAATGACGACCACTATGTCATGCAAGAGCATCGAAAGGTTCCCTTTGCCTGGTGAGGGAGGGAGCGGGGGCCTACGGCTCTCAGTTGTGCTTCCCCCATGCTGGGCCCTTTGCTGCTCACCCATCATAGCCCTTGGTCCTTCTTAGTCTGGTGCCTCTTTGAGACTGTCCTGCCTGTCTTTCCAGACAGGCCGGTGGCATTGGAGATAGAGGGCTGGATTTGGAATTAGTAAGGCCTGAGTTCGAATCTTGCCTCAGATACATATAGCTGTGTGACTGTGGGCAGGCAGTTTCAGCTCCCTCATCTGTAAAATACAGATAATGATAGCACTTGCCACAAGGGATTGTTAAGCTCAAATGAGATAATGCACACAAAGTACTTTGCAAAACTTAGAAATATAAATGCCAGCTATAAAAGTATTTTTTATATTATATTTAATATATTGATAGTTACATGGAGTATTATTATTTCTCCTCTTCACATGCCCTTTGCGTGTGTCTACCCTGAATTGCTCTGATCTGATCCCAGTCCTGCCTATTCTTCCTAATTGAGGGGAGCCATCTTCCCAAGAAATCATTTGCCCATCTTGGGTCTCTGGTAGCCAGAGAGGACCACAGAAGAGGACCAAGCTTATTTGACTTAATTTCTCTGGTCTCTGGAGTCTTGGTTCAGAAAGACCATCAGGCCACTTTGTTACGTCTCCTGTAGCTCACTTTGCCTGTTTTAGGAGCAGATGAGATGCTGCAGGCAATGCACATAATTAAGCTGCTAATTGTTCCTTGCCTGGCTCTACCTTCCACCAGGTGTGCCCCCGAGAGCCTGAAGACCCGGACTTTCTCCCATGCCAGTGACACCTGGATGTTTGGAGTGACCCTATGGGAGATGTTTACCTATGGCCAGGAGCCCTGGATTGGCCTCAATGGAAGCCAGGTGAGACTCGAGCTGATTGTGTTCTCTTCTGCCCTTCCCAATTCACGGAATGGACCTGGGACAATCTTGCCAATTAGCTGGATTCCTCTTCTGGTCTTCTGGGTACGGATATCTGGATACCGAGAAAAACAGATGAGGCTGGGGATAGCTTTAAAAATCAATAAGCATTTATTAAGCACCTACTATTTGTCAGGCAGTTTGCTAAGTGCTGGGGATACAAAAGGCAGTCCTTGCCCTCAAGGAGCTTACAGACAAATTATACTAGGCAAACTTATAACCTGGATCAAGAGAAGTCATTAACAGAGAGAAAGCACTGGAATTAAGCTGCCTTTCAATGCATTTTCTTCCCTTGCCATCTGCTAATCTCTACACCTGAGTGACCTTGGTAAGGATAGCTGATCATGGGGAGATGGGTGATATGTGGCTATTTCTCCCAAGTCCCATGCTTTACAGCCCCTGCCTGGATTTTCTCTGGTCCCAGATGATTCAAGTTTCGCCTCACTAGAGGGAGGAGTGATCAAATCATCCTTTTATTGGGAGATGGGGTGGAAGATTTAGGAGGAAGATGGGGTCTTTACTTATATCCAGAGCTTGTCCTTCCCCTCCTCCAGATCTTGCACAAAATTGACAAAGAGGGAGAGAGGCTGCCTCGACCCGAAGACTGTCCCCGAGATATCTACAACGTCATGGTGCAGTGCTGGGCCCACAAACCTGAGGACAGACCCACCTTCGTAGCCTTGCGAGACTTCCTGCTGGAGGTAAGGGGTCTGGGAGGCAGGAGTTGGGGCCTGGGACAGTAGGAGCCGAGGGTGCTTTTGGGAAGCCTGGTAGGACTGGGGAAGGAGGCTGCTCTGGAGTCGGTATGAAGGAAGCTGAGGGGGGGCTTGACCTGTCCTTGAGCACTGCCCCCCGACCGTGTCCCACAGGCTCAGCCTACAGACATGAGGGCCCTGCAGGACTTTGAGGAGCCGGACAAACTGCACATACAGATGAACGACGTCATCACGGTCATCGAGGGAAGGTATGGGCAGCGGTGGTCCCTGGGGCATGTTGTGGAAGGCTGAGAGAGCCAGCTCTGCTCCTGTGCTGAGGTTTGTAGGAGAGGAGAAAGTTGGATCTGGAGTAAGAAGACTTGGATTTCAGTGCCAGCTCTGACTCTCAACACCTGCGTGCCCTGAGGCAAAAAGAGAAGTCTGCTTTTTATCCTCCTCAGACATCCCAAGTGCGGCGCAGTGAGATGGCAGGGGGGGGGAGGGGGGGAGAGCCTGGGGTCGGGGGAGACTTTCCTGAGATCAGTCTGGCTCAGATACTAGCTGTGGGATTCTGGGCAAGCCACTTAACTCTGTGTGCCTCAGTTTGCTCATCTGTAAGGCTGGTGATTCGCCTTTAAGACTTAGACCCAAGGAGGTGAGGTCCCCCTTAATTTCAGCATGGAAATCAGCAATATCTCTTACCAGTAACCTCCCTTATTGTTGGCCCCTCCCTGATCCTTCCTATTGATTCCCACTGATCCCCTCAGATCTTTCTGAGGGTTACTTTCCTGAATAATCTGTGCCCCCCAGTAGGACTTAGAAGGCTTCATTGCTTTCCCTGTCTCTCTTTTAATTCTTACCATGCAGCACATCTAAGTTCATCTGATACCTCTGGATTCTCCCATCCAAGCTTTCCCAATGAACAGATCAGTCCCCAGGGACTCTTCCAAGTAGTCTTTGCCTTCCTCCCGCCCACACGCAACCCTGCCTTACCTATCCCCACCCCTGGGGCTTTTAGGCTGCTCCCTCCCTTGACCTGACCCTGAGTGACTGCTGCTGCTCCACCCTCCACGTGCCTCTGCCTCCAGGTACCTCCTGAGTCACTGGTTTCTTTTCCCTCCAGCCCCAGCAATGCCAGTGTATGTTCCATGTACTGAAGGATCAGATGGCCCCACCTGCTGTTATCTGATACCTTGGAAGCTGAAACTGGTTTGGGCAGGGGGTAGCTTCAGGGTTAAGGAGAGAGGTGAGGCAGGAAACCCCCCCATAAAATTCTCTTCCCTATGCTTCCTGCCCCCTCCAGGCTTTCTAAGGCAGGTGGCTTTAATTCTCTCCCCATAGCTATATCTCCCATTCTGTTGTGTTACAGAGGAAGAGAATTTTCTCCCAAAATGTGTTTTCTTGGGGTTTCTGTTGTTTTGTTTTTCGTCAAGCCTGACTCCTCTTTGACCCCCTTTGAGGTTTTCTTGGCAAAGATAGTGGAGAGGTTTGTCATTTCTTCCTCCAGCTCATTTTACAGATGAGGAAACTGAGGAAAACAGGGTTAAATGAGTTAGCTAGGGTCAAATAGCTAGTAATTGTTCAAGGTCAGATTTGAACTCAGGAAGATGAGACTTCCTAGTTCCAGAGCAGGGATTCACTCCATTTCGCCATCTAGTTGCCTTTGGGAGGGTAAAAAGTATGACCCAGCCAGGGCCTCCTGGGGCAGGCTGGGAGGAATTGTCTGGGCGCCTGCTAGTTCATGCAGGAACACGTGCGTCTGGGATCTCCTGAATTGTTGAGATTTCCTCAGCGGGCCGTGGGAGGAAGAGGCTGCAGCTGCCGAGGTCCTCTCCCAGAGGAACGAGGCCAGTGATACCTGCCCCACTGTGGGCTGGCTGCTTCTGGGCATTCTCAGGATGTCGGCAGGATTCTCAGCACCAAGTGATACTTACTATGAGGGTGATGGATGAATCTCCTCTTAGAGCAGGGAGGGCTGGGCATCCTGGTCCCTGAGGACCCTAAGGACATGTGGCAAGAAGAGAGGAGAGAGAAAAGGGGGAGGGTGTATAGATTGGGAAAAAATGAGGTAGGGCTGGAGGGTAGGGGTGGTACAGGAGATTAGGTTCTAGGGAGGGAGGACCAGAGCTAGGACCTGTTCCTACCATCACCATTGTCATGATCTATTTTCTGCCTGGGTTTACATTCAGCAATGTGATTGGGATAGATCTGTTCAGAAATATGAAATTGTGAACTTGACCATAAAGCTTGGAGATACTAAAAAAGATACAGGTGCTAAGAAACCCCTTGGGCTACCATCTATATGCCATTACTGACATATAGTACTTTCTGGATGCCTTGATCATCAGCCTGATAGGATTCTCTTCCTATATGTGGATGGATGATTTTCTTTTCTGCTCCCTATAACACCAGAACTCTCCTTTACCTTTTCTTCCTGGGTTCCTCTCAATCCTCTTCCAGTATAGGAGATTCTAAATCTTACTAGATTCACTTAAATAGAAAATGGTAGTTTTGATTATTGGTCTCTCCTTCTTTTACTGGGGAATTGTAGTCATTTTTAGTTTCTGAACCTGTCTCACCTACCCATAGCTGAATAGATCTAGAAAGGGACCTCATTGGCCATTTAGTCCCAACCTCCATATTTTACAGATAAAAAAACTGAGGTTCAAGGCAATTAACTCAGACTAGTCTCCTTTCTTGTGTCTGTCCACATGCCAGAGACAAGTGTTAGAGAAGGGAGGGACCTCAGACTTTGGCACCTTCCTCTCCTAAGCCAGTTCTTTTTCAATGACAGAATCTTACATATTTTCTCTTATTTTATCTCCTGGACTCATCCCTCACAATGCAGCCAGTTGTTTTGAATATACTTCTTTCCTTACAGTCCCTCTTTCCTGGCTGTGCCTCCCAGATGTGAGTCAGGGTCATCCTCTGTGGGTAAGAGGAAGGTCTGGGTACAGGGGGCCCACCCTGCCAACCATTCCCCAGGGGGTGACTCAGAATCTTTGTGTGTCTTTGGGGCCTGGCTCTCTGTCATTGCCGGAACAGCAGGGGTGGAAGGGTGGGGGGAGAAGAGGGGAGGGCTTCTAGGCCGCTCCCTCCTGGGAGGGCAGTTGTGGGATCATTCTGCCCCACCCTTCCGTCCCCGGTTCCCCCTGCAGCTCCAGCTGCCTTTGCTGCTGCCTGGCTGCCTTCAGCGTGGGCTTGAGGCTTTCCAGGGAGCCTCCAACACAGACACCGGCCCGGACACAAAGCCCTTTGCATTTAGCTCCTGGAGCTTGTCCGAAAGTGGGAGGTGAAGGGGCCTGAGACCAGAGCTGCCAGTGAGACCATTTCATGTGTTTGTATTTGTTTTTCCGGGTGTCTGGCTCTCCCTGTCCCTCTTGGGCTGTTATGGATGTGTTTCTTTGCCTCCTCCACATCTGTGTGTTAATGGTCTTCCTCTGTCCTTGGTACTGTCTGTTCCTGGGTCTGTTATTACTCTGCTATACATTTTCTTTGGGGAAGGAGCAGGGAGAGGGTGGTAGGAGTGAATCTTATTCTTTCCATCTGGATTTCTCCTGGAAGTGTTTTTCTTATTCCCAACACTGGGAGAACTCAGGGCTCAAATGTTCTTTCAAAATAATGTTTTTAAAGGGCTGGGAATTTAGGAGCATTTTGAATAGAGAGGTAGAAGAGGGCTGGGGAGGACAGAAAAGGGATTATCTTCCCAGTTGAATTCATGAGGAGCTTGGGCTGTTAATAAGCAGCTGTTTAAGAGGAGATGGGATTTTTACAATTTATTTTTGTTAGGGGCTTGGATAAGAAGCTAAAACTCTGTAGGGATGGAGGAGGCAGTGGCTGTGGGGTCTCCTAAGTGTTAGAGGGCTGTGTAGTCTCTTATGGACCATTGGGTGATAGCCCTGAGAAAGAGAAAAGAGGGAGGGGGAGGAAGGAAAGGGTAGAGAGGGGAGTTAGAGAAAGAGGGAAAGGGAAAGGGTGAGAGAATGTAAAACATGTGTAGTTAACCTCTGATTCAGTTCAGGTTAGTAATGGAGAAGTAAAGGTGCATATGCAGTCTGTGACAGTTTGTTCTGTAACTTAAGGTCCTTAGGCAGTTTTCAGCCTGTGCCTTCGTTTCCCCTTATTTGAAGGCTGACCCAGAACTCTCTAGAGTCTAGAATAGTGAAGGGACCTGGCATGGGAGAGATAAAGTCTAATTAGATGGGAAGTGCAGAGCCACTTTCTTACTCATTCAGGGACTCTCTGTCAGCTTCTCTGCAGTGACACTGCAGGCTGGCAGCCCTAGTTGCCATGGAAACATTGATGGCTGAACCCCAGAGCCAGGCCTCCCCAGAGCTGTGCTGGCCCACTTAATGTGTGGATGGAAGGAGGAGAGGGTGTGTGATCGGAAGGACAGTGGAGATGGTAGACAGAGGGAAAAGAACATGCCTATTGATTGGTCTTATAAGAGTGTGATTTAACCCTTCTTTGTTCTTCAGGAATAGCTGTTCCCACTAAACTCCAGAGAACATAGGTGGGTGAGCATCTTGAATAAATAGACTTGAATTTATATTGCCCTTTGAGGTTTATAAAGCACTTTCAGTCCTTTTGCTCTGTCATTTGGGGAGCAATTTGCACTGAAAAAAACCTCACTTTCTCTACCCCCAGGGCCAATGAGCAAGGTTTATGCTGAAATTAGTTCTGTTCTTTGGAAGGGTCCTCAGGAGTAAGGGACCAGAGACTTGGGAAGCAGGATCCTGGACCTGTTCCATGTGTCTCTGTCTTTGGGACTTTAGCCTGTACTAGGAGTCTTACCGCCACAATGTGGCAGGGGTGGGGAAGGGGAGCAAATGTTGTGGGGTGCAAAGCTCTCTCATGGATGGAGCAAGGAAGAGTTGACCTTTTTGTGATGTGCTGTGTGGGACCACTAGAAGAGGGAGTCTCCCTTTTCCCCCCTCACCCCTCAAAAAACCCCACAAGTTTTTGCTTTGGCTTCCTTCCATTTCTCACATGTGTTAATAAATAACTCTTAAGGTGGTGTAGACAAGCAGGGTCAAACTTCCAGGTGACTCATGGGCCTAGATAGAGACAAGAGGAGAAATGGGCCTCAGGGGTGGGGCTGGGGACCCAGTGGGGGTAGTAAGTGTGGACTCAGTCCCAGGGGTGGGCAGAACACAAATGATTGAGGGGAGGTGAGCCTGGAAAAGACAGAGAGAAGTCTGTGGACTTCTCAGAAAGATTCCTGCCTTTTTGTCTGGCAGTTGTCTGGGGTCACCTGTCCCCTGCCTGTAGGAAGTTATTTTGGGGGAGGATGGGGGGATGTTGACCTTTCTCTGTCCTTTCTTACTCTCCTACACTGAAGACTGAGTGTTAATCACAGGGTGGTGATGACTATGGTCTCAGGATGGAGAGGGGAAGAGGCTAGCTTGTTCTTGTGGGATGGAAAAAGAATATCTGGGCTGCAGCTCTCCTGGATTATAGAAAAGCTAATGCATCCTACTGATCTCATAAGGGCATTGAATGTCAAGTGGAACAAACGTATTCAGAAGTTTTTTTTTAATAAATAGTATGTATAGCAGATGTTAATCCTGTTCCCTCTAGTAGCATTTGCTCCTGGGCTAAAACTGTGTTTTTGGACTAGGTTTTTTTCTTTAGAGAGGAAGTCATTGATGGAAATCCTCCTTCCGTGTCTATAGAGGCAGGACCCATTTTCTAGGTATTTAGAGTCAGAAGACCTGGCTTGACATCCTCAAACCAAATTACTTAATTGCTTTAAGACTCAGTTTTTCTCATTTGTAAAATTGGAGAGGGGGGAAGTGTGGAACTAGATAATTTAGGGCTTCTTACAGCTCTGGGACTTCCTAATCTCACAGATGTCTGTGAAGGGTTGGGAGGTTGTACATAAAAGATTCAGAACTGAAAGGGACCTTAGACTTGTCCAGTCCCATCATTTTTACAGATGTGGGGAAAAAGCTCAGGAAAGTTAAATGATTTTCCCACTCTAACTCAGATATTGGCAGTTTTTTGATTGTTCACCACTAGACCCCAGCATGTAGAGCCACGGTAAGAACTTTCAAGTCCTGGATTTCGTCTTCAATTAAAAAGAAAAATGTGTGTGTGTGTGTGTGTGTGTGTGTGTGTGTGCCCATATATACACATATACATTTTTATATATGCACACAAATTTAGATATACACATACACGAATTGCATACTTATGCTCACCTTGGCCTTTCTTTAGAATCTGATCTCAGTGGTAAGTTCTGCTTGGAGAAATCTGTAGGTAATAAGTGTAGCTTAGATGGTGCAGTAGAAAGAGTGCTTGGCCCGGTGTCAGGAAGATTTAAATTAAAATACAACTTCAGGTCTGGGCAATCACTTAGACTGTCTGCTTCAGTTTCCTCAGTTTTAAAATAGGCATAATAGCACTTATCTTGAAGGGTTATTATAAAGATTTAATAAGATAATATTTGTAAAGTGCTTAGCAGAATGCTTGGCAAGCAGCAGGGGTTTATAAGTCCACCACCAATCTCTTCCTTCCCTTCCTTGTCTTTAAGACAGATATTTAGTTGCCCTTCACCTACTGCTCTGGGTTCTATCCAGGAAAGCTTCAGTTTAATTATTCTTTCTAATTGTGTGACCTTAAGCAAGTCACTTCTCTTTGGGTTTCAGTTGCCTCATTTATAAAATGAAGATTATATGACCTCTCGATATCTCTTTTAGTTGTCCATTTTGTAGCTCTTATGTATGTAAAAGTGGTGGTAAGTGGTCATAACTTTCCTTTCCCTCCTCCCCACTCTCTCTTGTCTATCTGTTTCTGTCTCTCTTTTTCTCTCTCCCACACACAATACACATATCCATCATTCTATGAAGACAAGAACCCTGTCTTGTCTGAACTGCATATTGTTCTTCTCAAGTGCTCTAAACAAATTAGACAATCATTAAATATATATTGAATTGAATGAGTGCCACATCTGAAAGTTGTGGATTCTTATGGCCACCCAGCTTCTTTTTCTTTTTAGGGTTTATAACCACTGGAGCAGTAGCAATGGGGGAGTGAACTGGTGGTTGTTGTTCCCTCCAACTCAGTATCTGTAACTTAGTGGAGAAATCCTAGGAAATTGCTGGACGCATCGAGAGATGAAATCTCTTGCTCAGGGTCACAGAGCTAGGATATATTGGGTAGAATTTGAACCCAAGTTTTTTTCTGATTCCAAGCAGAGCATTCTATTCACTATACCACTTGGGATCTAGAGCAGGGGTTCTGAACCGGGGCTCCTTGAACTTGTTTTGTTGTTACTTTTGATAATTATCTTTTTTAGTCATTTCAGTCATGCCTGACTTTCTGTGATTCCATTTGGGATTTTCTTAGCAAAGATATTGGAGTGGTTTGCCATTTCCCTTTCCAGCTCATTTTACAGATGAGCAAACAGAGAAACAGATTATGTGACTAGCCCAGAGTCACACAGCTACTAAGTGTCTGAGGCTGAATCTGAATTCATGAAAATGAGATCTCTTGATGTTAGGCCGTTACACCATCTAATTGCTATTGATAACTGTATTTCAGTTTAATTGATTTTCCTTGGTAATATGTTATTATATTTTATATATTTACTTCAAAAAATTTTAATATAATATTTTATGTGTTTGTTTGAAAAACAGTTTTGAGAAGGGACCACTGTAGGCTATTTGGCTAAACCATCAAACAAAAACAAACAAAAAACCCTCAGTGTAGAGGATTTCTATATCTTGGAGAATCCTTGTTCCTTTTTAAAGTTGAAATATCAAGAGAGGTGCTGCTCCTTGTTTTACCCCCTGCAAAATTAGGTTGTATTAATAGCGTAGTCTCGACAAAAGGAGGTAAAGGTTTGCTAAGTTTTGCTATGGTCTGGCTCCCCAATCTGGAATATGGTTACCAAATCTTTTCACTGCGTTTTAAGTTTGCCAGAGTAGGGTGTTCAGGATATAGGAGAAGAAGAGGATGTTCTGGACATGACGTCATGTGATGATTAGATGAAGCAGGGGATGTTTAGCAGGTAAAGAGCAGAATGAAGGATGTGAGCATTATAGCTGTCTTGATGTATTTGAAGATTGTCATGGGGAAAGCAGGTGATTAGATTTGTTTTGCTCGGTCCCCAGAGAGTAGAACTATAATAATTGTTGGATATTAAGTTTTTATTCAATAGAAAGACCTTTCTAAAAAATAAGACTGGTCCTCCAAGAGTGGAATGACATTCTATTTCATATAAAGTAACGAGCTCTCTGTCAGTGGAGGTATTCAGGCAGATACTGAATAACTACTTGTCACGGATATTATATCTCTTTGTATAGGGGGTTCCTTTGTTGAATGGGAAGCTAGTCTCGTGATGTAGTGGAGGAAAAATAAAAACAAAAAAAAACCAGGCTTTTATTAAAGTACTTACTTTGTTCCAATGAGCAGCTAGCTGGCACAGTAGATAAAAGCTCTAAATATGGAGTCAGAAAGACCCGAGTTTGAATCTAGCCTCAGATACTAATTGTGTGATCCTGGGCTGGTCACTTCACTCTCTTTGCCTCAGTTTCCTCATCTGTTAAATGAACTGGAGAAGGAAATGGCAAAATAACTCTTTGTTAAGAAAATCCCAAATAGAATCATATAGTCGGACATGACTGAAAGGCCTGAACAACAACATGGTACCATATACTGTGCTAAATGCTTTACATATATGGTCCTATTTGATCCTTACAACAGTTCTGGAAAGTAGATGCTGTCATTATCCCCATTTTGCAGCTGAGGAAACTGAGGCAGACAGGTGAAGTGATTTACCGAGAGTTATACAGTTAGTAAATTATCTGAGGCTGGATGTCTTTGTAACCCCAGGCCCAGGGCTTATCCATTGGGCTTCCTAGATTGGGGCAGAAGAGCTGCATTTGAATCCTGGCTCTGCCTCCCCTGGGCCCGTCATTGAACTGTACCAGGCCTCAGATTCCTCCTCTGTAAGATAAGGTGATTTGATTACATTCTGTCTTAAGGCTTCTTCAGCTTCTTCGGCCAAGGCCGGCCTGTGGGTCTCATTGCACTGAGGTTCTGTGTGTGCGAGTCTGAGCCTGATCCTCACGGGAGTGTGTGGGGAGGAAGGAAATGCGCTCCTCGGTGCTTGGAGCTGATGGGCATGGGGGAGTGGGACTAGTGCCCAGGAGGGATAGGGAGGCTTTCTTTGTGCTCCAGCTCATGTTTAAAAAAATCCCCAGCGGTTTTGGGGTAGGGAATAAGAGTGGGGGCTCACAGCGGGCCACGCCTGGGGCGGTATTTTGGGGTTTCCCTCAGGCCTGTGGCTGCAGGGAGCAAGGGTGGTGAGTCGTCAGCCGCACTGGTTCAGGGCCCGCACTTCCCTGCCCCAGTGTGTGCTCTCTGAACCTAGGTCCTGGGTGGGGCTAAGGGGACTTAGCCGGAACCATCCATTTGTCCCTGCTATCTCTTGGTTCTCACCATGTCCTTTTGGGCTTGACAGGGCGGAGAACTACTGGTGGCGTGGGCAGAATACAAGGACGCTGTGTGTGGGGCCCTTCCCTCGAAACGCGGTGACCTCCGTGGCTGGGCTGTCAGCCCATGACATCAGCCAGCCGCTCCAGAACAGCTTCATCCACACGGGCCATGGCGACAGTGACCCCCGACATTGCTGGGGGTTCCCAGACAAGATTGATGAGTAAGTACTGGCCTGGGGCTGGGACCTGCCCCTCCTCAGCCCTTCTGCCTGGGAGGGAGGGGGATCCTGAGTTTGCAGTTAGTTATGTGCTCTGTTATCTGATTCCTTTACTCTGATTAGATTGGTTAAAAACCAACCTCCTCACGTACCTCTCCTTTAGGATTTTTTTCCTGAATGTCTCTATCACTTTGCCTCCTTCTCTCTTGTCCTCCCCCCCAGTTTTTGGTCCTGAGTCCCCTCTTCTGTCTCTTTATTACTCATTTCTCTCTTTTCCCTTTCCCATCCAGTTTCCAGTGCTCAGAAAAGGAGAGGAGCATTAGCAGGCCCCCCAGTAAGTCCAGAGAAGGAAAGGGTCTGGGCTATCTAAATGGTGGCTATACAGCCTTGCATAGTTTGCTGAAGGCAAGCAGTCACAAGGAGCCCATGGAATGATGAGAGGTTCTGCCCTCTCCACCCCAAAAAGCTGCAGTTCCTTTCTTTCTGGAGATTCCCCCACTTTTTTTCCCTTGGCATTTCGTTTCCTTTTGATACCAGACAACAGAAGCCCTGAAGAGTCAGGCTCTGGGGGCAGACTTGGGGACACAGAGTCCTGAGTTCGTGTAAGGACCTTAGGCAGATTGCAATCACCCAGGGGCGTGCAGCATGAATAAGGGAAGCTAGAGAAAGATTAACCACATCCTGGGCGACGTTCAGCACCATCCAAGGTGGTGTCTCGGGCTCCTCTGACTCCTCATGGGTCATTCATCCCCCTCCTTTTACCAAGGAGAACTGTAGAGAATTAGCTGTAAGAGAAATTAAGTGATTTTCTGAGATGCTCACAGGTAGTAACAGAGCTGGGGTCTGAACTGGGGCCCTCTGAATGCAAACCCAGCCATTTTTCCATTATACTACTTTATTACTACATCATATGCTGCATTATGCTACTCAGTATGTACTACATGGCTTCAGAGTCCCACAGCGTTGTTCCTGGGTCCCTTTGGCTGCTGATCTCTGTGAGGTTAGTCCTCCTCAAGACTTGATAAGCTTGGGGGTCCACACACAGGCACACCCTGTTCTCCATAGAATGTGGGCCCCAGGCAGCACGGATTGAAAAGGGGGAGACAGCCCCTTGCTGCGCTGGTGCCCTCTGCCCTATTCCTCATGTGGTATGGCATGACAGGCTGGACCCAGCCCCATTCCTTAAGACTTTAATCAGCCTTAGTGACTAAGGCCCAGACACTGAGGTGGGGGCAGGGAGAAGGGAAGCTCTCCCCCCTCCCCCTTGTTCCCACTCCTATCTCTTAGCATTAGTCCTGGAAGAAGGCGTGAGGAAGACCTTGGACATGGTCTGGTGTGTTGAAGGGGTCTGGTTCCCTCTTACAGATGAGACTGAGTCCCAGGGAAAAAAGGTAGCTTGTCAGAGATCCCATGGTCGGGGACAAAGCTAATCCCAGAACCCATCTCCTTCTTCTTTTAATGCAAAGTTTCTTAACCTGGATGGAGTCATGAACTTTTTTGTCTTTTGTCTTTTGATTAACTGTATTTCAGTAGAATTGTTTTCTTTTGTAATCCTATGTATTTTATGTTTTTAAAAACATGATTCTGAGCAGGGGCCCATAGGCTGATTGACTCGATTGCCAGAGGTGTCCTGGCAGCAAAAACAAGCCCTGTATTCCTGGGATGGGGGGAGATGCTATCGTTCCCGAGGTCTTTTAGTCGTTACATGTTGTCTGCTGCCTCACAGCCCCTTCCCCAGTGTTCCTGTTTCTACCTCCCCCAGCACACCCATCTGGTTTTCTCTGCAGACTCTACCTGGGAAACCCTATGGATCCTCCTGACCTGCTAGCCGTGGAGCTGAGCACCTCCCGCCCCCCCCAGCTTCTAGGAAGGGTAAAAAGTAAGAGTCGGCTCCTCCCCGGGAGCCCCCGCCCCACCCCATTCCCTCCCGGGGCCGGCTTTTGGATAGGAAGGAGTGGGCAGCCCCTTCCTAAGGACGCCCCCATGCTGGTCTGCTTGGCTCAGGGCTGGGGTGAGAGCAGCAGGTGGGGCAGCTTTGTTCCTGATCCCCCCAACTACAAGTGGGGTGGAAGATGAGGGGCACCTGGTGTTGGCTCCCCTCGTATCCGCCAGTGGTGGGCATCACTTGGACACGGCCCTGGCTTAGCTGAGGACTTGCTGCCAGTCCCCTCCCCCACGCTCTGTGCCCCTCCTCCCCTCACCGGCTCAGCACGACTCCATCCCCCGGCTCCGTGTCACCCGCTGATTCCGAGCCAGCCTACCTCGGGCTCCTCCTTAGGTGCCCGCCTTCCCCCTCTGCCTGTCCCGGAGCCTCATTTTCTGCCACTGCCCACCCAGCTACCTTGCCTTTGCCTCTTCAGATGCACATTAATTGATCTCATTTCCTGCTTATCTTCTTCCCCCTCTCCCTTTATCTCCCCTTTCTTTCTCTTTCCCCTTCTCTCCCCCATTTCTTCTCTTTCTCTTTTCTTCCCTTTTCTCCTCATATCTGATCCCTTTCTACTCTTTCACTCTTCCCTTCTTTTTTTCCCTCTTACTGTCATCACCTTTCTTTCCCCCTTTTCTACTTTCCTTCTTCCCCACACCCTTCTTTTCTTCCTTCCTCCCTTTTGACTTCTCTTCCTCCTCCCTTCCCCTTCTGTTTCTCTCTTTCCCCTCCACCTTTCCCTTCCTCTCCCCCCCGCTTTTCCTCCCCTCCGTTTCCCCTCTCTCCTTCTCTCCTTTCTCCCCCTCCTCCATTCTCCTTTCCTCCCCCACCTCTCCCCCACCCCTCCCCTCTCCTGCCTCTGTCCCCCCCACGGCCTCTCTTCCAGGGGAGCCTCCGCCTCGCCCGCCTCAGCCCGCCATCTTCGCTCAGAGTAAGTGGGGCCGCTCTGCTCCTCGATGCCCTGGGCCCTGCCCCTGTCCCCTCTGTTCTCTCATAACTCCTCTTCTCCTCCAAGGTACTCGGCGGGGGCTGCCGGGGGGGGGGGGGAGAGGGGGCGTGCTGTGAGCTTCCCGCTGCCGGCCCCTAGCATGACTCAGCCTCTTCAGATACCTGGTGCTCCCTGTGGGTAAACACCAGCTTTCTCTCAAGGCTTGGGAGCTGTGCCCCGCCCTCCCCCCTCCGCCCCGCCCCCACACTGATCCTCCCACCCCCTGGCACTAACCCACGTGTGGTGTTGGGGTGGCCGGGAGAGGGGTCTGGGGGGAATGGGGAGAGGCCACTAACCGCAGCCCTGCAGAGAGGGAGGGAGATGTCACGGGGCAGGATTGGGGGGTGATGGCAGGGGAGCTGAGAGCTCACCGTCTCCTCCATCGAGGCGGGGTCTCCTCTTAGTGGGGCCGAGGACAGGGTGGGGCACTTGGGGCAGAGGGGGTGGCTTGTGTTTTCCTGTCTTTCCCTTAGGACCTGTGAGAGCAAGTCTCTGACGCTGCTCTCCTGGGGTTCCTTCCTCTCCTCTGTCTCACAGAGCCCACCTATGACCCTGTCAGCGATGATCAGGACCCCTTGTCTGCTGACTTCAAGCGTCTCTGCCTGAGGAAGCCGGGCCTGCCCCGGGGCCTGTGGCTGGTGAAGCCCTCGGCCCGAGTGCCGGGCTCCAAGACGAGCCGGGGCGGGGGGGAAGTGTCCCTCATTGACTTTGGTGACGAGCTCTCGGCCCCTTCCCTGGCCCCCCCTTCTCACAAGCCCGGTGCCCCCTCCCTCGCCCAGCTGGCCATGGATGCCTGCTCTCTGCTGGACAAGACGCCCCCGCAGAGCCCCACCCGGGCGCTTCCGAGGCCCCTGCACCCCACCCCCGTGGTGGATTGGGACACCCGCCCGCTGCCTCCGCCGCCGGCCTACGACGACGTGGCTCAGGATGAAGACGACTTTGAGGTCTGCTCTATCAACAGTGCCCTGGTGGGTGCCCGGACCCCTGAGGGGCCTCCCCGCGGGGAGACCAACTATGCCTTCGTGCCTGAGGCTGGACGGCCCCCTCCACCTCTGGAAGATAACTTGTTCCTCCCACCCCAAGGGAGCACCAAGCCCCCCAACTCCCTCCAGACTGCAGAAATTTTCCAGGCTTTGCAGCAGGAGTGCATGAGGCAGCTGCAGGTTCCCTCAACTTCTCTGGCCTCCTCTCCCAGCCCTGGCCTGGGTGGAGAAGACAGGCCCCAGGTGCCCCCCAGGGTGCCCATCCCACCTCGGCCCACCCGGCAACGAAGCGAGCTGGGCGGCCGTTCGGGGGAGCTGTCGCCAGCTTCGGGGGGTGAAGAGGAGGCGGCACGGTGGCGGGGGGCGGCCCCTCCCCCGCAAATCCCCCCGAGGGAGCCCTTCTCTCCTCAGGGCTCCCGCACCCCCAGCCCCCTGGCACTGTCTGGCGGCTCTCCCTTACCCCCTCGCCTGTCCAGCTCCCCTGGGAAAGCCATGCCCACCACCCAGAGCTTTGGCTCTGACCCCAAGTACGCCACTCCCCAAGTGATCCAGGCCCCCGGGCCCCGGACAGGGCCTTGCATCTTGCCCATCGTCCGAGACGGCAAGAAGATAAGCAACACGCATTACTATCTGCTTCCGGAGCGGCCGCCGTACCTGGAAAGATACCAGCGGTTCTTGCAGGAAGCCCAGAGCCCCGAGGAGGAGCCTCCGTCCATCCCTGTCCCTCTGCTGCTGCCGCCCCCCAGTACCCCGGCTCCCGCAGCCCCCACCGCCACTGTGCGCCCCATGCCCCAGGCTGCCCTTGACCCTAAGGCCAACTTCTCAGCCAACAATAGCAACACAGGTGCCCGTGCCCCATCCTTGCGGGCTCCCGCCCGTCTGGTGAGGGGCTGCCCGGGGGACGGGCTGGAGGCTGGGCGCCCCACAGACAAGATACAGATGGTGAGTCCTGGGAAGGAGCTTCCTGGGGAGGGAGGAAGGCAGGGGAACGGGGCCTTTCAGCAGGGTTCTGAAAAAGGGCCCGTGGAGCCTGAAACCGGGGCCCAGCCCCATGAGCAGCCCTGACTGAGTGGGGGGGTGTGCCCAGGTCCAGGCCATGGTGCATGGGGTGACCACAGAGGAGTGCCAGGCGGCCTTGCAGAACCACAGCTGGAGCGTTCCGAGGGCTGTCCAGTATCTGAAGGTACCGTCCCTTGCCCCCTCCACCTCCCCAGAGCCTCGGGAAGCTGGCTCGCACACCACCCGGCTCCTGAGCTCTCCTGCTCCTCTGACTCATCTGATGCCCCGTATGCCTTAGTCCCGCCGGGCATCCTCGGCACTTGGGAATGCCCTTTTGCTCTCCCTCCTCCTCACCCTTCCAACAGGTGGAGCAGCTCTTTGGCCTGGGTCTGCGGCCAAGGCAGGAGTGCCATAAGGTGCTGGAGATGTTTGATTGGAACCTGGAGCAGGCTGGCTGCCACCTGCTAGATTCGTGTGGTCCCACCCACCATAAGTATGTGTTTCTCTCCTGCTCTGCCCCAGTTCTTCCCGCCTTCGCCACCCAGCCAGGTGGACCCAAGGGAGCCGGGCCCATTAGGCACAGGGACCTAACAATTCCCAAAGGCTAACAGCCCATAGCCAGGAGCCCTTCTCCCCAAGGTCAGGGACGCTCCGTGCAACTAACCAGTCCCAAACGTGAGGCTGTGAGCCGGTGGGTCTCGCAGGGAAGTCCTGGGGATGGGGGTGCTGGGACAGGGGAGAGGGGGGTCCTGAATATAAGGTGGCTGCTCAGCAGTGATCTCTCCCAAGCATGCATCCCCCTCTCTTCTTGCAGGCGCTGATGGCAGGTCTGGGGAGCCGGAGAGTCTGACTTAAGGGGGGGTCCTGTTAGTCTGCCTGAAGGATCATTTGAGCCTGTCCTGCATGGCGGGGGCCAGGGAGGGGTAGTTTCCCCCTGCCCCTGGGGGCCTGGGGAAACCTGCTGCTGCTACCTTCTCCCCCGCCAACCCGCTTCAGATAGGCAGAGGGGAGCCAGGAGCAGCAGGAGGGGACTGCCCTTCCCCAGCCCCTCCATCCGTCTGCTGCTCCCACGGCTGCTCCAGAGGGACACCGGAGAGGGAGCACCGGGAAGGGGGTGAGGAGGCATCCAGAGTTGGGTGGAGGGCGGACTGGAGAGGCCCAGGCCCAAGTGCCCCCTCTCCTAGCCCTTAATTCTCCATCCGCTGGGTGCCTCACTTTGCTTTAGGGACCAGAATGTAGGGAAAACCCACAGTTGTCTGCTTGTGTCTGGGGCACTTCCTACTCCTACGAGAAGTGAAGGAAGGGGTCGGTGGGGCCGCGAGACTCCCGGTGCTTTGCTCACCCCAGCGGATGCTGCCAGCTTCGCCGCCGTGACCGGCACGGGGGAGGGAGCTCTCGGGACCCAGACCCAGCCAAGCTCCTGCCTGGGATGGGGGGTGTCACCCAAGGTCGAGAATTTCAGGATGTTGGAAGCAGGGAGGATGCCAGCCCATGCCAGGGTGGGGACAGAAGCCCTGGGTATGTGGAAGGGAACAGGTACCGGCAGCTACTGTGGAGGCCAGCGCTCCCAGCCCAGCCCACTGCTGTTCTGTGTTTTTTCCCCAACAACCTCTGTTGCCAAAGTTGCTGCTCTTGTCCTGCCTCCACACATCTGCTTCTTCCAGAAAAATAAAGTTAGTTTCTATTTTACGTTACTGGGGGCTGTTGGTGCGCTTTCTTTGCCTCCTGGGCAGCAAGGGGAGCTTGGCAAAGCCCTCTGTGCCGTCTGTCCCCACGCCTGCCATTACCTGTATTCCTCTGGACTGGGATCTTAGTGCGCTGTGGATCTGACTGTACCCACTAGGGGCTGATGGAGAAAGTCTGAGACCAGTGTCTTATTGCATTGATGAAGGGACTTGGAAAGCTCCAGGCGCACGGCGGGTGGCGGGGGAGACAGAATCTCACTGAAAAAGGACCTGGGAAGGCCAGCCGTGGATAGCCCAGCCCAAAGGGCTTCCCACAGCAGAGGGATCGAACACGGAACCCACAGAACAACCCCAAGTATGACCTAAACCAGACAAAGTGAAAATGGGACGTATTCACCAATATAAGAGTCCAGTAAATCCTGCAGCACCCCAGTGTCAGCCTTAGTGGCTCCTGTCACCCTCTGAGTCTGATACCTGTCCTAGGGCACCCACCTGGGACGGGGGAGGAACCTAAACATGGTGCTGTGAGAACTTCCCAGTTAGGGACTGGAGTCTGTGGCTTTCCGCAGTCTGGTAGAATAACTGGAGACAAATGTCAGAAGACACAGACTTGGTCTCAGCCCAGAAATGGTGTGATTTTGGGGAAAATTTTCGAGCCTCAGTTCTCTCCCTTATAAAGTGGATGTGAGAAGGAATCCCTTTCAGCTTTATGATGGGGTTCTCATGGACTTGAACGCTCCCCTCCTGGCTGTGTGTTCTCCCTGACACGGGCCCAGCGGGCGCCTCCGGGGGTTCTCCGCTCATCCCCTGCGCCCGGGCTTCGTCCTCCCCCAGGGGGATGGGGGCTCTCCTCCCAGCGCCCGGCCCGCTCGGGTGGCAGCTGGCTCCGCATGCCGTGCTTTGCCCTGCCTCCTTGTTGGCCCGTGATCGAGTTCTTGGGTAATGACAGGCCACGGCTCATTCATGCCGAGCCCAGTGGCTCACCGAGGGGTGACTCGCAGATTGGATTCTTAGGTGGCTGTGGTACTCCATGACTCACCGCTCTGTAGCATCCCCAGGAGAGCGCTGGCCTTTCAGTCCCCCCAGATGTGAATGACTGGGGGCGGTGCTGGAGGAGTGGGTGGGCCGGCTGTGCTGTGGGAGCCTCGCAGTCGCCGACCCCATAAAGAGCAGCAGCCTTCGATGATATCAGCAGCCCCTCTCCCCCAAATTAAAGGGACTGAGGCAGGGTAAACATGGAGAAGTGAGCCATCATTACAGCTGCTGACTGAGCTCTGTGCCTGCCTCAGAAAGAGCCAGAGACAGCCCCCTCACTGTGGACCACTGGTGTGGGGGGAGAATTCTGGACTTGTGAGAGAGGGGCAGTCAGTGGTACTGCGGACAGAGCTGGACTCGGAGGTGCTTGAGTTTCAGATCCAGCCTTCACTGGCTGTGTGACCTTGGACAAGTCACTTAGCCCCAACCCCCTGCCCCCAA
This sequence comes from Antechinus flavipes, assembly GCF_016432865.1. Classification (NCBI taxonomy): domain Eukaryota; kingdom Metazoa; phylum Chordata; class Mammalia; order Dasyuromorphia; family Dasyuridae; genus Antechinus; species Antechinus flavipes. Next base: position 322,730,713 of record NC_067400.1, on the reverse strand, counting down.
TTCTGAGTTCAAATCTAGCCTCAGATACTTCATGCAGAAGTTACACCACTGAGTCTTGTGTTCCTCTCACTGAACCTTAATGTACAGTATGAATGTTAGCTCTTATTTTGTGAACGCAGTCGCTTTCTCAAGCCCTCACCACATCCCAAAATAATACACAAAGATGCAGACTAAGGAGCCGGGGGCATGCCCTCCGCCTTATTGATGACGGGGTTGCCTGAGGCTCACAGATGAAGTAATTTTCCCAGGCTTCTACTGTCAGGAAGTATCAGAAATGGTGCTGGAATTCAGGTCTTGAATCCATGATGCTGCCGGCTGCCTCTTCAGAAGGTTAATGAAAATTCCAATAGTCTTTCTCCTTTTGTAAGTAAACATCAGAAAACAAATGTACTATTTTGGTCTAGAGTCCGATAAAGAAAATGAGACTATGTTACAGAATAGGTAAGTCAGCACAATGACAGTTAAAGGGGTGATTTGCATTCAGGGACGGGGAGATCTCTGAATCCAGGGAGAAAGACCCAGGGACTGTGAGAGGTGAGATGGGGTGTCTCAAGCTAGCATGGAGATGATGAGATGCCTCAAGTCAGTTTCAAGAATCTTAAATAAGTTTCCTGGGGAAGTTTAAATCTCTAGACATCTGTTTTTGGATGAGTAAAGCCTGAGAGGTTCAGGGATGGATCATTCTAGGTTCAGATAAAGTTTTGGACTTGAATTTAATTCTAAGAGTTTTCCAAAATGCCCTTTTATTCAAGAAAATGTTAGTATGAGCTGTGAAAAACCATACTTCATACACTCTGATGACTATAATTGAGTTTATTTGCAATTCCATTAATTCAATTTAACCAGTAAGCTCCTTGAGATCAAGGACTGTGTTTGTATCCCCAGTACTTAGAACAAAGTGTGATTTTTAAAAAAACATTTTAACAGATTTTCAGTTCCAATTTTTTTTACCTTCTTTCTACTTTTCTCCCACCCATTAAGAAGGCAAGAAATGTGATTTAATATATATATATATATTAAATCATGCAAAATATATCTTGTTATAAAAAAATAAAATAAGGAAAGTAAAGTGAAAAAAATTACGCTTCAGTCTATACTCGGTATTCTTTCTGGAGGTGAATGGCATTTTCCATCACAAGTCCTTTAGAATTGTTTGCATGGTTGTATTGATCAGAATAACAAATTCACTCACAGTTGATCATTGTGTAATATTGTTGGTACTGTGTACAATGTTTTCCTAATTCTGTTCACTTCAGTCTTTCTAGGTTTTTCTCAAATCATCTTGCTTGTCATTTCTTATAGTTTAATAACTTTAATTGTGGTTCATGACCCAATATAGGGTCTTATAACTGAATGTGGGGTTGCAGAATTATGATTCATTATAAGTAAATGTTTGATTTGTATACTTATTTTGTATACCTGTATACCCAGGGTCATGTTATGATTTTGGGGGCAAAAAGGGATCACAAGTGGAAAAAAGTTTAAGAAGCCTTATAGCTTCCATCATGATCAAGTACTACAGCATTTAACCATTCCTCAATTGATAGGCATTCCTTCAACTTCCAATTCTTTGTCACCACAAAGACCTGCTAGAAATATTTTTGTAAATCCTTTTCTTTTTCCTTTGATCTCTTTGAGATAGAGACTTAGTAGTGGTTATCCCTGCATCAAAGATTATAGCCCTTTGGACATACTTCCAAATTGTTCTCCAAAATGGTTGGATCAGTTCACAGTTCTACCAACAGTGCATCAATGTTCCAATTTTTCCATATCCCCTCCAACATTTTTCATTTTCCCTTTTTATCATATTAGCCAATCTGATAGATTATGAGGTGAAACATCATAGTTGTTTTGATTTGCATTTCTCATAGTAGATTCTTAGTAAATGCTTATTGATTAACTATAGTGGAAGAGCTTAGGTTTCTAATATTCTGCCCAATTGTCCTCAGAAATTATTGAAAATTCTGAAAATCTCAGTATTTAGTCACTAAACGAACCAATGTATTTGTTTAACAAGCATTTATTATGTTCCTGATGTGGACAATGTACTGTTTTAGACACTGGGGAAATACAAAGACATTGCTTTCAAGGAATATTCTAGGAATTTAGGATTAATTCCAAGGTTTGGAGAGGTGATAAAGTTCTCTTGCTCATTCCCTAACATCAAAGAAATATTTACTTTTTTTCTCATTGAATTTTTAGTTGTTATTCATTCTTCTACTTTTTATATCATCTTCAAATCCAAATTTTTCTGACCCTTTTCACTTTCTTCCTCTTTCCTATAAAGCCATCTATTGGAACAGAGAATAAAAAAGAAGGGGAAAGAGATTCAATGAAAACTAACTAACATATCAGATAAGCCTAACATTCTTTAATCTTGTTTCCTACTCTTCAAAGAATAGAGGAAGATGATTTTTTAAAATTTCTGCCTTTGGGGTTGTTAGATTATGTTGTTCTTTTCATTTACATCATTTACAACATGGTTCTGTTTCCTCCACTGCACCATTCATGTGAGTCTTTCCATGCTTCTCTGAACAGATACTGCCTTCATGGTGGTTGTATGGTAAATATGACTTTCGTGCCATTAAAAGGTGCCATTAAAATCCTAACACACAATTTGCATATATCCTAGTGGAGTTTACTGAAGAATATGTTACAGGTGAGTGGACCTCACTTGAATAGCAAGTGAAGAGAACAAAAATAGAGCCTTTCTGAGGGTGCATCCAGATTAGGGCATAATAGTTTTTCTGAGACTGGTCAAAATTCCCAATCCATCAGTCTTCACTGCCTCTCTATGAAGGCTACAGAAATGTGAGTTTTTTTAGCAATGATATTCGAGGCCGGATTGTTCTTACTTATCAGTAGGAAAATGTTCTGGTATCACAACAGTAACTCTACTTTTCAGTTGGCCCTGAAGATTTAAAAGTTATGAGTGGCCACTAGCTGAGTTCATGGACAGTCTTATCTTTTGATTACTTCTTTCAGGAAGTTTACAAGGTTTAAGATATATGTGGTTGATTTCTGAATAGAAAGCTCTGGTGGAGACAGCCAAAAAGCTGAATTCAGGAACCTTAGGAATAACAACAATGCTTCCAGCCCAGTGCCCTCCCCCAGCTTTCATCCTGGGAAGCAAACCCTAGGAGATTTAGCCTGGCAACTTCTCCTACAGTTGTTACAGCTACGTCCATTAAAGATTCAAAATAGAAAATTCTTGTCACCAAAGTCCTTGACATTGTCAAATGGCTCAACATCAGAAACTGCTAATTTTATCAGTGGAAATGTTATTAAAGAGAAAGCATTGACATCTAATTTGCTGTTGCTGGCAGCACAGGGACCCTAAAAGTCATGGGAACTTTCTTTGCAACTGAAACCCTGCATGTCCATTATCTGTCTCTAATTAAAATATGAGCTCCTAAAGATAAAAAATATATAATTATAATTACCCACCTTGACCTCAAAGGAGAGATATGAGAATGTAATTTCTCCTTTTTGCAGATGTGAAAACTATGTGTGTAGTATATTACATATAATGTCAAATTCAACTGTTGTGTAAATTTTGCTCAATGGATTTTTTTAAGAGAGAATTTTCTGGATGGAAGCAGAGGGAAGAAAAAATGATTTAAAAAATAAAGCACACTAATAAAAATTTTATATATGTATGGGAAAAAATGTGAGGTCCTAGAAAACAGGGGACATAGGACTTTTGCTTTGTATTCCCAGCATTTTGTACACGGTAAGCACTTAATAAATGATTTTTTTTTCATTCATTCTCATAATTAGCCTAACTTTTGTGAGATAGGTGCTATTGTTATCTCCATTTTACAGATGGGAAAACTAAGGGAAATAGAGATTGTGTCTTGCCCTGGTTACACGGCAAGTGAGTGTCTGAAGTTAGATTTGAACTCTTGGTCCTGACTCTAAACTCAGCATTCTCTCTACTGTACTATCTAGCTGGCCTAAAAAATCATACTTAATACTTGCTTATTCTACTTAGAAAAGGTAATCATCAAAATAAATCATTGATAATTGGTTGGTTGTGGTCCTCTATTCTCAAAAAGGATCAAAATGATGTTATTATGTTGGGGTCAAGATATAGCATGCCCAATTGTGGCTGATTAGACCAATCTGAGGTTAGAAAGCTCTATCATAGGTCAGATACAAATAGTTCATATTTTGTGATAATTTGATCTATTTCTTAACTTCTAGAGTTCACATATCAATAATATCTTGAGTTGTTCGTTGGGTCACAAAAGTCAAAATAAAACGATGACAACAGTCAAGTAAGCAAATCAGACATAAACCTAGATAACTCCATCAAAATTGTCAAAGGACCTATCTATAATTTCTTCTCTCTATGAGGATTCTAATTCCTTCTAGGGAAGTTGCTTAAGATAATGAGAAACTGTGACTCACCCAGAGTCACTCAGCCAGTGTCAAAAGTAGGATTTGTAATCCAGAACTTCCTGACTCCAGCATTCTATTCTCACTTCCTCTTATAACTATAATATACACTACAGCCAGGTACTGATTAGTATGAGTAATGAGTCCCCTAAAATGGTTATGTGTATTCAAAATAATGCTACTCTGAGTTACAATTATGTAAAATTGCTCATTGATTCTGGTTTAATGGGAATATACCGAGTGAATTAGAATAATCCAACTACTTCTAAAGGGTTCATTATTTTTATTTGTCAGGATTTAATTGTACTACATGGTAAGTAGAGAATTGGGGTCTGAGAGTATCTTACTAATTGGGATGAGGAGAAGAAATCAGGAGATATTTCATGGAGGAGATGGTTTTGAGTTGTATTTCAAATCTGTGAGTCAGCCTCACAATAAAAATATCTCCAAAATATTCAGAGTCATAGAAGATGGAAAAGTACAGGCTGAAGAAACATGATTACTCATAAAAATGGGTCGATGCTGACACATACTATGCATATCTATAGTGTTTGCCTCTTTGTTCCTCTACAATCCCAATTATTATTATCCTATAGAAATCCTCCAGTGTCTCATCATGAGATCTTGGAGTCTATGCCCATAGAGCGCAAGCTCTGGCAAGTTCTTTCATGCTGGAAAAGTCACTAGGTGATGAATTATTTGTCATGGTAAGCTATGCAACAGAAAAATACAAAAGGACCCAAAGCCTCACATAGACCCTTCTTGTTTCTGTAGTGAGCATAGGAGATTCTTTCTTGTTCTGTGAAATGAAACTAACAGTTATCTTAACAGATAGGAAACTTTCTGTTACTTATGTGGTTACTTATGTGGGAGTCATTTTTCAAGTCAGCTCCCTCTGTGTAGCCAGATCATCAGATTAGTGGAGCCAAGATCAAAATCCACAAGAAATTAGTAGAAAGGATAAATGTCTAACCCAACCTATTTAGAATTAGTGTCTACAAAAGGAAGTGATGATTATAGGGAGCTTGGTGGAGAATGAGTCTTGCCAGATTCAATCTTCTTTCCATTTTTGACAGAATTACTCAAGAGGTAGATCAAAAGAATGCTTAGTTTCCCCAGGTAGCAGCAGAATTTTTGCTTAAGTTTTTTATGCTATATTTAACATGTATGGGACTACCTGCCATCTAGGGAAGGGGGTGGGAACAGAAGGTTTTGCAATTTGTCAGTGTTGAAAAATTACCCATGCATATGTTTTGTATATAAAAAGCTATAATAAAAAATAAAATTAAAAAAATAAAAATACCTTTACTACCAAAAAAAAAGTCTTTTATGCTATTGTCTTGGAAAAGATAGGAAAATGTAAGCTAGGAAATAGACAGTGAGGTAATTTTGGAACTGGTTGAGTGACTATACCCAAAGGGGAGTCATTGATTGTTTAGTATCAGTCTAGAAGGAGGTTTTCACTGAAGTCCTCCAGCAAGACATGTTTCACCTTATGATAATTAACATTTTTATAAATAGTTTAGATAAATATATAGAAGATATGCTTTAAAAATTTGCAGATGACAAAGCTAGAGAGAGTGAAAACACCAAATGATATAGTTTTGCAGAAAAGGGGCAGCTAGGTAGTCAAAGGACAGAATTCTAACCTGGAGTCAAGAAGATCTGGCTTTAGACACTTGCTATATGATCTTGTGCAAGTCACTTAATTTCTGTTTATCTCAGTTTCCTCGTGTGAAAAATGAGGATGATAGTAGCACTTATTTCTCAGGATTGTTATGAGGATCAAATAAGATAATATTTGTTAGCACAGTGCCTGGCAGATAGTAAGTTCTATATAAATGTTAGGTATTATATTAAATATATGCAGGCTGAGAGATATACAGCTTAGACGAATGCATCATTAAAACTTAGAAATATGCTTGCTACTTGAACTCAGCATAGAGAGTTTCCAGGGGGAAAACAGTGCGCAGTTTTCAGTCCAGAATTCTTTTTTTAGCCACAATCCCCAGCTCCAATCCTCTGAAAGAGGTGGGTCTCTTCAAGGTATCACAACTCATAGAGTAGACTCAGTTCCAGCTGTCACATCTCTGACATTTTGGGAGACTCTGGGCCACAAGGGACTTTTAAGGAGTGGCAGCTGTTGTTGCTTAGACCCATTATAAGACTGCTAAATTCAATCTTTGTATCCTTAAATAAAGCTTATGAAAGCAGGCCAATTGTAAGTTCTATTAAAGTTCAGACCACAGAACTTTTCTGAACCTAATAGATTCTGCTAAACACAGAGTCAGAATTTAAAAAGATCTTGCTAGATTAGGCCAAATTAAATAGGATGAAATTTAATAGAGATAAATATAGTCTTACACTTAGGTTCAAAAAATTAAGTTCATAAGTACAAGATATAGGTATAACTAAATAGCAGTTCACCTGAATAAAGATGTAATTCGCAACATAGTATGGCAGCCAAGAAGGTGCATACCATTTTAGGCAGTATTAAGAAAGATGGTGAGGTCTCATTGTTCCTGACCCTACTGGAATATTGTCTTCAGTTCATGGTATTATATCTCATTCTAGGCAGGGTAGTGCTGGAAAGGATCCAGAAGAAAGCACAATAATGGTGGAGACCCAGAAGTTCATGTCATAGAGCAGGAGTAGGAACCTTTTTTCTGCTAAATCTATTTGGATATTTATAAGATCATTTGTGGACCATCCAAAATTCTCAATTTATAGAACTAAAGCGATGTGCTTGATGATGAGCTCTCAGCTCATCATTGTCTGTAGTTGATTATGCAAATAATTTTGTGGGCCTTCTATGACCTACCCCCACTCTGACATAAAAGACCAGCTCGAGTGAACATGAAAGAGAAAGAAAAAAAAATAGATGATGTGTTCAGTGTCCCATGATGGCCCGGGGGGAGTAGAGGCACCCCATCCTGGGTTTACAGCATTTCATCTTTTTCATTTGAAAGCTACAGGGAGTATTTGCACAGCTATCTGGTTGTACCTTCTGTATGCATATTCAGGTCCAGCTCAGAAGGTGGTTAAAAGAGTTTCCATCACCACCTAATAAACCATTATGAAATAGAAGATAATTATACATGCTCTGAATTGGGTAAGTCCTGCCTATTACAAACCATCACACATTTCTAGGAGACACACCAAACTTCTTCTCAAATTGCCAGAAGGGAAAACATGCTTTGTGCGTGCTTCAACCCCCATTGCATTCTTCCCTCTGTTTGAAAAATTCTTGTTAAGCTGGCCAGGGTGCATTTGAACATACTGTCCACATCTCCAATCCACAACAGTCTCTTAGAGTACCAGGGAGACATATGAATTGTCCTTTGATTTACTCCTCCAGTGGCATAAAGGAAAAGGTCTCAAAACAGTCAACATTGTACAGATCTCATATAGTCTGGCCACAAGACATTATGATTGCCCCAAACAAAAAGCTATGCCAAACTAACAAAGAATATTATACAATGTTTATTAGAGATCACACTTGCTTAGTACCAACATGAGTCTGCTTTGTTCTTCCCCAAACCTAAGAGGAGAAAGAGAAAAACAAAGAAAATCCAGCTTTCTAACTCAGAAGAAAACTTTCCAGACCCGATGGGCTGTACCTGAAAGGATAGAAGACCCAAGGTTCATTTTGGCTTGATGCTTTTGTATGTACATTTATTTGTTTACATATATATATATACATATTTATATATATATATATATGAGTTTTTTATTTTCAAAACATATGCATGGATAATTTTTCAATATTGACCCTTGCAAAACCTTGTGTTCCAAATTTCCCTCCTTTCCCCCCATTCCTTTCCCCTAGAAGGCAAGTAATCCAATATATGTTAAACATGTTAAAAATATATATTAAATCCAATATATGTATATACATTTATACAATTATCTTGCTGCACAAGAATAATCAGCTCAAAAGAGCAAGAACATTATGTTGTGATCCACACTCAGTTCCCACCATCCTCTTTCTGAATGTAGATAGTTCTCTCCATCACAAGGCTATTGTAACTGGCCTCAATCATCTCACTGTTGAAAAGAGCCACATCCATTAAAATTGATCATCGTATAATCTTGTTGCCACGATGCACATTCATTTGTAAACTGAGTGCTATAGCAAAATGGTAGTGGGTCCTTGTGGACAACCCTTTTCCCTCTTCCAAAAGGGGCGCCTTCTACTCTGGGCCCACAAACACAAACTAGACTTATATTCTCAGGGTCCCTGCAAGAACAAAGGGCATCAAAATTGTATCTAGAGATCCCTGAAACACACAGGGAACCAACTAGAGTTTTGAACAGAATTTCTATGTGTCCCTTTTCTACATATTCACAGTCACATGGTTGACCGGAAAAGTGAATAGAATATAAAATCTTAATTATTTGTCAACTATAAAAGTATTGGATTTGATACAGCAAAATTCTGTCTTAAAGATTCTTCTCCAACATAACAACAATGATCAGATGTAGAATTTATTGGTCATGTCAACCACATTAATATTAATAAGACTTCAAATCACTAGATAGCATAAAATTGGAATATTGCTATGGGATAGGGAATGATGAGTTGGTAGATTTAGAAAAATGTGGAAAGGCTTGGACCTAAAAAGGATATTATCTATCTTCAAGAAAACAGATGAAAACTCAGTACAATGTTAATCAGTTGTTATAATTACATTCAATTAAAGAAATAATAGTAATAATAGTTGTTAAAATAGTAAGCATTGATATAGTGCTTACTAATGGTGCAGCTTCTAGGGGAGATGTAGCAATAACCCTAAGGTCCCCTGGCCTTGGGGGTGCTGTAGTTCCACAGACATTGCTGGCTGTCTGATAACAATCTGTTGGTCAGAGATAAAAAAGTTTCTGAGACAATAATGAGGTGCAAATAAGATCACTCCTCAACATTACCTCTAAGCCATAAAATTAGCATATCAGGGACATGAAGCACCTGATTTCTCTAACTTTTTCCTATAAATTTATCTTCTTGCACCTAGTTTTTGCTAACTTCTTTTGGAAGTCCACTAATAGTGGAGTAATAAATCTTTGCGTCTTAACTTGGAGACAAACTAAATTTGCAAATTCTTTTGCCATACCTGTGATAAAGACTTGGGGACTCTTAGGATTACTGTTACACCTCCCCTAGAAGGCGCACCTTGTCACTTACCATATACCAGACATTATATCTTAAGCACTTCACAATCTCTCGTATCATTTGATCTTGGCAATAACTCTGGGAGGTGGGAGCTCTTTTTATTCCCTGTACAGATTAATAAACTGAGATAGAGGTGAAGTAATTTGCTTAGGGAAAACCAGGTGGTTCAAAGGATCAAATTCTGGACCTAAAGTCAGGAAGACTCATCTTTCTGAGTTCAACTATGGCCTCAAACACTTTCTAACTGTATGACCTTAGGCTAATCATTTAACCCAGTTTGCCTCAATTTCTTCATCTATAAAAAGTTATCTGGAAAAGGAAGTAGTAAACCATTCCACTATCTTTAACCCCCAATTTTTTTTTAATGGACTGAACAAAGACCCACTAATTTTCCTAGTTTTGACCACTTTAGAGCTGATGTAGAGATTAATTTTATAGTCTTTTCTAAGTTTGAAATTTAGTGATTCTGGATTTGGAGAATGTGATCAGTGTGATTTTGGCCACTTTGTTGATTTCTCCAAAAATTTTGATTTCCAGAAATTGCTGCTATGGATAGAATGCATCTTGATGTATAGTGTGTTGCTATTGGATCTCAACTACATCTGGACAGTGAGCTGGTTATCATCTTTTCAGTGAACTTTCTTTGATCCTGGGGATCGAGTGAGAGCATTTTCTATACCAGCAAACTTTCATTTTAATAACTTATCAGAGTTTTATAAAGTAACGTTTTCTTATTCCTAAACCTCAACAAATAAGTCCTGCCTTGGAAGAAAGAAACAGTCAAGCAAAATTTACACTGTAAATGTAGCTGATAAAAAGTAATTAACATTTCACATCCATAGTCTCCCACCTCTCAATTCAAAAAAAGAAGGGCTTTATGTATCTCTTTACAATCTTTCAACATTTTATCTGCTTTAGTGAATTTTATTTATTTTATTTTAGTGAATATTATTATTGATTACAAAGTAACCAAAGGTGGTTCCCTGGATACAATATCGGTCTGAAGTCAAGAAGACTTAAGTTCAAACCCAGCCTCAGAAGTACTAGCTGTGTGACCCTGGGCAAGTCACCTAGTATCTTTCTGCTTCCATTTCTTAAACTGTAAAATGCTGGCAACAAGACCTCCCTTACAAGGTTTTATGAGAATGGATGGAGAGAGTACTTTTAAATCACTTAGCACAGAAAATTGTCTGCTAATATCCTTTGACCATTTATAAATTGGAGAATGGGTTTATATTCTTATAAGTACATGCTTATTCTCTTCCCTTCCCCTTCTCTTTGTGCTATTTACTTCACTGCATCAGTTTGTTCAAATTTTCCTGTTTCTTTGTATGTCTCACTTTTTTGTTTCTTATGGGGCAGTGATATTCTACTGTGTTCAACTAATGATTGTTCATCCATCCTCCCCTAGATAAGCATAATAAGGCTAGATTTGTTCAGGATCTCTTTTTTTGAGATATGTATTCTAGGATCACACTCCCCAGGAAATCCTTCATACTTGACAGTGGAGTTTGGGAATTCTCTATATATTTTCTCTGAAAACTGTGGTTCATGAACTCCCATCACCAAGATTCTGTAACTCCCCTTTCTATGGCTGTTCTCTCTCAGGCTAGGAGGTTATTTCTGTTATGCCAACCTTATCCAAGACTGGGGCCAGGTCTCAGGGGACCAAACACTCTCTTCTTGGACCATATTAGTGAGAAGTATACTTTTGCCACAAAGTGACCATTGGAAGTCTCCAAGAGGAGAATCATCCCCTCCCTGCCATCAACCTTCCTAGGATTCAGATCTGTTCTTTGCTCTTAATTCTGCTGATTTCTCAAGATTTTACTGGGAAAAGGAAGAAAAGCCAACTCTACACTTTATGATTCTCTTCACATACACAACTTTTCTTAGTTATTTAAAAAATTAAAACATTTCAATTAATCTGTTTATTTATTTTTAATTAAAGCCTTTTATTTTTAAAACATATGTATAGATAATTTTCAACATTCACCTTTGCAAAACCTTGTGTTGCAAATTTTTTCCCTTCCTTCCCTTCACTCCTTCCCCTATATGGCAAGTAATCCAATACATGTTAAACATGGGCAATTCTTCTATACATATTTCCACATTTATCTTGCTGCACAAGAAAAATAAGATCAAAAGGAAAAAAATGTGAAAGAAAACAAAATGCAAGCAAACAACAATGAAAAGAGTAAAAATGTATGTTGTGATCCACATTCAGTTTTCACAGTCCTCTCTCTGGCTGTAGATGGCACTCTTCATCACAAGACGATTGGAACCAGCCTGAATCATCTCATTGTTGAAAAGAGCCATATCCATCAGAACCAATCGTCATATAATCTTGTTGCTGTACACAATGATCTCATGGTTCTGCTCATTTCACTTAGCATCAGTTCATGTAAGTCTCTCCAGGCCTTTCTGAAATCAGCCTGCTGATTGTTTCTTATAGAAAAATAATATTCCGTTATGCCCAAAAAGTTATCAAACTGTGTATACCTTTTGATCCAGCAGTGTTTCTATTGGGCTTATATCCCAAAGAAATACTAAAGAAGGGAAAGGGACCTGTATGTGCCAAAATGTTTGTGGCAGCCCTGTTTGTAGTGGCTAGAAACTAGAAAATGAATGGATGCCCATCAATTGGAGAATGGCTGGGTAAATTGTGGTATATGAATGTTATGGAATATTATTGTTCGTAAGAAATGACCAACAGGATGAATACAGAGAGGCTTGGAGAGACCTACATGAACTGATGCTAAGTGAAATGAGGAGAACCAGGAGATCACTTTACACTTCGACAACGATATTGTATGAGGATGTATTCTGATGGAAGTGGATTTCTTTGACAAAGGCTCAGTTTCAATTGATAAATGATGGACAGAAGCAGCTACACCCAAAGAAAGAACACTGGGAAACGAATGTGAACTATTTGCATTTTTGTTTTTCTTTCTGAGTTGTTTTTTACCTTCTGAATCCAATTCTCCCTGTGCAACAAGAGAACTGCTCGGTTCTGCACACATATATTGCATCTAGGATATACTGCAACATATTTAACATATATAGGACTGCTTGCCATCTAGGGGAGGGGGTGGAGGGAGGGAGGGGAAAAATCGGAACAGAAGCGAGTGCAAGGGATAATGTTGTAAAAAAATTACCCTGGCATGGATTCTGTCAATATAAAGTTATTATAAAATAAAATAAAATATTAAAAGAAAGAAAAATAATATTCTGTAACATTCATATATCATAACTTATTCAGACATTGTCCATCTGATGGGCATCCACTCAGTTTTCAGTTTCTTGCCACCACAAAAAGAACTTGAACATTTTTTCACATGTGGATCCCTTTCCCTCCGTTATGATTTCTTTGGAATATAAGCCAAGTAAAAACACTTCTGGATCAAAAGGTATGAAATCTGATAGCTCTTTGGACATAGTTCCAAATTGCTCTCCAGAATGGTTGGATCCATTCACAGCTCCACTAATAATGTATCAGTGTCCCAATTTTCTCATATCCCCTCCAACATTTGTCATTATCTTTTCCTGTTATCTTAGCCAATCTGAGAGGTGTGTAGTGGTTCCTCAGAGTTAACTTAATTTGCATTTCTCTGATCAATAATGATTTAGAGTACCTTTTCATATGACTAGAAATGGTTTCAATTTCTTCATCTGAAAATTGTCTACTAATAGCCTTTGACCATTTCTCAATTGAAGAATGGTTTATATTCTTATAATTTTGATTCAATTCTCTATTTTAGAAATGGATCCTTTATCAGAACCCTTGAATGTAAATTCCACTCCCCACCCACCATTGTATTGCTTTTCTTCTAATCTTGTCTGCTTTGGTTTTGTTTGGACAAAACCTTTTTAACTTAATATAATAAAAATTATCTATTTTGTATTCAATAATGTACTCTGGTTCTTCTTTGACCACAAATTCCTTCCTTCTCCATAAATCCTAGTTGTACACTATCCTTTTTCTTCTAATTTGCTTATAATATCACTCTTTATATCTAAATCATGAATTCATTTTGATCTTATCTTGGTATATGGTGTTAGGTATGCGTTAATGAATAATCTATTTTTTTAATCCTTCCTATCCCCTCTCCTCTTGGTAAGAAAGAAAAAGAAAAAAATGTAACAAATGTGCATATCAAGCAAAATGAATTCTCATGTTTACAAACATACATACTCCTAGTCTCAATCTATGCCCTAAATTCATTAGGTCCTCCCCACCTTTCTAAACAATATTTTAAAATTTTTTATCCTAGCCAACTCTAGCTAGATGGACTTTATATACAAAGTAGGTTATAAAAAGATTATATGTGGAATTCTGCATCTGTATTATGTAAAAGTGACTTTCTTTTAACTGCATAATAAATCAAACATATTATTTTCTTTTTTTATTATTGTAGCTTTTTACTTACAAGTTATATGCATGGGTATTGCCAAACCTTTTGTTCCAATTTTTCCCCTCCTTCCCCCCACCCTTTCCCCCAGATGAAGCTTTTCTGCTTATCTGTGTTCCTTATTGACTTTGTTTTATTCTTTGCATTTAAAAAATGCTTCAAGGACCTCTTCTTGCTTTCTTTCTTTTCTTTCACTATTTTTTCATTAGATACTTCCTAACTATGTAACCTTGGGCAAGCCATTTAACCTTATTTGGCTCAATTCCTCATTTTTTTTTTTTTAATTTGAATTGGAGAAGGAACCCTGATTGAACATTTAACGAGGAGATGGGCAAAAATGTCCAATTTGCTGGAGGCAGCTGAATTTCATGATTAAACCTTGTTTTCAGCAGAAGCTGAAGACTTGTTGTCCTTCTTTTTCATTAAATGTTCAGTCAGGTTAATTTTCACTTGCTAAGGGGATTCTCTTTCAAGAGTTTAAGAGATTACTTCTCCCACCCCAGTCCAAGTCAGGAAATTCATCCCCAATGGGTCTACATTGAGTCAAAAATGGTTAAAATGAGAATGAGGATGTCTACACTCGTCATAGGGAGAGGCAGCCAAAGTCTCAGATTAAGGTTCACCACCCTGTGAGCTCATCTAGTTATTGAGGAAACTCCCCTGATCAAACTCTTAAGTTGGGAACTCTGACACAGCAGTGACACCAAGGGTGGATGTCAGGAAGTGAAACATGAGGTCAGAGCCTTCATGTTGAAGAAGTCTAGATTTAAACGTGGAAAGAACTTTACAAGTCAACTCCTTTGTTTAATGGATGAGGAAACTGAGGTACCCAGAGAGAATAAATGATTTGCCCTGTGTCACACACCAAGACAAGTTTTGAACACAATGACTGTCTCCAAGTCCAATGCTTTACCCACTCACTACACTGACTAGCTTTCTTTTCTGACTTTGGAAAGCATAATAAATTCAATTAAGCAAAATACTTCTTGAATTTTCCATTCTCCATGTTTAGATTTCTGTATGATACATTTTCTTAAATGGGGTTACACCAATGCTGAAGGAGGAGCCAAAACAACAGTACTAATGAGAGTAAATGAATGAGGAAGGACTCCAGCTTATCTAGTAGACCCCATGTGTATAATTTGTAGAAAAATATGTATGAGAATCACACAGGAAAAGAAGGCATGAAGTAGAAGCACTTCTGCCAATGAAATCACAGGATTTTTTCCCCCAAATTCAAATTAATCAGAAATATCCCCCTTTTCAACAGGAATTTTTTTTAAAAAAGAATTTTAATTTTAGGAGAAACAAGTCAAAAGAAAGCAAATTGTAATGTTTATGTATGTGTATGTGTGTGCTTTTAAAAAAAATTTATTCATTCATTCAACACAACTTGTTGGGTACAGTGTATGATACTAGGACTTGGGGAAGACAAACTTTCAGGAGATGTACTATCAGCCTGAACAAATCCAACCCAGTCTCTTAGGCCTCTTTTACTTGTATCTGGAATAGGTTTTTTAACTCAGTAGAAGGCAGCCCTTCCTTACAAGTAAAGCCATATGAGAATGAAATGATAGCCCTCTTCAAGAGGTGTTGAGCACATTATACTTGGAAGTGTCAAGCAGGGGCTGAGTGCTGTAAAACACTATATTGGGGTTGCTATAAAAGCAATTCCTGTTTTGTGTAAAGGATGGATTAGGGGCTTTGAGAACACCTCCAGTTCTGAGATGCTGTGGTTTTGTGACTCTCTGAGGGTCACTAATGCTCTTAATAATACAGCACTGAAATCTAGAAAGATCTCTGTATAGATTCAATCATTTCATATATTACATCTTAGTGTAGGGAATTGAACCAAAGTGATTTGAAAAAAAAAAAAAACCCTAAATATTGAAACAAATCCCTTCCTGCATCATTGCCTTGATTTGGCAGAGGGATTTATGTAGCTCAATGAAATTATGAAGTGCAGAATTCCATTGTGCAGACCATTGGGCAGAATTCCCCAAGTACACAGGTCATAGTAGAAACTTCTGATAAAGAGAAAAAATTCATTGGAAAAGGAAATGGTAAAGCACTCCAGGATTTGCTAAGAAGACCCCAAGGATAGTTGAAGAGCAAAGTCCATGGAATCACAAAGAGTTGGATATGACTGAATGCATAACAATTGAAGTTCAGTAAGGATGCTCAGTTCAACTAGAAGAACTAACTTCTGTTTTGAATACAAACAGAATCCAGGTTGGAGGAGTTTTTACCTAATCTCTGTACCTTCACCTGGTCCTTGTACCTTTCATTAGAGTTTAGGGTGACCAGCTCATGAAGGAAAAAAAAAAAACAATCAGAATGTTCTACATGGAGATGGAATCCCCTATCCAAATTGCTGGAGGCAGCTGAGTCTCATGATTGTCTTGTTCTCAGAAGGAGCTGAAAACTTTTTGCCTACCTCCCCGTTAAATTTTCAATCAAGGTTGATTTTCACTTGTCAATGGATTCCCTTTCAAAAGTTAAGCTTTAAATAAATAAAGGGAATCCCTTTCAAAAGTTATTTAAAGCTTTCAGATTCTCCATGGGTGGTCTTTGGTTGCTGAGAGAAACCATTGACTATCAATTTATTGACTGTAGGCTAGCCTAATTAATAAGTTGATTATTAATTATCCAGAAATCTGTCTTTTAGCACTTACACAAATACACAACATTCTCTTTCTTTCACACACACATGTATATATTTATATATAATTTTATGGAGAACTCACAGAGGGCAAGCTCTCACAAGGTGGCCAGAAAAAGTGATATAAGAATTCTCCCAAAGTCTCTCTTTAAGAACTGTGGAATCAATTCTATGACATGGCACAGGACTACCCAGTATGCTGCCTTCAACAGAGAAAATATTGTCCTCTAAGAGGAAAGCAGAATTGAATTAGCCCAAAAGAAATGCGGGATGTACAAAATTAAAGAAGTACCCTAGATGTTCATAGGGACTATTTGTGTCCAACCTGTGGCAGAGCATTCCCAGCCTGTATTGGTCTGATCAGTCACACTTGAATATGCTCTAACTCTGCTCTAAAATAGTGATATCATTTTGGCCCTCTTTGAATCCAGAGGACAACCAACCAGCTATCCATATGTAATGTGTATGTAATCTTTTCCTTTAAAAACAAACAAACCTCTTTGGGCTCTACCAGCTCTTATTCTTACTATGTGCATGTAAAGTCACTTAATTTCCTTGGGCTAGAGTTTCTTTATTGATAAAGAATGTTGGGCTAGATGTCCTATAGATTCCAAGATGGGGAAGCCATGACTTTGTTCTTTTGGAGACCCATTTCATTTTGGGATACTTCTTACAATTAGCATTTTTTTTTCTAGGCCATCAAGTCTCAGTTTGCCTCTGGACAACCTCTATCTGTTTTTCCTGGTTCTGCCCTCTGGGACCAACCAGAACACAACTAATCCCTTTTCTATATGATAGTCCTTCAAATACTTGAAAATAAGTATGAAGCCTCCACGAGCAACCAATCTTCTGATCTCGCTGGTGTATGGAGGCAACAATGAGACAGACAATTACTCATCTTGGGAGTTCCTGAGTGTTTGGACAGAAGGAAGGGATGGAGTGAAGGTGCCATGAGGCTGTATATTTGTCCCAGGAAATTTTCTGGCTCTGAGGTGGGCTGAAAGATGAAAAAAAAGAGAGAGAGGGAGGAACCATTCCTAGCTGTATGTGTGTGTATGAAGAGAGAAGTGTCTGCTCTCAAGCATCCAAAGAGATTCTTTGAAGGGGAAGGAGAGGAACATTCCTAAAGTAGCCTGCATAGATCTACTATGCAAGGGAAAGAGCATTGATCTTGGAGTGGTAAACATGAAGTCATGAGACTTAAGTTTAAGTTTTCCATCTTTCACTAGCTACTTATGTGACAAGACTTTCTGGACCTCAGATCCTTCATCTGTAAAATGGAAGGGTTTCACCAGATAAGAGATGTTCCACATTAGGCTGAGAGTCACAGAATGCAATACTCCCTAGTGCTGTCAGAACTATATTAAAAAGTAATTGATAAATATTTAACAAAAATTTTTAAAAATACAAGAACATAAATAACGCTAATATGGTTATTTAAGTCAGCAGGGATCCCCCCAATATTAATTGTTAATGATTATTGCCCCAATATAATTTAAATAATTAACCTTAATTATATTCAACAAAAATGACTTTACAAGAATTAAAATATAAAAGTATTGCCACTCTGAACTAGGGTACCTTCTCTACTCTCCCCTTTCTTACCTCTGTCTCTGGAGAAAGTGGGCTCAAACTTAGAGCAACTACTAAAAATAAATGACTTCACAACTCAGATCACTTTTGACTGCAACATGGCTTATGAATGAATTGTTTCTTGCTTTGGAGATGTGGAATCTTAGTTTTTAGGTCAAGCCAATGCTGGACTAGAGCAAGCAGCTTACTCCTCATAGACTATGATGACTGACTGCTGACAAACTCTACTGCTTCTTTAGATATTTCAAAGCTCACATAATCATTTCATTTCCAATCTTCTTTCACCAAAGAACAGAAAAGAAAAAAACACAAGGGGACAGAAACAAAATAGACCCTATGTTCCAAATTACATGATGGCAGCCTGGGTGGGAAAGGCCCCCATCAGAAGGCTCACCAAGTTCTTGCCTCACTCACCATTGAGGAAGAGAGAGAGATAGAATTGTTTAGTTATTGTCTTTTTGTATACACACTCAATCAGCAAATGAAGGCTGGATGGAATGTAAAGCATGATCTGGTTGGTGCTCACTAAATACACAACGGAATAGGTGGGCTGAATTAACTCATCAATTAAAATAGCTCAGTTCCAAAGCAGAAGTTTTGAAGCTGAATGAAGGAATTTCTTCAGGGACTGGACAAAGCATGTTTTATTTATTTATTTATTTTTATAAAGCTTTTTATTTTCAAAACATATGCATAACATATTTGACATATATTGGGTCACTTGCTGACTGGGGAGGGAAGAGAGAGAAAAAATTAGAACACAGGGTTTTGTAGGGGTGAATATAAAAAATATCTATGTATGTATTTTGAAAATCAAAAACTATTATTAAAAAATATGTATAGATAGTTTTCAACATTCACCCTTGCAAAATGTTGCATGAAATTTTTTTATCCTTCCTTTCCCTCCCCTAGAAGGTAAATAATCCAATATATGTTAAACATGTGCAATTCTTCAATACATATTTCTGCAATTATCTTACTGCACAAGAAAAATCAGATCAAAAAGAGAAAAAAAAAAACAAGAAAACAAAATGCAAAGAAACAACAACAAAAAAGTGAAAATACTATGTTGTGATCCACCCTCAGTTCCCACAGTCCTCTCTCTGGGTGCAGGTGACTCTCTTCATCACAAAATCATTGGAACTGGCCTGAATCACTTCACTTGAAAAGAGTCACATCCATCAGAATTGATTATCATATAATCTTGTTGCTATGTACAATGTTTTCCTGGTTCTACTACTTCACTCAGCATCAGTTCATGTAGGTCTCTCCAGGTCTCTTTGAAATCATCCTGCTGATCATTTCTTATAGAACAAAAATATTCCATGACATTCATATACCATAACTTATTCAGCCATTCTCCAGCTGATGGGCACCAGTTCCTTGCTACCTTAAAAAGGGCTGCTACATTTTTGCATATGTGGATCCTTTTCCCTTTTGTATGATCTCTTTGGGATATAGGTCCAATAGAGACACTGCTCTTTGATAACTTTTTGGGCATATTGTGTTCTTCAGAATGGTTGGATCAGTTCACAACTCCACCAACAATGTATTAGGGTCCCAATTTTCTTATATCCTCTCCAATATTTGTCATTATCTTTTCATGTCACCTTAGCCAATCTGAGAGTTGGGTAGTGGTTCCTAAGAGTTATCTTAATTTACATTTCTCTGATCAATTGTGATTTGGAGCATTTTTTATATGACTAGAAATGATTTTAATTTCTCCATCTGAAAATTGTTCATATCCTTTGACTATTTATCAATTAGAGAATGGCTTGTATTTTATAAATTTGAATCAATTCTCTACATATTTTAGAAATAAGGCCTTTAGCAGAACCCTTGGATGTAAACATTTTCCCCAGTTTACTGCTTCCTTTCTAATTTTGTCTGCACTGCTTTTGTTTGTACAAAAACTTTTAAATTTAATATAATCAAAATTATCCATTTTGCATTCCATTATGTACTTTAGTTCTTCTTTGGCCACAGATTCCTTCCTTTTCTACAGAGTTGAGAGGTAGACTATCCTTTGTTCTTCTAATTTGCTTATAATATCACTATTGGCCAAAACATTCTTTACCAAGATGTGGGATACTTGAAGTTTTTGTTTATGCATCTTAGGAAATATCTACAGTGGGTGAAATAAAGGCTGTGCTATGCCCAGTAAAAAGTGTACTATAATTAAATCAATCAATCAAATAAAGATTGTGTTTTATACCCTTTCATGTATTGCATTCACTGTGTGAAAACTGGAGATCCTGTTGCCCATTTTGGGTAAAACCTAGACAAGAGCCTTTCCTTAGCTTTACTGAGATTTTTCTTCAATTTAACTTTGGAGTGGGAACAACAATTCAATGAAAGATAATAATAATCCCTTGGTCTGGAACCCTATCTTTGAACCCAGAATTCCTTGGGAGGGGAGTAATGGGCCATAAGTGAATATGAGTTAATTTGAGGAGAAAGATATCAGTAATAATAGAGGGATCAGGAAAGACTTCCTTTAGGAGCCTCTGAGCTGAACCTTGAAAGCAACAAAGACTTCATAAAGGTGGAGGTAGTTGATGGAATGTTAATTAACTTGGTGAACCAGAACTCATGATTCTTCAAATATTCTATTTAATTGAGGGATTTACAGCACATGATTCCCACTTTCTAAATATTTGTGTCAATAATTGACAATTCAAGAACTTCTTTAAGAATAACACCAATAGGGGCAGCTAGGTGGCTCAATGGATAGAGCACCAGCCCTGTCAGTCAGGAGGGCCTGAGTTCAAATCCACTGTCTTAAATCTAGACACTTAACACTTCCTGGCTGTGTGACCCCGGGAAAGTCATTTAACCCCAATTGCCTCAGCAAAAAACAAACAAAAAGAATAATGCCAATAAATTCGACTAGTCTGATTGTTCACTAATATCTATTCTGAATAAGAATATCTATGAATTAAGTACTCATTTTACTTTGGAACTTAAAGAATTGAAAAAGTAGAAGACATTTAATGAGAAACAGAATCTTCAAACTTTGATGGGGGTATTTGTACCCCCGGCATCTAACACAATATCTTGCTTGAAGTAGTCACTTTTAAAATGTGTAATGACTGATTGTTTAAAGATTTCAGACTGGGGCATTTCCTCATATTAGGCAGTGGCACCTACTGGCCAAGGGTAATACTACATCTCACCTTTAGACAAAGGAGGAACTCCCATGAATTTGGATTACTATATCAATAAATCAATTCAATAAAACATTGAGCACCTACTCTGTGCATTCTTCTAAACTAGGAAATGTCAAGAACAGAATATCATGCACTTTCCACCACAAAGATTATAATTTTATGAGAATAGTAAAATATGCTGGATAGTTAGGTGGCTCAGTAGATACAGGAAGACCTCAGCCTCAGACATTTCTTGGCTGTGTGACCCTGGGCAAGTCATTTCACCCTGTTTGCCTCAGTTTCCTCATCTGTAAAGTGAGATGGAGAAGGAAATGGAAATCACTGCAGTCTCTTTGCCAAGAAAATCCTAAATAGGATCACAGAAAGTTGGACAGGACTGAAAACAACTCCATAACAACATAATACATGACCTTGAAGGGTCTGAGATTTGGTATCTTGGTGGTAGGAGTGCAGGTGGAGAGAATCTCTTGGACTGAAAACTCTCTTTTCAGATCACATACAGATCATAGCTTGTATGTAATTTAGTAGATAAGTCTCAGATAGCTGTCCAAAGCCCCAAATTTAAGTGACTACTCAAAAAAAGTAAAATAGATATTTTTTTTGATTTAGGGATATAATATCCAGATAGGGAATAATATCCAGTGAGGAAACTTTCTACCAATGCAGGCCAACCACTGTTCTATATTTCACACTAGAGTGGTCATTGTTACAGAAGTAGTTCCTGTCACTGGAGATGCTCAATCACAGACTAAGGGACCACTTTTCAGAGATGCTGTAGCCAGATTGAGGGGAGGGGAGGGAAGCAGAAGGAAAAGAACACTTATTGAATACCTGCTAGGTGCTAGGCACTTGCTAAGAATTTTACAAATCCGATTTCAATTGATCCTTACAATAAAATTGCGAGTTCAATGATGACCAAAAATGCTATAATAGAGAAAGATCACTATGGGCTAAAAGAGGTCCCAAGATTTTTTCATGGGGGTGCTGAGCCTTGAACTAAACTATAAAGGAGGAGCATACTTTGCCTAGATAGAGAGGTGAAAGTCTACCTATTCATTCCTTGGTGAGAAATGCTGAGATATTAGTTTCAATGTAAGTTTTAAGGATATTAA
Organism: Antechinus flavipes; assembly: GCF_016432865.1. NCBI lineage: Eukaryota > Metazoa > Chordata > Mammalia > Dasyuromorphia > Dasyuridae > Antechinus > Antechinus flavipes. The sequence continues at coordinate 322,708,193 of NC_067400.1, read as the reverse complement.
ATTATATGTGAATGTATATATGTATATGTATGTATGTGTGTGTGTGTAAGGTATATATGTATATATGGATTTTCCCCAAATTACATGTCAAAACAATTTTTAGCATTCATTTTTACAAGATTTCTAGTTTTTTCTCCCTTTTTCCCTCCTCTTTTCTCTTCCTAAAATGTAGACAATTTGTTATAGTTTGTATATGTGCTATCATATAAAACATATTTCCCTATTAGTCACAACTGTGAAAGAAGAAACAGATGAAAAAGAAAAGAAACATACAAAAATAAAGTGAAAAAAGTACACTGTGATCTGTATTCAGAGTCCACCAGTTCTTTAACTGAATGGGGATAACATTTTCTTTCCTGAGTCCTTTGTATTTGTCTTGGATCACTGTGTTGCTGAAAAGAGTGAAGTAATTCATAGTTGATCATCACACAATGTTGCTGATACTATGTATAATATTTTCCTGGCTCTGCATCAGCTTATACAAGTCTTTCTAATTGTTTTTCCCTGAAATCTGCCCTGTTTACAATTTCTTGTTGCACAATAGAATTCCATTACATTCTTATATTCCACAGCTTGTTCAGTCCTTTCCCAATTGATGAGTATCCCCTCAGTTTCTAATATTTTGCCATCATGAAAAGAACTGCTACAAATATATTTGCATTTAGGGTTCCTTCCCTTTTTTAGGATCTCTTTGGGATACAGACTAAATAGTGATATTGCTACATCAAAGGGTATGCATAGTTGGTTGCTCTTTGGGCATAGTTCCAAATTGCTCTCCAGAATGGTTGGATCAGTTCGCTACTTCATATCATAACATACATTAGTGTCCCAATTTTCCCATATAATCTGCAACATTTATAATTTTTTTGCCCTATTAGCCTAACTGATAGGTGTGAGGTGGTACCTTAGAATTATTTTAATTGGCATTTCTCTAATCAAAAGTGATTTAGAACACTTCTTCATCTGCCCATAGATAACTTTGAATTCTTATCTGAAAATTGCCTGTTTATATCTTTTGGCCATTTATCAACTGGGGAGTAGTTTGTATTCTTATAAATTAGATTCAATTCTCTATATATTTGAGAAATGAGGCATTTATCAGAGGGAAGATTGTTTCCCAGCTTTCTGCTTCCCTTCTAATATTAGTTGCATTGGTTTTGTTTGTGCAAAAGCCTTTTAATTTAATATAATCAAAATTATCTATTTTACATTTCATAATGTTTCTATCTATCATGAACTTTAGCACACTTCTTTAAGAATTTGGATGCCATACCATTTGACACATATATGTTCAATATTGATATTACTTCATTGTCTATGGTACCTTTTGGCAAGATATAGTTTCCTTTCCTATCTCTTTTAATTAGGACTATTTTTGCTTTTGCTTTGTCTGAAATCAGGGTTATTATTCCTGCTTTTTGAACTTCACCCAAGGCATAATAGATTCTGCTGTAGCCCCTTACCTTTACTTTTGTACTTCTTTCTGCTTCAGCTTTACAAGAAAACACCATATTATAGGATTCTGCTTTTTGATCTACTCTATTATTCCATTTCCATTTTAAGAGAGTTCATTCCATTCATATTCACAGTTATGATTACTGTGCAGTTCCTACTATCCCATTTTCCTTCTGTTTATCCTCTTTCTCCTTTCACTCTTTCTCTCTTCAACAGTGTTTTACTTTTTTCTACTTCCCCTGATCTGCCTTCTCCTTCTATTAGCTATTTTACTTCACCTCCTCCCTTCCTACTTTACTGTTGGTTAAGATGGATTTCTTTACTCAACTGATTATATATATTATTCCCTCTTTAAGACAATACTGATGTGAGTGAGGTTCAGGCAATGCCCATCACCTCACCCCCATCTGTTACTTTACTGTAATAGATTTTTGTACCTCTTCATGTGAAATAATTTACTCCATTATATCTCTCCCTTTCTTCTGCAACCAGTATACTTCTCTTTCTCATCCCTTAATTATTTTTTCACATCATTCCTTTAAATTCACCTTCTACCCATACCCTTTGTCCATATATATATATTCCTTCTTGCTGTATTATCAGTGGTATGGTTTTGATAATTACAAATATCATTTTCTCATGTATAGATATAAACAGTTCAGCTTCACTGAATCCCTTATAGTATTCTACCACTACCAAACTTTTCCCTATTTAGACTTCTCTAAGATCTTGATATTGAAGATCAAATTGTTCGATTCTGGTCTTCTCCTTATGAAAGCTTGAAATCCTTCTATTTAATTGAATGATTATTTTTTTCTCTTGAAGTAATGCTTAATTTCATTGGGTTGGTAATTTTTGGTTACAGTTCTAGCTCCTTTGCCTTCCAGAATATCATGTAACATGATCTCTGGTCCTTTAATGGTTGAGCTGCTAAGTCCTGTGTAAGCCTGATTGTGGCTCCAAGAGAATTGAATTGTATTCTGTCTAGCTACTTATAATATTTTTTTTCCTTGACCTGATAGTTCAATCATTTGGCTATGATGTTCCTTGGAGTTTTTATTTTGTGGTCGCTTTCCTGAAGTGACATTCTTTCAAAGTTTATTTTGTCCTCTGGTTCTAGATTATCAGAACAGTTTTCCTTGATAATTTCTTGAAAGATGCTGTACAGGTCCTTCTTTTGCTTATGGTTCTCAAATAGTCCAATGATTCTGACATTGTCTCTCTTGGATCTGTTTTCCAAGTCAGTTGTTTTCCCTTGAGATGTTTTATATTTTCTTCTAATTTTTTCATTCTTTTGAATTTGTTTGATTGATTTGTGATGTCTTCTGGAGTCATCAGCTTTCATATGTTCAACTCAACTTTTAAATAGCTGTATTTTTTTTTTTCAGTTAACTTTTCTACCTCCTTTTCCATTTGGCCAATTCTTCTTGTTAAGCAATTTTTTTTTTCCTAAGCTGTTGCCCCTTTTCTTCACAATTCTCTTGCTTCACTTTCATTTATTTCCCCAATTTTTCTTCTACCTTCTGTAATTTTTAGGCTCCTTTTTGAGCTCCTTCATGAGTTCTTTCTCATTTTTGAGACCATTTCCCATTTTTCTTTGGGATTTTGCTGATAGGTGTTTTGACATTGTTTTCCTCTTCTGAGTTTCTGTCTCATTTTTCTCTGTCACCCCAAGAACTTTCTACAATTAGATTTATAGTTGTTGTTGTTTGCTTATCTTTTTTGGCCTTTTCCATTTCTTTTAAATTTGAGCTCTGCTCCCAGGTTAGAAAAAAACTGTCTCAAGCTTTTTGTGCCAGGGGCTGCAGGCTCTATGCTTCACTGATATTGCCCTGAAGCTCATGGAGGACCTTCATGTTTGCTGCTATGCTGAGGGGGTAGATAGATGCTGCTGCGGGAGGCTATAGAGGTCTGGCAGCTTACCTGATGATGAGGCAGGGTCCTACTGCAGGTATCTGATATATGCTGAGGCCAGTGGGGTATTTCTGCATTTCCTCAGGGCTACACTGAATCACATGATAGTTTGGCTGCTGGTGCATGCTTGTTTGCTGAAGTTTATGCTAAAGCATGTGTCAATTCTTGGAGATGGAGTCTGCCCATTGCCCTGGCTAGACCAAGGTATGTGGTGGGTTCTAGTATTGTCATTTGTCTGATTCCACATGTATATACTTTGTTTTAAATTGGGTATCAACAAACAATATGTTTCAATTTGCAAAAAAGGAAAATAAAAGAGGATGGCATATAAAGCCATGAAGCTTCCATGTGTAACTTTTTTCCCCTTTAAGTATACATCAAATTTGACAAAGTAGTATCAGATTTGTCCTTGTGTACATCCCCCTATGAACTTACTTCTACTCTCCTCTGTGTAATGTTTTATTGATGTCCGCTTCTTTCTTTTCTTCTTTTTACATCACTATCTTTAATCCCTACTTTCCCCTCCCAGTAAATGAAAACCCTCCTTAGTAACAAATAAAACAACAAAGCAAAAGGGATCACACATTAGCCATATCTGAAAATATGTCTCACTCTTCACTTCCCATCATTATTTCTCTCCCAAGAAATGGAAACCATACTTGCATGATGATTTTTCTGAAGTTGTGGTAAGTAATTTTGATTTAGAAAATCTTTTATTTTTTGGAAAGTGCTTATTTTCCAGAATAGAAAGATTCAAACTCCTAGAAATCTGCAAAAGAAAGGTCTACCAGCTTTAAATTTATGATCTTAGAAATATAAGAGGAAAAAAGGATCAAAAGAAATTAACAGAGACCTCAGATGGAAATGTACTGGAATAACCTTAATAATTGGTTGGTTGGTTATTGTTCTTCATTCTTGAAGAGGATCAAAATGACAACACTATATTAAAGTCTAGTCTTGCTAATAGGAAAGAAGTTCCTTAAAGTGCAATAAAATGGACAATCAGCATATTGGTGAGGCTAAAATAAGAAGTGGAGTTAGCAAAAAAAAATCATAAAAAACATGAAACATGCTGATTATGAAACTCAGCATCCCATATCAACATTTCCTCTTAATTACCAGAACTATTGGAATATTCCTTGTATGGTAGGGAAAAAAAGTTGCTTTTCATGATTCATTCAATGATGCAAATAGTCTAGTTCCAAGAATGTAAGACATGGCTTCCTTAATTTGCTCATTGACTAGGACAGGGATGGTAGCTCTATGAGTATTCTTGGAAAAGAATTGGAAGAGAAGGTTTGACTCTCCCTCTGTCTCCTTAGCCAAAGTCCCTGAGCTATTTGTAAAAAAAATAAGAAAGAATGATGAGCTAAGGCTTGGCCATGTCTATGGAACCTAAGTGTCATTATCCTAGAATCAATATCCATTATCCTTGTTATTCAACTGAATGAACCAGTTAATAGGACTGTGCTTTTCACTACTCTGGACCTCTGGAGATGCACAAAATCGGTCCAAATATGAATGGAAGGCAGCTTTCCAAATCCAGTATAGCTGGTTTAGGTCATCTGTATTGTGAAATGCCCCATGAATTCACTGTTTTAAGATCAGCTGAACCAGGGAAATGATGACCTATTTCTGTGATAGTTTCTCATTTATTCCTAGGTCCAAGTCTAATACCCTGAACTGAACTCAGAGTAACTATCCTTTGGCCTTTCCTCCAGTGCCAGATACCTGTCAATTTAGAAGGTCATTTGAAGAAAAATCAAAGTTTTGGGGGGACATAATATTTTGGTATTAGAGGGTGGGGGAAACTGGATTCATACAAGGTGGGAACTGTACTGAAATGAGAGACTCCTTTCTTTATGAAAGATCTACAAGAGTTCCTTAGATTTGTGGATACTCTTATGATAATTATTTGTGCATTCCCCATATTAATGGTAGTGCTAGAGCATTCTCTGTGGACAGTAGAGCTACAGGTACATTTAATAACTCAGAGAATTAGTTCACCTCAGCCTTTATTTTGATTTCTAAAAACAATTGCTTGTAGGAGTTACATTCTCGAGGGCTACACCAATCAATTGATTAACTAACCAATTACCAAGCATTAAACTCTTACTATGTATCACACGTGCTACAGTGTTAAGAATTCAAAAATGAAACAAAACCGCTATCCCTGACCTCAAGTTCTTTGAGACCTCAAAGAACTAACATTCTAATGAGGGAGAATCTATATGTACATAATAACCTTCCTTCTTCATCTTTCAAAAAGTGATGGAGGAAAAAAATCTGGATGGATGACAATTCAATATGGAGGAAATTGTTGTTCTCAAAGCCATATTGGAGTCATTGGAACACAAAACAAGAGAGCACATGGCTCCTTGTCACTATCAACAATGTTCATAGATTCCATCTACTTCCAGACTGTCTAGCATCTCTATTAGCAACGCCACATCTGAGAATAGTTTTATTTTTATTTTATTTGTTTTTTAAAGTAAGTTCATCTTCACCAATAACTCCATTCCTAGATATTATATTATAAGCCCTGTAGAGAAAATTTGAATTTTTTAAAATAAATTTTTTGTGTATCATCTGTTTCTCACCACCAAGTCATCAGTTATACTAAATAATTTTTTAAGGGAGGGAAAGAGGAAAGAAAAACACATTTATTCTACTATGTGGCAGACATTGGACTAAGTACTTTATAAATATTATCTCATTTGATCTTCACAAAACCTTGCAAAGTAGATGTTGTTATTATTCATGCTTTATAGTTGAGGATCTATTTCATGGTTGAAGAAACTGAGGATATTGTATGATGTGTTCCCTACTGATGGTTCCCCATCTTAGTGATATTGTGAGTAAGTTGTGACATTGACTGGAAATTTGAGTCATTTGTAGTCTGTGTTCAGGAGGACCATTCGAAAAAGAGCTATTGCATTGCATAAGCATTCCATTGAGTGGCTGTGATTAGGTTGTATCACAGAACGGACCATTATATGCCCTACAATCTATCCCCTTCCTCACAATCCACAGATTTTGAAAAGACCAGATCAATGACCCTCACAGGACCTTCTAGGCAGGGATTAATCCTTCACCTGAGGAACCAGCATTAGTCACCCCGCAGCAGAAGCAAGATGCCTTTGAGCAGATCCAGTTGTCTGCATTCCAAGTGGGCATGAGCCTGCCCCCAAGGGAGAATGGGCCTCCGGAAGGTTTTTGCAGGTCCACTCATGCCTCTGAGTCCCTCTGAGCACAGCTTAATAGGCACTTCTCTGTCTCTGCTCCAACAGGCTATGGGGGCCTGGTGAAGATCTTACTTGAAGTCACCATAACTTTTGGCTGCTATGACTAAGGCACCATGTCAAATGGCAAGTTGAGTCATGTGAAGTCAGTGCTCAGGTCAGACAGAAAAGATTATTGCAACATCTATTGGCTCCACTAGGGAGCAGTGATTAAATTGCATCCTGGACTTAACCTTGTGCCAAGGGTGCAGTTTTAGGGGCATAATATCCCACTGGGACTGTCCTGTCAGGGACAACTATCCTGGTCAAGTTGATTCACTATCATTCTCCTACTAGACCTCCCATCATGGCCAAGACCATTTGACATAAGGAAATTTTTTGGCTGCTTGGCATTCATTGCATATATATAATTTTAACTGGGGTATCCAGGTTACCTCTTATTTCTGGTCTGTAGAATTCATCGGACGATGGATACAAAGAGCCTTCTTTGTGTGGACTATTACCATGTGTTACCACATTACCATGTGTTCAGTGAGAACACATGCTCTGACACCTGGGATAGTATTTTCCATGCTATGGCCCCTAACTGGGACTGAAGAAGGTACAGCTTCTAAGAGAAATATAGCAGCAATTCTCAGGTCCCCTGACCCTAGTGTGCTATTGTTTTAATAATCTGTCTGTCAAGGATCCTAGAGGTTTCTGCCTTAGGATAGTCCTACAAACATTGTTGATTTTCTGACAGATGATCTTCTGATCAGTCATAACCAAGTTCCTAGGACAATTAGCCTATCAGTGACATGAGGAATGGATCTCTCTGTCTTTTCCTATAAATTTGTCTTCTTGCTTCAGGTTCTTTGCTAAATCCTTTTGTAATTTAGCCCGCTTCAATTGACATTACAATTACAATAAACTTTGCCCCTTGATTTGGATATGGGTTAAGCCTGCAAATTCCTTTGAGATACCTTGTGATACTGGTCTGTGACCCCAATCTTTTGGAGTCTCCTTTCTGAACCTCAACAGGACCACCCTGCTATCCACCACAGAAATGTATTAAAATAATTCAGCCCATTTATCCACTCAGTTTTTGTTTTGTTTTGTTTTCCTCTTTGCCCTTATCTGTGATATTGCTGTTCCCAAAGTAAATGACTACCTAGGGAAAGTGAAAGACAGTCTGGCTGACTCAAAGACCAACTGTGTGGAATAGAGAGATAAGGTGAAAAACTTATAGGAATATGTGAATTCTTTTTCTGTATTTTACTTTCAAGGCCTGATTTTCTGTTTCCTAGAAATTAGGTGATTTTGGAGAAACAGAAACCTTCCATTCCAATCTCTCCTAATAGCAACAACCAATTAGATACCTCCCCATCCCCTTCTCAATGCTCTCTTACTTGTGATGTAATCTCTTGTATAAAAGCTGTGTATCTTTACTACTTCTTTAGGCCTCCTACCACAAACTTTCTCTTTCCTTTATCTCGTGATAGAATGGCAAATCCTCAGGAAGTATAATAAACAATCTTTCTGCTTTCTATTTTGAGTGATCTCTGAGTAGTCATTTTGGGTAAGGGTCTTCTGCCATCCCACACACAACCAAAGTGACATAAAATAAAAGGGCTTGTTGTCATTGACTAGCTGGAGAGTTTGAGTGTAGAGATTAGATCTGGTTGTAGTCTTTCAGTTTCCATGCAAGAAGACCTTTCCTGTGGGTGGGTTAATGAGATAAGATTCAGGAAGCAAATGATGAGATTAAGGTTCCCCGTGGTCAGGGATTCAAATGATGAGGTTAGTGGCAGGTTTGGGGTTCAGAGAACCAAATGAAGATGTTTGGCTCCCCTAAATCCCCTTTAGGATTCAGCACAAGGTTGGGAGTTGTGGGAACCCCCTTCTGAAGCATAGAGATCCTTCATAAAGGAATTTATGAACCTGAAAAGTTAGACTGATAAAAAGAAGTTTATTATTGGCATTGGGAAGTCCCCCTTTGCAATGCATGAATAGAAAGGCTGAATTCCTTAGTGACAAGGTCTGACAGAGAAGTAAAGTTTCTAGTAGAGAAATTCCAACCAAGAGATATAAAGCCTTGTTAGGGAAATAGGTGAGGATAAAGAGAGGGTAACGCTGAAAGAGAATATCATTCCAGCAGGCAGAGATTACTACTATGCCAGAGATGGCATATTAGGTCCTCTGCAAGGATTGAGCCCCATATTGCCATTTAACTTTAACTTTCCTGGACCTCATGAGATTTTTCATCTGGTGAAATGACAGAAGTGGACTAGATAATTTCTGAAATCCCTTCCAGATTTAGACCTTAAGCTCCACCTATCATGCAGTTGGTTCCTAGTAGATGAACTGGGAGATTGAGGGAAGGTCTACTAAGAGTTTGGTCTTGGCCAAAAGCAAAACTAGATGCTTATATACTCTCAAGTATATAAGTGTGGGTGGTGAGTAAGACCATTCACCTTGGCTAACTCATCTGATTTTAACCTACCAAAGTCATCCAAAAATTGATCTATTCAGCGTAAAAGTACTTTATTATAAGGAGCTGCCATACTCTATGATGGTTTCTTGATTTTAATTGAAGTGAAAAATCTGCAGGTTAGCATCTCAGTTTTGAGGATATTTATATTCAAATTTCTGAGTCTTTCACATGACATATGAGATAAGAGGTGGCCCATGGGCTGGATATCACACCAGCCATCTTGCTCTGGTTGGGACAGAATCTGTGATGGTCTGCCCTGCTACTGGACCAGGGAGACTCCCCACCCACTTGATGAAAATTTGGGTCAAGGGGCAAAACATTTACAGCAGCAATTTTTCTTATAACAAGAAACTAGATGCAAAATTGGCACTCAATACCTGGGGAATGGCTAGAGTTATAAGTGTGTAACATAACTGGAGTGAAGGATGGGGCAGCAAAAGTTAGAAGAGAAATAAAATCTTTTGAGCTTTTGCCATACAAATGTATGAAGCTACAAACATCTGTGCCTCAGAGAAAATGATTAATTCTTCATATGTAAGCAGAAAGGATTATACTCATCCTATTTGCTACAAAGTTGGTTTTTTCTATTTATGAAAGCAGTATCTTGAAACAGATAGTTTTAATAGTCAATAAGTGGCAATAATAAAACTGGTTTGATGGGTCACAGCCTGATTTCTACATGTAGAAATTCATACACTAGGGACATAAAAATCAAAATAAGGCATACATTCACATACCTTTATTCACTACCCTTCCCAGGAAACAATACTCCCAGGAAAACCCCAGAGTTTTATAAATTGCAGAATATTTTTCAATCTGCATTGGTAAAGAAATTTTCCACAACAGGAATGAAATTACAAATCTGGATTAAAAAAAGAAACAAACAAAAAAGGCAAATAATCACATACTTATACCAAAAAAAAAAAAAAAAAAAAAAAAAAAAAAAGGAATTATGCTGGATTTTTTTAAAGTCACCACAAATCCTGCAGCCATGTAATTTTGTATAATTATAGACGCACAACTCATTAAGAAAGAAATATTATACAGATGTACAACACATTGGGGAAAATCTCTTGTTAGTAGAATGCAAAGATTTGCCTAAACCATGTGCTAAAACTATACTACTAAAAAAGAAAACACCAATTGGTTCTGTTATTCAAACAGGACAAACTGAAGCTTGTACAAGGAGTTTTTAGAAAATCAGAGTTACTTAAAATAGTGACCCTAATAACTTTCTTTAAAGAAGGGGTCCTTAACCTCTTTTTGTATCATGAATCTCTTCTCAGAATAAGATTTTTAAATACATAAAATAAAATACACAGGATTACAAAGGAAACCACTTTTAATGAAATATGGCTTATATGTATATATGTATATGTACATGTTTTTATATAAATATGTGCTTATAAACTTGCTAGATATTTATCAGTAATGTGTACCTATATCCATGTATGTATGAATCACATTTACTATACATATACACATACAAATATATATATATAAAATATAATACACATATGTATACTTCTGTTACAGGTTATATTATAGGTTGTGAAGCTATCTATTTATTTAGATATAGATATCTTCACAACCTATAATAGAAGAGAAAAAACAGGAAGTCCAGATTCATCATTGTTCCAGTCATAATTCAATCATTCCCTAGTGAATTTTTTTTAATAAGCTGAATTATAAGCCAGCGAAAGGAAAAGTTTCCCACCACTGAGAGATTTAGAGTCTATCTTCTGGCAAGAATACGCCTGGTGTTGTAGCTGCTTCCATTCTCTCTATCCAATTTTCTTTCCTCATGTCCCTTTCCAGAGAAACTTTAAAACTACCCTGATAGCAAAAGCTCCCTTTCCAATTCCAAAATTTCTGTATCTTCTTTAAAAGCTCAGACTCTGAAGCAATTTAGGTTTTCTCTTAAGTCAGTCAGTTTAAAACTTGCCAGAAAGACTGCTACAAATATTTGATGAAGGAATGGTTGGATAGGTGGATAAATGGTTGGTTGGATGGATGGATGGATGGATGAAGGGATGGATGATTTTTCACCAACATTGAGAGGAGGGACATTTGTTCTCAGTAAGGTCGGGTCCGCTGGGTTGTGGAGACTAGGAAAAAATTGGAGGCAGCTGATAAGTTCTTTGCCATACACTTTAATTGTCTTAACAGTAAATGAGATACTCTGAAGGACATGTTGGAAGCTGAAATGTTGCAACCATCTCTGGCTAGAAGGAAAAGAAAAAAGGGGTATAGATATTGTCACTAAGGCTCTATTGTGCCTCAATGGCTACATGCACAGTGTATGTCTATCTAGAAACCTAGATAGGCAGGCACATACTCACCCCCCAAAAAAAACACTATGCTGATTACAAGATGCACTCTGTTCCCAAAGTAACATTCATATCATTTATCGCACAAGTATCTGATAGCATAAGCATACAAGTAAAGTTCCCTAGACCTGGTGCTGGCCTGAAAGAATGAAAGGAGACAAAAATTTATTTGAATAAAAAGGAAAATAATAAATAATTCTTGTATCAGGATTGATTTTCCTTTTTTTTAGGTAATGACTATTTCCCTATATGTGTTAGGGATGTGCTGGTGGATATTTAACAACCAGCTCTTGAGGGGGAAATTTGTATCCATGATACACTCTTGCTTTTTCCATCATTTTCTTAAGTGTGGACAATCAACAAAACAATCAACTTCTGATTTGTAGTGTTCTCCCGATTTCTGAGGTGTGAATGTCCACACTGAAAATTTAACAATGGACTGACTCTAAAGAGTCATAGAAAGTGGCTGTAGTATACTGCTGGAACATGGGAGCTTCCCTGTGACACTGCTAATATGAGTATAGATTTTTTGGCATTTGATTCATTCTGCTCTTTGCATAGTTTTATTGTATTATTTAATCCATTCATATTTAAAATTGTGGGAGTTAGGCTTTCCATTTTCCTCCATTTTGGTCTCTAGTATTTTTTTCCAAGTATTTTTCCCTTTGTTATTTTAATTTAATTTTAATTTTAAAATTAATTTAATTATCTAATCAAATAATTAATAAATGATAAATAAAATATTTAATTTAATTTAATAAATCAAAATTTATTTTAATTTCAGTTTTTAAAATTTTGATTAATCTTTGCTTAAAGAACAAAAGGTAATGACTATTTGCTACTTTGACTTAAATCTCTTTCCAAAGACTCCCCCGTCTTCTTTTCACCTCTTCCTTCCTTACTTCATTTCCCTAGTTTGAGAATTTTACATATTATTAATTTATTAGTTTTTATTTGCTTGTTTAGATATTTCTTCTATTTTCTACCTTCTATTGCTCAAGATAGGTAGTTAGGTCAAAATTCCCTCTTCTCTCCTGCTCTCCCAACCTCTTTTGTTTTTAAGAATTTTTTCTATATTTCTTTTTCCTAAGAAGATTTGAACTCTTCCTTATTTCCTTTCCTTTTACCATTTCTGAAGTTTTATTATTATACTTATTTTTTTACAATTATTATTTATACTAACTGGTTGTGTGACTGTGGAAAAGTCACTATGTGCTTCAGTAAATATCCTTATTTGTAAAATAATAACAGTAAGTATCATTTCTATGTTGTATTTGTGCTTCATTTTGAAGAGGACCAGTGTCATTATGGAATGATGTCTGACTCACATATGAATTAGATTTAAGTAAGGCAAAGTGGTACAAAATCATCAGCCTCAATCTTTCTTTCTAAGTCATCAGAGTCTAGTGGCAGGACAAAAGTTAGGACTCCTGGCGATGGCCCAGAGTGCAGTGGATGATCATGACATCTTCATGACCCAACTCTAAGTCTTCCTCATTGCTTGTTTCAGTCATCTTCGTGGCTCTCATCTACCCATTCTTCCTGGAAAAGTCTTCACTTGCTTATGGGGGACATCCTTCTAACCAGTTAGGCTAACAGGCTGACTTTATCTGACTGGATTTGTCACATCCTATACCTGTCCTGCTGGACCTTACCTCTCTACCAAGAGAAGAGAGGTGAGTTTCATCACCTGTCTAATAGAACCAATAATAAAACAAGATCAGGAATTATGGATGAACTTGCTCTTCTTTTAGTCCTTATTTAAAATACTACATCCAATTTTAAGTACCATATTTTGGAAAGAATGTGACAAGCTGGGGCTTGTCTGGAGAAGGATTAGAATAAGACTCAAAATCGTGCCAGATAAAGAACGTTGACAAATCTATAAGAATATAAGTCATTTCTCAATTGATGAATGGTCAAAAATATGAATAAGCAGTTTTCTGATGAAGAAATCAAAATAATTTTTGGCCATATGAGAAAATGCTCTAAATCATTATTGATTAAAGAAATGTAAATTAAAACAACCTTGATATATCAATTTATACATATCAAATTGGCTAAAATTAGTGAAGGGAAAAGCAATAAATGTTGAAGAGGATATGGAAAAATTGGATACTTCATTGCTGGTAAGAGAGAAATCTGGAATTATACCCAAAGAGTTATTAAATTGCCTACATCTTTTGACCCAGCAATATCAATATTAGGTCTATTTTCGAAGATGATTAAGGAAAAGGAAAAGAACCTGTGTGTTCTAAAATATTTTTTAATATTTTAGTTTTCTTTGTGGTGGCAAAGAACTGCAAATTGCATATATGCTCAACAGTTGGGGTATGGCTAAGTAAGTTATGGTATATGATTGTGATGAAATATTACTGTAGTATAAGAAATTATAAGCTTGATGATCTTGGAAAACCATGGATAGATTTGCATGAAATAATGAGGAACAAAATGAACAGAACCAAGAGAACAATGTATATAACAACAGTAAAATTGTTTTAAGAACAACTTTAAGCAAATATTTCATGTATATGATTTATATTTGTATCTAATGGTAGCTATCTCAGGGTGAAAGGGAAGGAAGAAAAAAGGAAAAAAAGAACTGTACACAATAACTTTATTATATATTTAAAGAGAATAGTAAGTTGTACAAAACAGATTAGCAGTTTTATATGCAATTTTTATTATACTGTCATGAAAATGCTTGTTTTATTTAAAAACAAAATAAATAGAAATAAAAAGACTGCTTAAAGGAAATGAGGAAGAGAAATTTTCTTGGAATTTCTATCACTAGAAAGAGCGATTAAAGTTTGTGTTATGTGGCCCCTAAAAGCCAGGCTGGGAGCAATGGAAAGAGGAGGCAGAGAGGCATATTTCAGCTTACTATATGCAGAGCTTTCTAACAATCAGAACATGTTGACATGGCAGCTAAATGGTGCAATGGAATTAAGAAGACCTGAATTCAAATGTGACCTCAAACACTTGCTAGCTATATGACCTTGGATGCCACTTAACCCTGTTTGCCTCAGTTTCCTCACCTGTAAAACAAGCTGGAGAAAGAAATAATAAATCACTCTAGTGTCTTTGACAAGAAAACGCCAAATGGGGTTATGAAGAGTCAGACATGACTGAACAAAGACAACAAAAGTGGCAATAGCATTTATTGGCTTAGGCGTCAAGTTACCTGTCTCTGACATCATTTACTACCTGTATGACTCCTGGCTAAGAGTCACTACATCTCCCCAGGTCTTAGTTTCCTCATTTGTAAAATGAAGGAGATGGATTCTATGAGCTCTGAGGTCCCTCCCAGACCTGGCTCTCTGATCCTTTGAATGACACAGTCACAGAATATGTTGCTTTGAAAATCAGTGAATTCTTCTTCTTGAAATCCTACAGGCTTCCAGAAGGTAAACCTCTTGAGGTTGCAGGAGAGGGGCTTATGCTTCTGGTAGGAGTTAAATTAATCAATTTCTCAGATCCTTTCCAATTCCAAGATTCTCTGATATACTCTGTACAAGGCAAAATGCTGGTCTTTGTGGACTGTGAGCCATAGGGGAGAGTTAAAGATGAGCAGAGCTCAGTTCCTGCCCCTAAAAATAGGACTTCTGTTTAAATCTTATCTCTGGGAGAGGAAATAAGAATGAATACCAATAACAACCAGATCGGCAAAATGATAAGGGCTGCAAAATGTGGAGGAAGAACAGAGGAGGAGAGTGAAAGGGAGGCAGAAAGGGAGGGACCACATTCTTTACCAGAGCTCTGAAAAGCTTATGAAAGATTTCGGGTATATCTTCAAAAAATTAACAGGATGTAGACATATGAAGAATGGAGAGAAGGAGGGTACAGCAGGCAAGAACTATGAATAGAAGCAGAAAATCATGGAAAGTGCTCAGAAAGCACTCCCTGTGTATGGAACCAGCTTGTACAGGTTCCTGGGGGCTGATTGTAAAATTTTCAGTGTGAATATTTACATCTTGGACATCAGCAAACCTACAAATTAGGGCTTGATTTATTGTTTTGTTGATTGTCTAGACCAGAAAGTGGTGAATATGTATATGTATGTTTAAGAGTTTGTTGTGTGCATAGGGCTAGGTAGTATAGTGGATAATGCTTGGTCTTGTTTTTCTGAGTTTAAATCTGGTCTCAGATCCTTACTAGCTGTATGATCCTCCGTAAGTCACTTTATCCTGCTTACCTCAGTTTTCTCATCTGTACAATGAGGTGGACAAGGAAATGGCAAACAACGCCAGTATCTTTGCCAAGAGAACCCCAAAGGGGATCACAAAGAGTCAGACATGACTGAACAAAGACCCATCATGTCTTCTAGTTTTGACCATGTTACAGGTATTGTAGAGATTGTCTGACTCTTTACACAATTTGCATCGGTTAAGTCTGGGCTCCTTAAGGAGAGTTCTTCTATAATAGCTGGTGATAATGACCTGGTCCTGAATTGCTATCAAAATACCATCAAATATTTTAGTATTCTTATTATATTTGTGTCTCTTTTATATACTTTCAGTCTACTATATTTTCACAATACAGCAATAAACTGTATTATACAGAACTGAGACAAAGACTTGATAAAAATCAATGTACTTTTTTTTACAGCACTTTTAACAGGCTTATTCAATAATTATGAAATGATAAAAAGTTGGTCTTTGTATCTGAAACTTTCTGGCACAATACACTCCTCAGTATTTTTCTTTTTAAATAAGTATTTATAGATTTTTAGGATAATATACCCTGTGAATAGTTTGTGCAAAGTTGTTCAATCATGTCTGAATCTGTGAATCCATCCACATAGGATTTTTTTTTTTTTTTTTTGGCAAAGATATGAAAGTGGTTTGCCACTTCCTTTTCCAGTGGATTAAGGCAAATAGAGATTAAATGGTTAATCCTGGGTCCACACAGCTGTGGATGTCAGAGGTCACATTTGAATTTAGGTTTTTTGACACCAGGCCCAGCATTCTATCCATTACGTCACCTGGCTGCCTTGTGTAAAGTACATAAAAATAATTGGTCTGTATTTGGAGGAGTCATTGGTATTTTTTTTTTTTAAGTAATAAGTATGTGATTCCTTCGATTAAGAAAAATGGGGTCAACTTCACATCAAAAAAGAAATTGGAGTTATACTTTGTTGATGATTCATGTTCCACCAGGAAGTATTTGAGCTGATAATTATGAATTTTATGAAAATCTGCTACTTTTCAGTTTTATAGAGAAGCTAGAGTTTTATCTGTTTCTTTTTGATCTAAATATTCTGATCAAAATGATCTAAATCTGAAGGCAAGTTTTCTGTTTGACTTAACCCTATACTTGTATTCTATTGGACTTCTTTTATTCATATAGACTGGCTAGATTTCTTTCTTTAAAACCATGCCTTAAATCAAAACCGATCTGATTCTCATTGATTGGCCACCAATAGGAGCTAGGCCAAGCTCTATTTGGTCATTGTGTAGGTCCTAACTGACTCAGATTCTGTTTTGATCAGAAACCCTGAAGGTCTTCCCCTTTCAGATTTATTTAAATTATTATTAAATTAAATTATTAAATATTAATTAAATATTTAAGATGCTTAAAAATAATTATTGACTGACTAACTTAAGAGAAGAAAAAGCAACAACAATTATAACATCTCAACAGAAGACAAAATCAGGAATAATTAAACTATCACATTTGATATGTGTAAGGGCTAATACACACTCTGTAGTAGAAATCCAGATGGAAAGTATATGAATTGAGAAATTTATAACAATGTATAACTCTGGGCTAAAGTGTGGTCTTGATTTCCTTGGGTCCTGAAGGAGCAATATGTACCACACAAAGTCACTTCTCTGTTAGCAGCTATCCTTCTGTTACTTACCAATCACTTGTTGGACTGGGTGATAGTGTAAGAACTGGTTGAAGGTATAGTTTCCACAGAGTTATACAAAAAAAATCAGAGAAATGAAATTGAAACCTAAGAAATGAAATCTAAAGGTTAAGCTGACATGGAACAAAGGAAACAAAACTTAGAGAGGGATTGCCAATATAGTTCCACTCATGCGGAACTATTTCCAAATAAAGTGAATGCCAATGGGAGATGTAATCAGGGGTGGGGACTTGTGCTCAGATAAGGGAACTGGGTACCTTGAATAAGCTGTAACCTTTGTAGAACTCAGCTAGTGGGGGAAACAGAGAAGGGAGTTGCATTTTGGATACAGAGGTTAAAAGCTAAGCTTTTGCAATTCAAGAATGTGCTTACTAGTTTAAATACCTGCTCTTGCAAGAATGTAAAATAAATCTTTCCTGCATTCTTTCTGGAATTCATGGTAAGATGCTTATTTCTTACAACAACCAAAGAAAATGCCCAAATTTTGGAGCCAATGTATAAAAATACTATGGCATATCATTTTCACTGTAATGTGAGAAAATAGAGGAGATAGTTGATTTTACCTCAATTTTATAGATGATGAAACTGAGGAACAATGCTTAAAATTCTAGGGAATTTAAGTGATGGAGACAGGACTTAAAATGAGGTCTACTAACTTTTAACACCCTACTCTTTCCACTTTTTGGAATTTTCTTCCACCAAGGATCACCTCAACTACCTCAATCATAGCCTTCCCTTCTCTCTTCAAATATCACTAGACCATTTTGTCTGGATCTCTCCATTATTCTAGCAATCCTTAACCTGTATTATACATGTTTGCAATTGTCATATTTTAAATCTCTGTATCCTCAATGCCTAACACAGTGTCTTTCAAAGTGTTTATTAAATGTTACTTGAATTCAATTGATAATGTTCTATAATTCTTTCTTTTTCTTCTGATCTTCCCTCCCTCCCTTTCTTCCTTCCCACCCTCCATCTATCCATCCTCCTTCCCTCATTGCTCCCTCCTTTCCTTCTGTCTCTCTCCTTCCCTAATCAAGCTCAGAGAGGATCAACCTGCAGGGATAAATAAAACTCAGATTCTATCGCTGACAACATTTTTAGCTATAGGAGAACCAGCATAAATGCTGTTTGTGGAGAGAGAAGCCACATCAATGAAAGCATGGACACTTGAAGTATTGAATAAAAGAAATCGATAGCCTCATCCTGCAGCAATGCAGCCCCAGGAAATGACTTAGCAAATTCTAAACTTGCTTACCGAGTAGGCAGTTTTCAGACAAGGAGATAGTTGCTGCTTCTTTTTTCTCTTTCTAAAAGGCCAAAAAGGTAAGTTATAGAGGCAGACTAAGAACATTAGAGGGGCAAGAACCTGAGAGAAATCAGATGGTTAGCATATCTATCTTATCCTATCCTATCCTAGCAGCTAGGTAGTACAGTGGCTAGTACACTGGTCCTGAAATCAAGAAGTCATAAATTCAAATTTGGCTCCAGATACTCATGAGCTGTGTGAACTTGGCTAAGTCAATTAACCTGTTTGCCTCAGTCTTTTCATCTGTAAAATGGGATGATAAAATCACCTATCTGCCAGGATTGTTTCGAGGATCAAATTAGACAATAATTTAAAAACACTTAGTACAATGCCTGCCACAAAAGAAGCACTATATAAATGCTAGTGATGATGACGATGACTGAAATAGGGAGAAGTGAAATTACTTGTTCAAGAACACACAAGAATTAAATAGCAGAGCTGAATATCCAACTCGTATCTTTTGACTCATTTAGGATTTGTTTCATTATTTTGATTCTCCATGATTAGATTTATCTCCCTTCTCACCTCTGCTCCATAGCTTCCTTCAAAAAAAATAGAGTGGGTCAATATGATTAGTTGGAAATTGGGAACAAGGGGCTAATGACAACCCCCTCCTTTCCTCCGTGACTAAGAAATGTTTATTTTTTGAGTTCACCTGCATGAGCAGATATAGTGTACCAGACATTCCTGAAGGATAACTATCAAGTATATAGATACTGGAGCTTCTCCTCAGTATCCACCCACATTCCTCAAGAATAGCAGACTTTCTTGAGGCAAGAATAGAACAGTGATTAGCAGAACTGAATTCCTAAACTTAACTCATTACAGGCTAGCTGAATTCCTGACCTAAGTTCAGAGACAAATAACCATGATATAAGCAGTAATGTGACAAAATCAGCTAACTGTAAGTAGGATCAATTAAAAAATTATGCAGAATTAATCTTAATTATTTTATCACCTATAATTAAAGAATTCTAGGAGGTAGAATATTGGTATTTCTGACTTGTTCTTGTATCAGAACACAAAGGAGAGACACTTACTCCAAGCCAATTATAATGGTTCTAAGTAGGGGCAGCCTACAATCCTACACCATATATGTTCAGTCTGTTTCTTAGATTTACAGGACTACTTATATCACATTAACTAAAATTCTAACCTAGTTAGTGATATTATCTGATCCCATCTGCTTAGAACATGGAGGTTTCTGCCAGGCTTTCCTAGCTACTACCAGAAACACAGAATCTGTACCGTACGTTATGCTGACTGTCATTCCCTTATTTTATCCTTGCCTTTCTCTCCATTGTGCCATGGTTGATTTGAGTTTTGTTGTCATTACTATTATTATTATTATTATTATTATTATTCCATCTTTTCAGTCCCAGTGAAACCACTTCCTTCTCCCTCCTCTCTGAATCATTCATTACTCAGATACACAGAGTCAGGGACAGGACATTGGAGGGAGATGGCCTGGGGAAAAAGGAAGAACAGAAAAGTTCTATACTTGGAGGCAACCAAACTGATAATATTACTCTGTACCGTGTTTCCCCAATAAATGTTAGCCACCAGAGGGAGCATGTGAACAAGTCTAGAAAACCCATTTCCAAGAACTGACAGTTTGACCACCCACATTTGGTTAGTGCTGGAGAGCAAAAGCTCTTCCAGTCCCAACCAATGTTGCCTGCCAGCTTTCTCTTCCTCTGGGATTAGATTTTGCATTAAGTCTCTCAGTCTAAAGGGGATGTCTGGATTGTGGCCTAGAGCCCTTTTACGGTCTTGGCAACCTCTAGGTTCATGTGTAACCCACGGAACACAAATACTGTTTGTCATGTTCTGGCTCCAACCAGTTTACTTTCTAGTTGTATAAAGACAGCTCCCAACATTGAAAGAAAATATTGCTTTTCTCTTTCAAGTTATGCACATAATAAGTAAATAGGATCAACATTAATATCTATAAGACTTAAAGAAACATTTTTGATAATACCTAGAACTAATCAGAAAAGCCCAAACTGTCTCCCATCTATTTGTCTTCCACATGTCTGGCAGCCAAGCAGAGAAGAAATGAAAAACACGAAAAAGCCAAAACAAAGTTGGGGGTGGATGTGTATGTAACTAACAATAAGAAAATCTTCTCACTGGAGGGAGACAAGAAGGGGTAGAAAGGAGTGTTAACTAAGCAAAGGTTCTCTCATTACTCCAGAGGCTGCAAGTTACTGCCTTGAAGCCCCTTGGTTTGTGCTTAGCCAGAAAAATAAATTCAGTGCAGTCTGTTGCTCACAATACAAATGCTTTCAGTGTCCCAGGGTCCTGGACCCCCACTGGCAGATCTGCATGGATTTTTTTTCTTGCAGCTGCTCTGATTAGTTTCTCCTGAATAGGCTTCTTTTTTTAGTCATCTGCAATCACTTCTACTCCTTTTATAATGATATAATGATAACAGCTAGCATTTCTACAATGCTTTAAGGTTTGCTAAATACTTTACATGTATAGTCTCATTGGTCACTCCTTCTTCTTAGAAATGAATCCCAAGAGTCAAGAACAAGACTACAAGGATTTGGAGAATCCTGTAAACCACCTAACCAGAGCTTGTTACTTGGGTCCCTAAGGTTTCCTTAGCAGTATCTTTGTGGATGAGGTTAAGCCCTTATTACATACTATTTCATATGATCTCTGTATCATCTCTTTAATGTATGTAGGGTAAATTTGATCATCCCTATTTTGGAGATGAGGAACCTGAGGATCAGAGAGATTAAGTGATTTGCAGCCCATTGGAAAATTCTCAAGAGATGATTATCCAGGAGGAACAGATGGAGAATATCTGTGAATACTGGGATGGGGGAGGGTATTGAGGGTAAAGATCTGACTTTCCTATCTTTATTTTAAATATTACAAAATGAGGCAAAGCTAGTTGAAAGAACTTACTTGAAATCACACAGCTGGTAAATGTAAGCACCAGGGCTCAATTTCAATGATGTTGTGCAAAGTTCATTGTTTTTTTCATTATGCTCAGCTACTTTTCTTTTTTGTTGATGGATTCTATATATTGTCATTATTACTGAATGTGCTTTTGGAAAAACTAAATTGAATTTGGGGTAGGTGCTTTCTGAAGAAATAAACAGATAGACTCATCCAACTTGCTACTTTAAGTGGTTAGTCTTCTGCTGGTTTCTGATGTGATTCAAAGTATTTAATTTGGTCCACTTATTAAACTTGGACCATAGTCTTTCCTTTACAAATGAGCCAAAGATTTGGGGGGAAGGGAGAGAGAGAGAAGTCTCTACTTCTTAGAGGGAAGTAGTAGGCAGAAAAGATCCTCTAACTCAGCTCTTTCATTTTATAGCTGAAGAAACAGATACAGAAAGGGAAAATGACTTACACAGGATGATACAGCTTGTAAGAAGCAGTCCCGGGATCTGAACCCAAGTCATGTCTCAGAAGTGGATGCTCCTCTAATTTCAAATTTATTAAGCTAATTTTTGATGATTTAATTCAACCGGGCTTCAAACCTTGGTCCTTAGTCTCTAAATCCAAAACAACTATCATTATTCCATTATTGAAGCATCATATAGATGAGTTATCTCAGCTATCATCTACATAAATTTCTCATGTTCCAAGTGAGGAATCTGAGATCTGAAGGGGAACTGTGAGAGGTCACATAGTAACAAAAGATATATACATATATATGTACACACACACACACACACACACACACATTCTAGTTCTGGGACTCAAATTCAATGCTCTTTCCAGTAGAACTAGTAGTTTCTGATATGTTTATGAAACTTGAAGGAAGTTTAAAAAAACACCCCAAAACAAAAGGTAGAAAAACTTAGAATTGCATTCTATTACCATGAGTTTGAATTCACAAAAGGAAAGGATCAAGACCTAAAATGAAACTCTTTAGTACAAGGACAAAACAGATGAGGAAAATCGGTCCTTTAGAAAAGAATACAACTTGACAATGAATGGGTTGATCTAGTCACAAACAGGAAGAGAAAGAGAGATTAGTAATGAACTTTAAAAGGTCACCCTTTCCAAGCTCTTCATAGATTTCTTCTGGCCATACCTGAGTAGCTCCCTGAGACTGTCTGAGATTATGAGCTTTAAAGAAAGGGAATAGTTTTCACTCAAGTGATTCTAGCTTGCTTCCTAAATGTGGTATCATGTAACTAATTGGTTTGGAGAAAATGGAGCTCTGTCCAGGGTACCAAAATCTGGGAGGCTGAAAGGTTTTATTCCAGAGGCAGGGAAGACTATTCCATCAACATAGTATTCTTTTATCAAGTCCACCTTTCCTCTTAATACCATAATGGGCCAGAAAAACTCTTTGAGGAATAGGTTATCTTAGCACAATTGAACCTGCAATCTATCATCTGTGCCAACTCAATTGAATTTACCTCTATTGATTAATCAATCAATTTATAATCATTGATTAATAGACCAAACACAAGCTAGCCCTTGGTGACATAAACACAAAGAATGAAACAATCTATACTCTCAGGGAGTTTATAATCTAATGGGAAAACAAGAATGTGGTCAAGTACATATGGAGTAAATATTTAAATATGAGAAACACTAAAAAAGCCCTCTCTTGGAGGAAAAGTACTTACTCAAGGCAAAGATGGCCAAAGTGTTAATGTGCCATTATACATTACTCATTTACACATGACTCATTATTTATGACTAATTTGATGTGGATCACTGGAAGAGTCTAATACCCAGAACTGTTTGGGAATGATTGTGTAATTGTGTATTGTTTACTTTCCACTTAGCTAACAGATTTTTGATTTCTTACTGTAGGCAAGACTAGTGACTCATTTCACATGAGGCCTTTGTATGAACAGAATAATATCTCTAAAGAGTAAGACCAGACTTCTGAATTGGTTTGAGAAGAGACCTGAGAGTCTGCATTACTACTTGCTGCTTGGAAGAGATGATTGTGAGAAAAAGTTTTGCTTTTCCTTTTTTAAAAATAATGCCTTTTATTTTCAAAATATATGCAAAGATATTTTTAACATTCACCATTGCAAAACTCTGTGTTCCAAAATTTTCCTCTCTCTTCCCCTATCCCACTCCTAGATATCAAGAAATCAATATATTTTAAACATATTCCTTTACACATATTTCTACATTTATCATGCTGCACAAGAAACACCAGCTCAAATTCTGATGGTCATGGCTCTAGTCAACAATGAGATGATTCAGGCCATTTCCAATGGTCTTGTGATGAAGAAAGTCATCTGCACCCAAAGAGAGGGCAGTAGGAACTGAATGTAGACCACAACATAGTATTTTCACTCTTTGTGTTGTTGTTTGCTTGCATTTTGTTTTCTTTTTCATTTTTTTCCTTTTTGATCTAATTTTTTTGTGCAGCATAATATTTGTGGAAATATGCATAGAAGAATTGCACATGTTTAAATGTATTGGATCACTTGCCATCTAGGGTAGAGGGTAGGGGAAGGGAGGGAAAAGGTAGAACACAAGGTTTTGTAAGGGTGAATGTAAAAAATTATCCATGTATAAATTTTGAAAATAAAAAGTTTTAATTAAAAAATAAAAATATTTTTAAAATTAAGTAAAGTTGTAAAAAATTAAAAAGAAAAGAAAAGAAAAAATCAGATCAAAAAGGGGAAAAATGAGAAATAGAAAAAAGCAAGCAAACAAAAAAGTGAAAATACTATGCTGTGATCTACAATCAGTCCCCACAGTCCTCTCTCTCTGGATGCAACTGGCTCTCTCCATCACAAGTCCATTGGAATTGGCCTGAATCACGTCATTGTTAAAAAGAGCCACATCCTTCAGAGTTGATCATCACATAATCTTGTTGTTGGGTACAATGTTCTCTTGGTTCTACTCACTTCACATAAGATCATTGCATGTAAATTTTCCAAGTCTCTCTGAAATCATCCTGCTGATCATTTCTTATAGAATATTTCTTAACTTATTCAGCCATTCTCCAACTGATGGGCATCCACTCAGTTCAAAAACTTTGCTTCTTGGACAAGCTGATTAGAGGACAGCTTTTCTGTATAATGGAGGTGTTCAGAAGAAAAGCTTTGCTATTTAGAAGAGCTACCTGAAGGGGAAATGATTGACTTTATCTTTCCTTATACTGTCATTTATTGCCTGAAAGTAGAAACCACTCAGAATCCAGACAATCCAGGAGATCTGGAAAAGTTTTGCAGTTCCCAGGCAGAGGGTTTCTGTTTTATCTCTCAGAGCTCAATATTGCTTCAGCAGGTCAATAGAGTGACATGTTACAATCAGCAAATAAATGGCCCTATAAATCTGTAGAGTCCTGTGCAGAAAAAGAGCAGTCCAACTCATCAATTAAATTTTGTTTAAATTATTCCAAAAAAGGGAACAGATGGTATCTTGTCTCACAGTCCCAAACTTGTGAGTTGTCACAGGCACATGTGTTCCCTATTCATATGTCTCTATGCTATGGGTTTTAGAAATTTGTTCCTATTTTCACCCATAGACCCTATATGACTTAATGGAAGAGTGGTTCCAGGTTTATGGGTAAGATGTTATGTATTAATTATTCTTGCTTTGTCTTCTGCATAGTGAATATTTCTAATTAAGAATGGATATCTCCATGATAGAATGACAGACGAAATATACAGAAGGAGATACACATTTTTGAACATGGCCAACATGAGAATTTGTTTTGCTTGATTATATATGTTTGGTACCAGAATTTTGTTTTTCTTTTTTATTCAGTGAGAGCAGAGAATCAGGCTTAAAGGAGAAGGAAATAAATACTTGATAATTTAAAAAGAACTGATAGTGTTATATTGGTTATTTGCTAAATGGGAAATGCACCAACAAGGTATTAGGAGTTACAATTATTACTAACAGGAATAAGTTATTCCTATTCCTAGAATTCCCAGAGTTAGTTGTGATAGTGAGACTACCTCCTCTGAAAACCCCATACCTGCTAACATGAATATGGGTTGGGTAACTGATTCAACCTGAAGAGAGAAGAAAGAGTATGTGGAGCCATAATACAATAAATATAATATGATACAACAAAGAGAGATTGCCAGCTGATGAAGAGAGCAAAAAAGTTTTCATGTATTAAAGAGACTTAAACTATATCCATGAAAGAATAGAGGAATTTGATGATGTAGAGGCTTAGAGGAAGTATAGCTCAAACAGGCATGGTGGAGAACCTGTGCAAATACATGGAGATGGAAGATGGAGTGTTATGTGTGACAAATGGGGGAGAATCTCAGTCCTGGGATTTCTGGTTATGGTTCCAGAAGGATGTATTTACCTTAGTGCCAACAGGATCTGAAGAATTAGGAACCACAGGATCATGAGATTTTAGTTTGAAAATGCATAAGAGATCATCTAATACAATCCTATCATTTTAAAGATTAGGAAAATGAATCCAAGAGAAAAGAAATTACTTGTGTGAGGGTGAACAAGTAATAAGTGGCAGAATCTGAATCCTAATTCAGGTCAGTTGATTCTAAATCTGGTACTTTTTACAGGATGCCACATGACATCTAATGCCATATCTATGGCCACTAATCTGTTGTGGTCAGGTAAGGGCTGTTGGTAATGAGAGACAGAAGCTGGTATGGCCAACTAAAGAAGTTAACAAAACCTGAAGTAGGACTTTGCATGAGATTTACTTAGTATTCAATCATAATTACATCCAGGTCCAAAGTAAATGATGGTAGTATCCTGTTCTCCTCATTCTGGAGCTGGACTCATTGCATATGAGTCCTTGAGCTCAATGCATTGGCAGTTGTAGCCAATAAAATTCGTAAGGAATGAATGAAAGATTAAAGTTGCTTCAATATGACTGATTTCCTTTCACTAGGCTTCTTCATCCTGGCAACAGTTTTTGTTGCTGCTGCTATTTCACCTCCAAACCTGATCTCTGCAAAACACTACTGTGAAAAGCTAAGCCATTCATCTCAACTCTCTAGATCACATTTCTTTCATGTTGTCCTTTCCCATTTTTCCAGTATGTGTATATTTTTACTCTTCCATTTCTTGCTCTGAAAACTGATTTCAAATCTTGCTTCTTAGAAAGGCATGTCAATAGTGAAGGGCTCTATTATTTCACTTACTGTTCTTGTGACTTCCAAAATGAAGACAGCCTTCCCTAGTCAACACTAGTTCTCTATATGTGTTATCTGCTATTAGATTGCACACTTCTTGAGGTCAGAGACTGACTCTTTGAATATTTATATTTCCTGTGCTTACTACATACGGAGTATTTAATGCATACTTTATAAATCATTCATTTGTTTATTCATTCTAACACAAGAACCAGGAAAAGAAACCAGAAATTGATTTCTCATTGAAAAAATAGATGACTTTGTTCCATATAAATATAATTTTTTCATTTCCTTTGATCAAGACATATATCTCTGATTAGCACTCTTCTATTATTAGTTCTCCCTATTAAAATGTAAGCTCCTTTGAGCTATGGATTTTTTCCTTGATGTGTTTGTGTATCTTATGTGTACACATATACACTATCTATTCATATCTATACACATACATATGAATATATATGTGTATATATATATATATATATATATATATGCACACATATATATGCTTGGTCTTATATAATACCTGGAATATAACATGCCTTTTCATTTATTTGTTCTCAATAGCAGGACAAGAAAGAAAATCACATATCTCTCTACTAAAACATGAGAGCGTGATTTTGTTCTGCTTAGATGTGGTTATTGTATCTCTTCTTTTTCTCTATCTTCATTCCTGAAATCGTTCACCCTGTGTCAACATGCTCAGTTTCCATGCCAGGGATAAGACAGTGACAGCTTGATCCATTTCTGCAGTACACAAAGTACATGTGAGGCCCAATATAGATCAT
Organism: Antechinus flavipes; assembly: GCF_016432865.1. Taxonomy (NCBI): domain Eukaryota; kingdom Metazoa; phylum Chordata; class Mammalia; order Dasyuromorphia; family Dasyuridae; genus Antechinus; species Antechinus flavipes. Next base: position 322,680,738 of record NC_067400.1, on the reverse strand, counting down.
TTTGAGACTAGAGTCCTGATCTTCAGGAAGATAGATGAAGAACAAATTATTTTCTGTTTCAGGGAGTGGATTTGTTTTCATAAACCTCATTGGGAGCAAGAGAATCATCAGAGTGAAAAGGGCATTGATGAAAGTTTGGACTTGATTATCCTGATCTGCTTCATTTATTCCAGGAAAGTTTCCTGGGAGAATCTGGCAAGAAGTAAATCCTAGATAAGGGAAAACACCAGCTTGAAAGCTGAGTGACAGGGAAGGAAAAAGAAAAGATAGATGTAAAAGAGAAGTGTTTAAAGTGAAAGGCAGTTTAAAGTTTTTGCATTCAATATTTCTCCTTCAGACTACAAACTTGGAGTCACAAATATTGAGCAAAATTTCCAGCACTAAATGTATAGTGACTTAACTAAGGTTTTCATTTTACAGTTGAAAAATAATCCCACAAGAGATTGGTTCCCTATATGAATAATAAAATATAGACTATGCAGGAAACTTCTAGAGATAGCCTGGTATAGTACCTGCAGCATATCTAAAGAGCAGTTTATATCCCCTAGAGAAGATGACTTTGGATTCAAGTACCCTGAAGGTTCATATCCAGTAGAACCAAGCTCATAAACTCAAATTGATGTGTTTATCCTTAATAATAAGATAGAAGACACAGTTCAAAGAAAAAATATAATGCCAGAACATTGTAATAAAAGTAAAAATAAAATATTTCTTCCATAAACTTGAGGCACATTGTACCACAAATGCACATTTTGTTAATAGGAATATAAGAATGTAAGGAGTGATCTTGGAGCAGTCCAGTCTCTGATTTAAAGTCACTGAAATCTTCTCATCATGCCATTATGCTCCTCCTACCAAGGTAGCTTCAAGCTGAACTCTAGGAAGCAAGTAGTCAATGAATCAATCAATAAATATTTATAAAATACTCACTATGTTCCAGATAATATTCTAAGTACTGGAGATAAAAATAAAGGCAAAAGCTCTCAAGGAACTCACAATTTAAAGAGAGTCAACATACAAGCAGCTTTGTAAAAACAATCTACAAACAAGATAAATTGGCAATAACAGAGAGAAAGCTGTAATTAAGGGGGATCAGGAAAGGCTTTCTCTAGATGGTGAGATTTAAAGGAAGTCAAGGAAGCCAGAAGGCAGAAATGAAGAGGGACAGTAAATGAAAATGCCTGGAGTTGGGAAACAGAGTGTCTTGTAGGAAAAACAACAAAGAAGCTAGAATCATTAGAAAGAAAAGTATATGGCAGGAGTGAGAAGGGATGAAGGGGTAAGAAGAATGGGAAGGTTGAGCAGGGAAGGTTATAAAGAACTTTGAATGCCAAACAGAAGATTTTATATTTAATCCTGGCGGTAAAAAGGAGGCATTGAAATTTATTGAGAAGGGTGTGACATGGTTAGATGTGACTTGAGAAAGATTACTTTTGACAGTTGAATGGAGAACTGAGTGGAATGGAAAATCTTGTGGCAGACCAACCAATAATTGAGGCATTAAGTATTGAGGACCTATAGTAGAGTGATAGATGTATCAGAGGGTAGAAGGAGGCAAAAACAAGAGCTATTTTGAAGGTAAAATCTATCGATTTGACAATGTATTGAATAGGATGGAAGGAAAGGGGAGAGAGAGTTAGGAATTGATTATGATGCTTAGGTCATGAGCCTCAGTAACTGAGAGGGTGGTGGTGCACTCAATAGTAACAGAAATTAAAAAGAGGAATAGATTTGGGAACCAAGATTAATATAGGATTAATTTAGATTCAGAGGATTTTGAATTCACCAGGCATAGTCTTAAAAGAGGGAAATACAGAAGTTTATTACTGCTCAAAACCTTGATTTGAACAAGATATAAGAAAAGAGAAAACATAGTATAAAAATAATGCACAATTAACATAGTGATCACCAAGATAACATAAGGCACAAACAACATGTAACATACATCATCACCACTATGAGGAAGCACCAACATTTGAATTCCTTCGCTGGGAGAATCCAGGGTAACATTTATTCAGAGTCTCGAGTTAGGTGCTGAAAGACAAGTTGTACAATACTTCCTAACTGAATTCTCAAAGTCCCTTTCCACTAAGGGGTTTTTATAAGCTGAAAATGAAGAAGGCACTACATTAAATATTCTCATTTGATATGTGACCCTTGAACTGTAGAAGCAACCCCCCTAGTTGCCCTGGTACAGGATACTCTCTGCCCAGGTACAGGATACTCTCTGACAAGAAGCTCACCAAGGAGAATATTTATTAGTTCCTTTAGGAGAATTATGTTTGTTCCAAGTTTCTAGGATAAACATAGCGCTGCCATAAAGAACAATACAGATGGGGCAGTTAGATGGCACAGTGGATGGAGCACCAGCCCTAAAGTCAGGAGGACCTGAGTTCGAATCTGATCTGAGACACTTAATACTTACTAGCTGTGTGACCTTGGGCAAGTCACTTGACCCCAATTGGCTTAGCCGAAAAAAAAAAAAGGAATGAATGATATTCATTCATTAGAATACTTATAAGGCATGGACTTGAGGCCCTTTATTTTTCTAGTTGCCTTCTTCTGGGGCTCTTCATTTTATCAACAATCAAATGTGGTATATAGAAAAGAAAACAATACTCCAAACACAGCCTGGAAGATATATTTCTCTCTTAGCTTTTTAAAATTTTTCTTTAAAATTTGGCTAGCATATCACACTATATAAAATTCATGTCAATGTTAATTTCCACTGAACTTCTTAGATCTTTTTCAGAGGAATACTGTTTATTTATATTCCAATACTGTACTTGTGAAGTTGGTTTCTTGAATCCAAATGTAATGTTTTATATTTAAAAAAAAATCTTACTAGATTCAATTTAATTTTCTAACCTATCAAGATCTTTTGGGGTCCTGGCCCTATCATCTAGTGGATTAGCTATCTTCATAACTTTTTGTCATCTGCACAGTTGACAAGGAATCCATTTAGTCCTTTATTCCAGTCATTGATAAAAAAAATATTGAATAGCACAGGACCTAGCATAGATCCCTAGAATACTCCAATGAAAACTTTCCATGTTAACATGGTAACATTACTGAGTACTTTTTAAGATCAGCTCTTTATTCAGTTTCAAATCCTTCTAACTATAATATTATCTAGTCAAAATATCTTCATATTTTCCACAAGGACTGTACAAGATACTTTGTCAGATGCTTTGCTAAAAACTTAGAGAGTCTATCATATTCTCTTGATCAACCAGTTTAGTAATCTTGTCAGAAAAGGACATAAGATTAGTCTGACATGACTTATTATTAATGAAGCCATTCTGGTTCTTTGGGTTCACTGCTTCCTTTTCTAGATGTTCATAAACCATCTCTTTAATTATTCAGTCTAGAATTTTCTGAAAGTGGAAGTCAAACTCACAAACCTATAATTTGTACATTCTATTGTCTTTCTTTTATGAAGTCAAGCTGACATCATCTCTTCTGTAGTCATCTTTCAATATGATTCCTTTCCTGAGTTCCACTTTCATTCAGAGATCAGTAACAGCCATTCAGTGTTCACATCCAACAATTTTTTCAGTGTCCCATCTGGGCCAAGCGCTTTTTAAAACTCTTTACTTATTCTTAGCATAAACTCCTTATTTTTTAAATTTTTGTTCAGTCATTTCTAATCTAAAAGTATGAATTCTCCTTGAAAGAGAAAAAAGAAGTAAAATAAAAGTTAGCAACTCTGGCTTTCTGTTTTCAGTAATCACCATCTGTTCCACCATAAACATTTATCCTACCCCTTCTCTGACTCTTTTTTCTCCCCATATGGTTAAAAAGCAAAGCAAAACATAACCAGACTTTTTTGCTGTTCTTATCTTTCCCTGCCAATTTAAACTTATTCTGAGCTTTAGCACTCAGGACACTGATCTTACAGGAGCAGGTTATCCTTCTATATTTGTTCTCTGCAAGATTCACCTGCTTCCATTGTCTGTATATATAATTTAATATATTTATTTTTCCCTAGTTATAGTTAAATTTTTTTTTTACATTTGTTTGTAAAACTTTGAATTCTAGATTCTTTCCCTTCTCCCCATTCCTAACCCCCATTAAGAAAGCACATGGGAAATTAAGTAAAATATTTCCATAAAAGTCATGTTGCGAAAGAAAACATAGATCCCCCCCCCTGCAAAAAAAAAAAAAAAAACCCTTGAGAAAAACAAAGTTTAAAAAGAGAGAGAGAGAGTATGCCTCAATCGGTATTCAGACACAAGCAGTTCTTTCTCTGGGTATGAATAGGATTTTTTCATCATAAGTTCTTCAGACTAGTCATGGATCATTGTATTGCTGAGAATAGCAAAGTCATTCACAGCTAATCATCACAGAACATTTCTATTACTTTGTACACAATGCATTTCATTTTGCTTGAATTCATGGAGGACTTTCCAAGTTTTTTGAGAGGATCCTGCTCATAATTTCCCATAGCACAATAATATTCTAAAATAATCACAAACTACAATTTATTCAACCATTTCCTATTGATGGACATCTCCTCAATTTCCACTTTTTTGCCTTGGGAAAAGAGCTGCTATAAATATTTTTGCACTTACAGGTCCTTTTCCTCTTTTTAAAAATTTCTTTTGGGAAAGTCCAGTAGTGATATTATTAGATCAAAGAATATGCACCATTTTATAGTCCTTTAGGCATAGTTCATATTTTTGATCATTTATCAATTGGGGCATGGCTCTTATTTTTTTTTTTTTAATAAATTTAACTCAGTTCCCTTTGTGTTTAAGAAATAAGGCTTTATTAGAGAAACTTGCTTCAAAATACTTTTACAATTACTATTGCTAACTGTATTTCCTTCCATTCATTCTCTCTCCTTTTATCCTATTCCTCCTCAAAAATGTTTTGCTACTGAGTACTCCCTCCCTCAATGTGCCCTCTCTTCTATCACCCTCCCCCCTTCCCATATCCCATTCCCCTCCTACTGTCCTGCAAAGTAAGATAGATTTCTATACCGATATTGAGTGTGTATGTTATTTCCTTTTTGAATTAATTCTAATGAGAGTACAATTCACGCATTCCTCTTTCCTCTCCTTCTACCCTTGCACTGTAAAAGAGTTTTCTTGCCTCTTTTTATGGCAGATAATTAACCCCATTCCACTTCTCCCTGTCCCTTTTCCCCAGAACATTCCACTTTCACTCCTTAATTTCATTTTTTAAAGATATTATCCCTTCATTGACTATGAAGGGATAATATCTTACATCTGTGCCCTCTGTCTACACATATTCCTTCTAACTGACATAATTGTGAGAAAGTCCTAATGAATTACAAGAATCATCCTCCCATGCAGGAATGTACACAGATAAACCTTATTAAGTCCCTTGTGATATCACTTTTCTGATTACCTTCTTATGATTCTCCTGAGTCCTATATTTGAAAACCAATTTTTTAAAAATTCAGCTCTGTTCTTTAATCATGAATGCTTGAAAATGCTCTATTTCATTGAATTTCCACCTTTTTCTCTGAAGGATTATATTCAGTTTTACTGGGTAGGTGATTCTTGGTTGTAATCCTAGCTCCATTACTCTCCAGAATATCATATTCCAAACCCTTCAGTCTTTTAATTTAGAAGCTGCTAAATCTTGTGTTATCCTGACTGTAACTTGAATTATTTCTTTCTGGATGCTTGCAATAAAAATTTGGCTGTAAGATTCCTGAGAGTTTTCATTTATGGATCTCTTTCAGGAGTTGATGGGTCAATTCTTTCAATAACATATTTTACCCTCTGGTTCTAGAATATCAGATCAATTTGCCTTGATATTTTCTTGAAAGAAGATGTACAGGCTCTTTTTTTTGATCATGACTTTCAGGTAGATTAATAGTTTTAAAATGATCTCTCCTGTATCTTTTTTCTAGGTCAATTGTTTTTCCTTTGAGATATTTCACCTTTTTTTCTATTTTTTCATTCTTTGGATTTTGCTTTATTGTATCTTAATTTCTCATAAAGTCATTAGCTTCCATTTGCTCAATTCTATTTGTTAAGGAATTATTTTCCTCAATGAGCTTTTGTATCTCCTTTCCCATTTGGCTAATTTTGCTTTTTAAGGTATTCCTCTCCTCATTAGCTTTTTGTATTTGCTTTTTCACCACACTCAATTCTTGTCCTAATTTTTTCTCTATCAGGAAATTAGAGCAATAATTAGGAATTACTTTACTCAATTTTATGCCAATAAATTTGATAACTTAAATGAAATGGATGAATACCTTCAAAAATAGAGCTTGCCCAGATTAACCGAGGAAGAAGTAAATTGGTTAAACAGTCCCATTTTAGAAAAAGAAATAGAATAAGCTATTAATCAATTCCTTAAGAAAAACCCCCAGGACCAGATGGATTTACATGTAAATTCTACCAAATATTTAAAGAACAATAAACTCCAATGCTTTATAAATTATTTGAAAAAAAAAAAGGAATTGAAGGAGTCCTACCAAATTCCTTTTATGACACAGATATGGTACTGATACCTAAACCAGGTAGGATGAAAACAGAGAAAGAAAATTATGGACCAATTTCCCTAATGAACATTGAAGCAAAAATCTTAAATAAAATACTAGCAGAAAGATGAATGAAAATCATCCCTAGGATAATATACCATGACCAAGTACGATTTATACCAGGAATGCAGGGTTTGTTTAATATTAGGAAAACTATTAACATAATTAATTATATCAATAACCAAATTAACAAGAAACATATGATCATCTCAATAGATGCAGAAAAAGCATCTGATAAAATCCAACACCCATTCCTATTAAAAACACTAGAAATAAATGGACTTTTCCTTAAAATAGTCAGTAGCATCTATTTAAAACCATCAATAAGCATTATATGTAATGGTGATAAACTGGAACCATTCCCAATAAAATCAGGAGTAAAACAAGGTTGCCCACTATCACCATTACTATTCAATATTGTATTAGAAATGCTAGCTTTGGCAATAAGAGATGAAAAAGAGATTAAAGGAATTAGGGGAGGCAATGAGGAAACCAAATTATCATTCTTTGCAGATGATATGATGGTATACTTAAAAAACCCCAGAAATTCTAATAAAAACCTATTAGAAATAATCCACAACTTTAGCTAAGTTTCAGGATACAAAATAAATCCAATAAATCCTCAGCATTTTTATACATCACTAACAAAATCCGACAGCAAGAGATACAAAGAGAAATTCCATTTAATTTTTCCTCTATCTCTCTTACTTTATTTTCAAAGTCCCTTTTGAGCTCTTCCATGGTCTGAGCACAATTCTTATTTTTCTTGGTGGCTTTGGATGTTGTAGAAGCTTTGACTTTGTTATATCTTTCTAAGTGTTTTGAGTTTTCTTATCACCATAGTGACTTTCTATAGTCAGAAACTTTTATTATTATCTGTTCATTTTTCTAGTCTATTACTCAGCTTTTTAACTCTTTGTTAAATTAGGGCTCTCCTTCCAGGTAGAAAGTGCATTGTCCGAAGCTTCAGTTGGTTTTGTGCAGATGTTCTCAGAGATTCTTCTAGGGCTTGACCACAAGCCCTGTGTTCTGCTCTAGAACTGTTAGGAGTGTCCCCACTTCACTGTGGCTGCAAGTTCTAGTGTGCTAAAGCAACTGAGATCTTCCTCAGTAATAATAAAGAGACTTCTTGTGAACTGAGGTCTATAGGCAGTCATGCCATATGATTTGCTGGTTTCTCAAGGTCCTCTCACCCTTTTGAAACCTACCTTTTAAGTCATCTTGGTGTCTCTGGGCTGAGAGGTCTAGAAACTGCCAGTGCTCATGCAGGAGTCCCTATGTTCATTCCTGCTTTGCTGGCATCAGGTAGGGATTGGGGCTGAGGCTGCACTGGTACAGCCTGTAGCCAGACTGCACAATGGACTACCACATGGAGGCCACAGATCTTTCCTGCTGATCTTCTAAGTTGTTTTCAATTAGAAAACTATTCTATTTTTTGTGTGTTCTGATGCTCTACAATTTATTTAGTGCAATTATTCAAAGGAATTTGGAGAGAGCTGGGGGAGAGGCATCAAATTCCTTCCTTTACCTCATCATTTTGGCTCTGCCTCCCTGTACATATATTTTTAAAATCTAGGTTTTATTATAAGTTCTCTGAATATTCACATCTATCTCTTTATACAATTCCTGTTTTTCTTCATTATTAGAAATATTTTCCTTTGTTTTTTTTGGAATTTCATTCTTGAAAGTTTATCCTTCCTCAATTGATTAGAATCGTTGTTGTGATCAATTAATCAAAAGGAATTTATTAAGCACCTGCTATGTGACAGCCATGTATGTGCTAGGTCCAAGATGACTTAAAAAGTAGGTTTCAAAAGAGTGAGAGGACCTTGAGAAACCAGCAAACCATGTGGCATGACTGCCCATAGACCTCAGCTCACAAGAAGTCTCTTTATTATTGCCCAGAAGTAACTTGCATTCTACTAGGGGCTAGTTCATAACATATCTAAATTTGCAAAAAATCAATTTATTTATTTATTTGTTTGTTTGCTTATTCATTCATTCATTCATTAGCACACGTTGCTTTATAAATCATATTGGGAGAGAAAAATCAGGGCAAAAGGAAAAAAATCATGGTAGAGATTTTAAAAAAACAGAAAAAAAGAAGTGAACATAGCATGTGTTGATTTACCTTCTCTCTCTTTAGTTCATTTTCTGTCCAAAGTCTATTAGGATTGCTTTGAATCACTAAACCACCGAGAAGAACCAAGTCTTTCATAGTTAAGCATTGCACATTCTTGCTGTTATTGTGTACAATGTATTCTTGGTTTTGCTATAACATATCTATAAATAAGTAAGCGTGGGTGTATATATGTGTGCATATATATGAAGACATAATGACTCAGGTTCTGGGGCACTAATAATATGGAAGAGTCAGGAAAGGCCTTTTGAATGAAGTAGGTGGGGCTCATAGAGGCAAATATGTGTGTGTGTGTATGTGTAAGAATGTAAATCCTTTCTTTTAAGCTCCTGAGTATATAATATTACACTGGAATTTTACTATCAGGTAAATGACAGAGACCACTGGAGGCAGGCTATATGAACTGTTATAACATTTCCTAGATTTTATTTTAATAGATGTTAGAGGAGTCATCTTTTGTTGCTGATAACTTTTATTTTTAATGCAGGAATCACTAAGAGTTGGGGAGCTGTCCAGAGCTGAAGCTAGAGCAGATTAGGAGGGTGGGCAAACTCAAATACCAGAAGAGCTTAAAAGAATAATGGCACAATCACAAAACTGAGTGAGTAATGTTGGACAGTCTATCTTTTAGTTGAACTCCAGCCCATTTTTGGATATCTTGTTCCTTAAATACTTGCCTGACTTGCAACCACACCCTCTTGTTCTGCTTCATTAGCTTCAGAAATCTTGAATTGCTGAGTTTTATTCCCAAATCCATTGATACTTTTTGCTTCTGGCCCTTATCTGCTTCTTACCTGATGCTAATCAATCCTTAGTATTATCATCTCTCAGATCTCCATGTATTCTTGGCACTTTACCTTCATATTTGTCACTGTACCCCCACTTCTTATATGGGGAATTTATAATTACAGCTTTTGTTGACTGAGCCTCAGAGAACAGAAAGGCCTTTTCTATGTATGTGGAAAAAAAAGGAGAGAGAGGAGAGGAGTGAAAAGAAGAGAGAAGAGGAGAAAACATGGAAGGGAAGGGAAAGAAAGGAAAAGGAAGGAATGAAAGGGAAAGAAGGAAAAAAAGGAGGTAGGAAGGAAAGGAGGGAGGGAAGAGGGAAAGGAGGATGGAAGAAAAAAGGGGTGGAAGGAAAACAAGCATTTATTAAATACTTACTATGTGCTGGCACTGGAATTTACAAATATTATTTCATTTGATCCACACAACAACCCTAGAAGGATTCAGAGGCAGACAGAAGTAAAATGATTAGTCCAGAGTCACACAGATAGTAAGTATCTGAGTCTGAATCTGACCTCAAATTTTCCTCAATCTAGATCCAGGGCTCAGGTCACTGCTCTACCTAATACCAGATTCTTCTTTAATAATATGCATTCTGTAACCTTGAAACTATAATTGATATTGGATAAGGGATATTGGTATAACCCTCTGCTGCCTGAACAGAGGTTGGAATATCTGAATGGTTGCAGATATTTTGAAACTTACATTTATTTTTATTTTGTTGACTCTGTAATTAAGATATAATCTCTCTTTATATTATGGACAACATTGACATTAAAAGCTACTATGCTGGGCATGGTGGTGCTTGCCTATAATCCTAGTTACCTGGAACATTGGCAGATCTTTCAAAATCAGGCATTCTGAGTTGCAGTGAACTTTGTCAGTTTAGTGTCTGGATAAAGTTTGGCAAGTCAATAAGTATCATGAGGGAAAGTTGGAAAATACTTTGAAGAGAGCCCATTGATATTGTGAGACCAGTAGTGGCTCCAGGCAGGGACCTGGTCTTCTGGGAGTTGGATTGCTTGGGAGCAGGGAGTGACCAGGTTTCCTAAGGAGAGGTGAATTGGCTGGAAGGAATAAAATATCTTTTCCAACCTGTCAAATGAAAAGGTCTGAGGAAACTCAAACAACTTCTGAGAGAGTTAACAAAATCCTTTTTCTCACTGATAAAAGTTTGAATTTTCAGCTGACCATCAATTTTCCCTATTCCTCCCCACCATGAGTCAGCAGCATCTGCCCTAAACCATAATCCTAACTCTTGAATTCCCCTAGCCACTACCTCAATATTACCAAATCAACACTTTACTTGTTTGAGAGAGGGTGCCCCATTCTTCCTGGGGCCTCAGTTAGGTGTCCAATTTTACCCAAAGACTTAATGAACCTGTTTCCATCATTTTCCCTACTTTTTGGCAGCTTCTCCCTTCAATAAAGCTGATTTGCTTTACTGTGTTATTGTGAGTTTCATGCTTCCTGGTTCTGGGCCCTTGAGCAGAAAAGACAACAAATATTTTGGATTTAACATAGTAGTTCCTACTGACATGCCCTATTGACAAGCAGGGCATGTCTATGTCATTTTCTCAACTTCTTCTTATTCCCTTATGTGTGTGGTACGTTGTTTTTTAATGATTTATTGATACACTTTTATTTTCTTCCCTTTTGGAATACATTATCACTACTTTCCTTCCCTATCCTTCACCATTCTTCCTCCTCCCAAAAGTCTTCTCTTGCAACAAATAAATATAGTCAAACAAAGCAAACCCACATATTGAATATGCTTCATTTAGCAACTCTAGTCTATCACTTTTCTTCTAAAAGTTGGAAAGCATGATTCATTATCAGTCTATTCGAGTCATTATTGGACACAGCAATGATCATAGTTCTTACATATTTCATATTTTTAGTAGTGTGTCATACAACCTATTCTGCTTCTATTCATTTTACTATGTGTCAGTTCTTTGAAGCTCTCCCAAGTTTCTCTGAATATGCCCCCATTGTCAGTTCTTGTGTTGCAATGATATTCAATTACATTGTTATAACATATTTTGTTCTACCTTACCCCAAATGAAAGACATACATTTTATTTCTACTTCTTTGCTATAATAAAAAGTACTGCTATAAATATATTTTTAAAAATATATCAATGATTCTCTTTTTCTTTGACTTCTTTGAGAGTATACTTCTCTGTATCACACGGATGAAAAGGAATGGATAGTTTGACAACTTTGGAAGTATAGTTCCAAAATGATTTCCAGAATGAATGGATCAATTCACAATTCCACTAATAGTGTGGTTAATGTATCTGTTCTCCCACAATCTCCTCAGTAATTGTCATTTTCTCTTTTTGCCATTTTTTTAGCCTGATGAGTGTAAGGTAGAACTCAGAACTGTTTTATTTTGTTTGTTATTAGTGATACATAGAATTTTTCATATAGTTGTTAATAGCTCACCTTTCTTCCTTTTGCAATTTTAAAAATTCATTTTAAACTTAAATAGAAAACAAGAAAAAAAAATGAACATTGCCATATACACAGCAGAACATAAAAAAGTGTTCAATATAAAACAATAAATTTCCATGTCAAGAAAATCTATATAATAAATACTATACATTATTTTTTATAGCTATCCATCATTTCTTTGCTTCCTTGTAGGGATTTTTTTTTGTTCTCTAATGTGCACTTTTTACTTTATTTTTTCCCTTCTCTCAATTCTGCCTCTTCTCCCACCTTAAAGAAGACTACAATTAAACTTGGATATATGTACATATACATAGATATCAATAAACATATACATGTATGTATATATATACACACACATATATATTCACGTACACATATATGTAAGAATGCATATTTCCATTTGTCATCTTCTTCTCTGAAGATGAATAGTATCTTCCTTCACAGGTCCAAATATTTCCTTGCTTTTCAGTTCATTTCTTACACCATAGCAATATTCCAACACAATCACTTCCTGAGAGATTGTCTATGAAAGTTTCCCTCCAATTTTCTGGATTCCTTCTATTCTTAGTTACATTGGTTTTATTTATGCAAGAAAATTTTAATTAAAAATAATCAAAATTATCCATTTTATATTGTTCATCTACTTCAATAATGCTCCTTATAATATGGTCTAAGGGCTGCTATTGCTGAATCTCCTTCCTTTACATTTTTTTCCCCTGGTTTCTTCGAGATTAATGACCTTTTGTTCTTCCAAATGAGTTTTGTTATTATTAATTTTTTTCCTAACTCAGTAAGGAAGATTTTTTTTAGTAATTTAGTTGGGATGGCATTGAATATATAAATAGATTAGTTCAGTAAAATTGTCAATATAGACTTTATCAACGAACAAAAATATTACTTCAGTTAATTACTTCTGACTTTATTCATATAAAAAGAATTTTATGTTTTTGTTCATATAGTACCTGTGTCTGTTTTGGCAAGTATGCTCTCAGATATTTTAGACTGACTAGTCATTTTAAATAATCCAAAATAATACTGAATAATGTTTCTGACACAAAGTATAGTTTCACCTTTTTTCCTTTTTTGATTGAATGTATTTTAGCTTCAACTTTGTCTGAGATATGATTATTAACTCTGCTTTTTATATATAATTCTATTCTCACCCTTTTAAAAATCTTTGTGTATACTTCTCATTTTTACTGTGTTTCTTGAAAGCAAAATATGGTTGAATTCAAATTTTTAATCTGCTATTCATTTCTATTTTATGAGTAAATCCATTACATTCACATTTTAAACTATAATTACTTGTCTATTTTTCTCCTTCCTATTTTTCCTCACTATCTTTTCTAGCTTATTTACCCTATTCCTCCTCACTTTTCTACTTGTCCTCCTATTCCTAAACCTACCTACCTCTCTAAGGGTTCTTTCTCTTATCTTTTCCCCCCAACCCTATCTATCCCCTTTCTCTCTTATTTCTTTCTGAATTTAGAAGATTTTTATATCCATGTATAGATATAGATACACACACATATGTTATTCCATGTTCAACCCATTCCTAATGAAAGTAAGATTCTAACACTATTCACCCTTTCCTCTACAAGTTTATCAGTTCTTCCTTTTATGCCTTATTTATATGAGATAATTGCTTCTTTTTATCTTTCCCTACATACTCCTTGTCATTATTGTTCTTGTTTTAAAATCACCCTACTGTACATATCTAAACCCAAACCTTTTTTCAAATAACCCAAATAATGATGAAAACACTTTCACATGTAAGAAATAAACAACCAGACCTTATTGAGTCCCTTATAATTTTTTTTTATGTTTACCTTATTTTTCCTGGATGTTACATATTGAATTTCCCCACTTAAGTTCTGCTTTTTTTTTTTTTTTTTGGTCACAAATACCTGAAAGTCTTTCAGTTCATTAAATATTCATTTTTCCATTCAGGATATACTTTGTTGGGTAAATATTCTTAAATGTAACCCCAGCTCATTTGCTCTATGAAATATAATATTCCAAGATCTATTGTTTTTTAACAAAGTAAATGTTAGTGCTTATGTAATCAATATTGTAGCTTGATGATATTTAAATTGTTTTATTTTTCTTGTTTGCATCTTCTCTTTTTTTATTACAGCTTTTTATTTTCAAAACTTATGCATGAATAATTTTTCAACATTAACCCTTGCAAAACCTTATGTTCCTTGGGGCAGCTAGGTGGCACAGTGGATAGAGCACCAGCCCTGAAGTCAGGAGGAACCAAGTTCAAATCTGACCTCAGACCCTTAACACTTCCTAGCTGTGTGATCCTGGGCAAGTCATTTAACCCCAATTGTCTCATCAAAAAACAAACAACTCTTATGTTCCAATTCCCTCCCTCCTTCTCCCTATCTCCTTGTCAAGATGGCAAGTAATCCAATATATATTAAGCATGGTAAAAATATACGTTAAATCCAATAACATTATTTTCTCCTTCATCTGGGAACTTTGAAAACAAGCTATGATATTCCTGTAAGTGTTCCTCCTGAGCTCTCTTTTAGGTGTTAGTAGATGGCCTTTTTCTATTTTTGCTTTTCCTTTTTGTTCTAAACTTCAGGGCATTTTTTCTTGATAGTTTCTTGCAATATTGTATCAAGATTTTTTTAATCATAATTTTCAGGTAGTCCAATTATTCTCATATCATTTCTCCTCCATCTGTTCTAAAGGAAGTTGTTTTTCAGATGAAATATTTCACATTATCTTATATTTTTTCATTTTTTTGATTTTTTTTTTATTTCCTGGTGTCTTAGAATGTCATTAGTTTCCCTTTGCCCAACTCTAGTTTTCAAGCAATTATTTTCTTTCTTGAACTTTTGATTATTTCCAGTTGGTTGACTTTCTTTTCATGATTTTTCTTGGATTGTTCTTCCCTCCCACAGAATGATTCTTCTGTTTCCCAGAAGCAGACATCTCCCTCATGGGTGCTTCCATTTTGCATGGTCTGAATATGTGCCAAACTCCTAATAACTAGAAAGAAGGAGAGAGAGGAAAGAAAGGAGTAGAGAAGAAAATCATAATATTGGCTGATATTTGAATTGACTGCCATGGATTATACTGCTTGCTAGTTTACTAAGTGCTTTGTCTATAGTTATCACACCTGATTCTCCCCCAAACCTTGGCAATGTCGGCAATATAGCTACTATTGCCTTGATCTTATAGATCAAGAGAGAAGAGATGAGGCAGGATAACAAAGGAGTAGCTTTCAAACATTTGCAAGTTATTTCTGTTGTTTGTTCTTCATTTTTGAAGAGAATCAATGACATCCTGGGCTAATGGCTTGACTTGTGAATGAATTGATTTAAGTAAGGCAAATCTGCACAAAATCTCTCTTCTAGAATCATCAAAATCCAGTGGCAAAATTCAGAATGACTGGCAATGCCCTGGGATGCAATGGAAGATCTTAGTGTCTTCAGTGACTTACAAAGCTGTAAGCACTCCACAGCACCTGTTCTAGGTGCCTTCGTGGCCTTTGGAACAAGTGTTCTCATTCACTGATTTCACTTAGGGAAGTCTTCACACATTGGCGTAGATACCCCCTAACTCACTGATAGGTTTGAGTTCTATTTTTCTCAACTTGGCTTATTTTGCTTTCTTACTGAGACAGTTTGCTGGGCTGTAGCTGCTGCATGTTTTACAGCTTCTTGGATCCACAGATGAGAGGTAGGTGAAGGTAAACAGCAAAAGTGGATGAGCAGTCTCATGCTAGAGGTGCTAGTCCTCCCTGAACACCAATCCCCCCTACATATACAACACTAGCTACTGGGAATATAGACAAAAATGAGATTTTTTTTGCATTTGAAGGGTTTGCATTTTACTAAAGGGAGATATTATCTACAGGCCTATTGGATGGACTTATCCATAATAGGTTTTCAGAACAATTTAATTGAGCAAACATTTATTAAATATGCTCAAGTTGGGCAATTAAGTGGCATAGAGAATAGAGTACTGATACTGGAATCAGGAACTTCCTTAGTTCAAATCTGGCTTCATAAACTTACTACCTGTGTGATCCCGGGTAAGTCACTTAACTCAGTTTACCTCAGTTTTATTATTTGAAAAATGAGTTGGCAAAGGAAATGGCAAATCACTAATATCTTTGCCAAAAAACAAACCTATAGGCAGTATTGATGTCACATCACAGTAATATCACAGAATCATACATGACTGAAGAAACACTATGAATATCTGTATCAATCTAGTGTCTAATGATAGAATTTTGCTATTTCTGAAGCATTTAAGCATCAAGATTTTATTTCTGAGATTCTTCCTCTCCTGACTCATTTTTTTTTGACTAGGCTAAAAAGGCCATTCTAGCCTTAATCATTGATTGGGTAATTGCCTCTAGAAGACCTTAGCTTAAAAAGGCTAAGATCTTCCACCGCATTCTGGGCCATCTCCAATCATCCTGATATTTATATATCTATATCTATCTATCCATCCATTTATCTGTCATCTATCTACCTATCTTTCCATCTATTTATCTATCTATCCATCTATCTATTTATCTATATATGTATCTATGTATTTATCTACTTATTTACCTATTTGTCCATCCATTTATGCATCCATGTATCTATCTCTATATCTCTGTATCTATTTGTGTATCTATGTATGTCTGTATGTATGTATGTATCTATCTGTCTATCTATCTATCTATCTTGACACTAGACCAAGATGGTTCCAGAGGACAAAGTGAGGCAGGTGACTTTGCACTGCTCTCCCTCACTTAAATCCAAATCATGTCAGGTCATTGCCTTCCTGATGTCATGGTCCTATGAAAAGGAAGGTCAAACAACAATGATAGATTCTTAACATTGGGAGGAACCTTAGAAGTCATCAAATCAAACTTCCTGTTCAAACCAAGCATTCTCTCTCTGTAGCCCCACCAACAGATGCCTGTACCATGTCTGCTGGGACACTTCCAGAGATTGCATTAGTTCAAGAGGCAGCCTGTTCCATTGCTCATAGGATCAAAGATTCAGAACCAGAAGGAATCTTGGAGGCCTTCTAGCTCCATCCAACCCCCCTCATTTTAACTATAAGGAAAGAAAATATGAGTATCTTTGCCTAAGGCTACCTAGGCAGTGTGTGACAGAGCAGGATTCAAGCTCAGTTTGGGTGCCAGAGTCATTGCTTATACCACTGTACATAGATCTTTTCTTCAATTATTAGAAAGTTGCTTTTGGAATATTGCTGTAAATCTGAATAGGAACTCAGTGACCCCCATGGCCCACATTCAATCCACAACACTCCTGAGTGAGTCATAAACTCACTTTAATTTAAAATGTAGATATTTAACAAAATAAATAAAAGTACAAAAATACTTAGATAATGTTAATATAATTTTCTAAGTCAATATGCTGCCCTTGGGAATCTTTATATATGGCTTAATGGTCACCTTTCTGTTTGACTTTGGTATCAGTTGTCTTAGACCAAAACCCCTAATTTTTTCAGATGAAATTGAAGCTCAGAGATGATGAGACCTTTCCAAGTACACATAAATAGCAAGAAGATTAAACTCAGGACTCATTTTGATCTTGAGCATGTTTTCATTCTCTCTCAGTAGGGGATGAAGGGTTGAATTAGATGACCTCTAAGATAATTTCAGGCTCCAGGACTATGAGCCTCTGATTCCATTATCTTTTGCCTCCAGATCTGCTACTCTTTCTACTAAACCAAAGTTGGGGAAATTGGACTAAAATCTTCTTCCCTGTTACACTCACTCATTGTTGAATCTGGCAGACCATTAAAACAAGTCTCCCCAAGATCTTGATGTCCCTTATTAGAGTTTTGTTTGACTTGTTCCTTAGATAAATTAGCTTTCTAGAACTAAGTCTTAAATTCTTTGGGACTCAGTAACCTCATTTATAAATAGGGAGGGATGCACTTGATGATCTCCAAAGTCTCTTCCAGCTCCAAATTGATGTTCTTATTTTCTGTGGTTCTAATTTTACCCCCTGTTTATTTATCTATAAGGAATATGCTTCATTTCTCTTGTACAGGTGGTAGTGGTTGTTTAGTTGTGTCCAATTCTCTATGATCCCATTTTGGTGTTTTCGTGGTAAAGATAATGGCTTGCCATTTCCTTTTCCAGCACATTTTAGAGATGAGGAAGCCAACTGCATAGCTGGTAAGTGTCTGTGTCTGAATTTGAACTCATGAATATTTGTTATTCCTGATTCTAAGCTCAGTGCTCTATCCACTGTACTACCTATGCTGCCCTCTTATACAGAACAACTTTTCAAATTTTTTAGGAAACTACCATGCAATAGTGACATAGTGAAATAGAGCTCTGGATTTGGAGTCAGGAAAACCAAAGTTTGAATTTTATCTTCAGATACTTATTAGCTATGTAACTCTGAGCAGATCATTTAAAATTTATTGGAATTTATTCATCTGAAAAAAGGGGGATAATAATCCTAAATCCCAGGGTTATTATAAGGATCAAATGACAATATTTTTAAAACTCTTTGTAGATTTTACAGTAAGGGCTATATAAACATTAACTAAAAATTTCTGTGATTCCCATCAACTGGGGAGTAGCTGAACAAATTGTGGTATGTGATCATGATGAAATACTACTTGCTATAAGAAATGATGAGCTTGTTGATTTTAGAAAAATATGGGTAGGCTTGCACAAAATAATGAAGAGTGAAATCAGCAGAACTAAGAGAATGTTGTGTATAGTTAGAGCAATACTATATTTTTTTTTGAAGAAGAAATTTAGCAAGTAGTTTATTAGGTTGTCCAGCAGAGGGGAAAGGCAAATTAAGTGCCTGCTTCCCCTGTTGTATCCCTCCCTCACAGCTTCCACCATCTCTAGAAGTTACACATCATACAAATTTCAAACAAAGGAACAAAGAAACAATCATCATGAGAGTGTCCAAATAAGGCACACAAACTGATTTTCACATAGATAGATAACTAAAATGTATTTCTCAGGAAAATCAAAATTCCACAATCTTTGGGTCTCTTGAGGTTGTCTGGGGTTGGCCAAACCTAGGATCCTAAATTAGGCATTAAACCTACCTGGTTTCTAAGCAATTACAAGTCTAGTTTTTTTTCCCATGGAAGTAGATTTAAACAATGTAAGAACAATTAATAAATTTCTAGACAATCCATAATTAATAATTTCCCCCATATTACCAAAGAGTATTTTGTACCATCTTTTTTCCAGAAATGATAAAAGATTTGTACTTTTCTATCCATGTTTTTCTCTTAGTCCATAGAGTCCAAAGTTTTTTTGGGGGAAAACCTGATATTTGCTTGTTCTCAAGTTTACCCAGTCCTTGATTTTTACATTAAAAAAAATGGACATTGGCGATTCTATCAACTTTTTAGTATTTAGAAATATTGAAATGTATATATATTTCATCAAATGTTAGGAGAAAATTTGCAATGGAAATTATATATATTAAAAATCTCATTTTCATGATCAACAGACTGATTTCAGAAAGTCCTAGACTTACATTAATTGATAGTAAATGCAACAACAAGACCACACAATAATCAGCTGTGATGGATGCAGTTCCCCCAATAATGAGGCAAATCAGGCCAAGTCCCAACAGACTTATGATGGAAAGTGCCATCTGCAATCAGAGGGAGAACTATGGGGACTGAATAAAGACCACAACATAGTATTTTCACTCTTTTTGTTGTTGTTATTTGCTTGCTTTTCTTCCCCTTCATTTCTTATCCCCTTGATCTGATTTTTTTTCTATGCAGCACAAATACGCAAACATCTCAGAACTGCACATGCCTAATCCATACCAGATCACTTACAACAATATTATTTTAAGAACAATTTTAAATGAATATTATTCAATTTGACTATTATAAATACTCAAACTAATCACAAGGGACATATGAAGGAATATGCTATTTGTATCCAGAGAAAGAACTAGTAAATAAAATATGTTGAAAAGTTTTATATACATACATACACACACATACATTTGTGTATAATGATTACTTCTCTATGGTAGGAAAGAAAAAAACAGAAGTTACATGGTAGCTATTATATTTTTAAAGTTGTATATAATAGATTTACAGTTTCATGTGCAATCATCTTTTAAACTTTATTCTATTATATAAAGAAATTATTTTATTTCATAAATTTAAAATAGAATAAGTAAAAGTTTAAAAAATGACTTTTCTATGAGAAACAGCTCTGTATTCTTCCTCCAAGCCTTATAAAAATAACAGAGTTGCCAGATGTCTCATCATCCTGGCCCCCTCACTCTGGACCTGCTCTACCGTGTAAAATCTTGTACCCATAACAAAACACAATCCTCCAAAAGGTACTTGATTAGGACAGAGGATAATAGGATGGCCACATTCCTCATTCTGGATATTTTCCTCTTACTACAGTAGCATAACATTGTATGAGCTTTATCCAGATTCACAAGTGTGCAGTCAATTGAATGTCACAAGTCTTTCCTGCGTCTTTTTCATGTGAATTATTGTCAAACTGGACTTTTCCTATTCCATTCTTGTAGAGGTTGTTTTGGGAACCTAAAATTGGGACTTTCCATTTTATTAATTACAAAATTTAGAACTAGTAGGACTTCAAAAGTCAACCTACTCATTTTATGAATGAAGAAATCCCCAGTGGAAATTAAGGGACTTGACCAAATTTGCATAGGTAATAAGCGTTCTCAGAATACAGATTCAATGTTTATTCAATTATACTTGAAGTAGATAAATAGACAGATAGATAGATAGACAGATATAGATATATAGTGCTCGAAGGGTTGTAAAGCATCTCAGAAGTATTTCATTTAATTATTACAACTCTGCCTGATTAACACAACTCATTTCAGCCTATTAAAATTACTTTTGAACTGTCATTTTCCCATGGATCATTTTGGCTGCTACAAGAAAGGATTTTGGATTTGTCTGAGAATTTGGGTTCAAATCTTATGCCTTCTCCATCACTTACCTGTGTGTGACCTTAGCCTTTTTGGGCTTCACTTTTCTTGACTGAAAAAAAGAGAGGTTTGGACTAGTGTTTTCTTAGATTAGTTCTAAGTCTGTGATCTAAACATTCTCAGTTTAGTACCTTCTGCAAATTTGTTCATTTCTTCTATATCTCTTTGTTAGTTGTTTTTATCATGACCCCCCTTCATGAGCCCTTTTGGGGTTTTCCTGGCAGAGATACTGAAATAGTTTGTCATTTCTTTCTCTAGCTCATTTTGCAGGTGAGAAACTGAGGCAAAAAGGTTTAAGTGACTTGCCCAGTTGAGAACAAATTTGAATAGGAAAGATAACTCTTCCTAACTCTGAATCCAGTTGCTCTATACACTGTGCCACCTAACTGCCCATCTCCTACATCTTATAATATCATTTATTACATTATTGGACACGGGGAGATGGCGTCAACTAAATGGCTCAGTGGAAGTCATGAAGACCAGAATTCAAATCTGCCTTCAGACATTTAAACGTACTAATTATGCAATCCTGAGTATGTCACTTAATTCCAATTGCTTTGCCAAAGAAATCCAAAAAACAAACAAAAAATTGTACAAAGTAGGGTCAAGTTTTATTAAAACTTGAATGAAAAAAGGAATATAAATCATATGTAGTTGAGTGAAGAGGAAAGTTTAATGAGGATAAAGAATGAATTAGTGGACTAACTAACATAAGACATAAGGAAACAAATATGGCCTCCTAAGCTAGATACCAAAACTAAGGAGATAGTAATTTCTCTACCACTTTGGGCAGCTGAAAGAAGAAACTCAGCTTGTTATAGGGGATGTGGAAGGTTAGAAGAGCAAGAAAGGCTAGTGACTTCAGGACAGGTCTAGATGAGAGGCTTGGTGACTGGAAGGGAAGTAATAATCAGTGTCAATAAATAAATAATAGTGTTTGAAGATTTGTGAAGCATCTCAGAGGAATCCTCTTAATCCTCACAATAATCCTGGGAGGTAGATCCTACAATTATTTCCATTTTACAGATAAGGAATCAAAGGTCATTCAGATTAAGAATGCTAATGTCTCCCACAAATTTGACAGATGTGGATTGTGAAGGAATAATGGATAGGCTTAGTTAGAGACAGGAAGATCTAGAATCAAAATCTATCTCCAGTACTTACAAAGGACAAGTCCCTTGATAAGGGAAAAGTCACAAATAAGTCCCTGAGCCTTGGGTTACTAATCTGTAAAATGGGAATGACACTACTTGGACCCTTACATTGTTGAACAAATGAGATGAATATCAATCTTCAATGATTATATATATATATATATATATATATATATAATATATATATATATATATTGACCTTGTGTATATATCCTATGCTTATTTCTCTGTGAATGAGTTGAATCTTCCCTATACAATATGAACTTGTTCTTCACAGGAATTATCTCACTTTTGTATTTGTATTCATGTCACTTAGCACAGTGCTTGGCACATAGTAGGTGTTTAATTAATATTTGTTGCAGAGGGCAGAGATTAAAGGCAAGAAGACCAATTAGAAGGCTGTAGTTAAGATAAGAAAGGATAAGGTATTAATTAGATGGTACAGTGGAGTCAGGAAGATGGAAATTCAAATTTGGCCCTCAGACACTTACTAGCTGTGTGATCCTATGCAAGTCATTTCACCTCTGTCTTCATTTGCAAAATAGGGACAAATAATAGCACTGAACTTTGCATGGTTGTTGGGCAGCCCAAATGAGATAATATTTGTAAAGCACTTAACAAGGTGCCTGCTACTGAGTAGATGCTATTAGCTACAATGATAATGGTGAGGAGGAGGAGGAGGAAGAGAAAGAAGAAAAGGAGGAGGAGGAAGAGGAGGAAATGGAAGAGGAAGAGAAAGAGAAGGAAAAGGAGATAAAGGACGTCTATATTAAGAAGATGGAGAAAGGAGTGAAGAGGAGCAGATAAATTTGTGCAGCATAGAGAGAACTGAATAGATAGGTCTTAGCAAGTTATTTAACATGAAGGTAAAAGGAAGAGAGAGGAATCCAAGAATTATGTATTGGAGGTTTTTAGCTAACAGCCCATTCCCTCTTGGTACATAGGTGGTAGAAGCAAACAGGTTGCTACAAGATCCCAACAGTAAATTCCTGGCCTTCACTTGATTCCTTCTGATCGCTTATTCTAGTTTCTCTTTCTTTTATTGCTCCCAGATGCAAATGGTGTGAGATCTGAAATTTGGCATTTTAGGAAATAATCAAATATAAGTGGAAGACTAGAGCAGGATGGAGACTGCAGGAGACAGATTCCAAGGGGTTTGTGTTCTCCATTCCTCCGCCCATCCTAATGGGGTAGGGCCTAGGTGCTCCTGCCCTTCCTGTGACCCCTTCCTTTCTGATGCCTTAATGATCGTTAAGACAGAGTGACTAATGCGAAGAAACATCCAGAAAGGGAAGAGCTGCATTGAGATCAAACTTTGTACCCAATACCCAGCCCAGAGGGTGTGGCTGGCAGCCTAAATGGTCATACTAGCCCCGTCTTAGAGCTTATACTTCGGGCTCATGGACGTGGGGGAGACAGCAGGTACAACATCACCCACAGCACATGGAGAAGATAAGGATCAAACAGGAAAAGTCTTCTTCTTTTCTGACCAGTTATAAGAAAAGGAAAAGAATGGAGACATTGATAGAAGGAAGAGCTGAAATCAAACTCGACCTAGCCTAGCTGAAAGATGGAGATGGGGAGGGGGGGGAAGCTTTTGCTAAAGGCCAGTCGCTAGTGGCCGTTGGGCAAAGACTTTCGAGGAGTCTAGACATTGCTGAGAGGTGCAGTGGATCAGAACAGGTGTGAAAGGCTTTGAGACAAGGTCAGAAAAGAACCCAGATGAAACAGGTATAAGCACACAAAGGGCTAAGTTTTTTTTCTGTCCTTACATGCTCACTCTCCCTTTCTGCAAAGAGCTCTTTCCCTCAAAAGAATTCATGATCCTCAACATTATATTTTACAAGACATTTTCCTTCCAAAAAGCTTAATACTTGTGAACTTTTGTCAGTCCTCACAGATTTCTCAAATTTCCAGGGAGTATTAAGTGTCTCTGTTAGGTGGGAAAAGTAAAGGTTAAGCTCCTTGCTTCAGAGTGAGAAACTGGAGCTGTCTCTTTCTAGACAATAAAAATAGATGCTTTATATTCATTGACAGTTTAGCCAGACAATGACATTGGCAGAGAGACAGAGACACAGAGATATAGAAACTGAGAGAGACAGAGAAAGAGAGAGATTGAAAAAAAGACTGAGACAGAGACACACAGAGAGAAAGAGAGACAGAGACGAGAGAAACTAAGGGACAGAGAAAGAGAGAGATTGAGAGGGAGAGACAGAGACAGAGACAGTGAAAGAGACAGAGACAGAGACACACACAGAGAGACAGAGAGACAGACAAAAAGAGAAAGAGAGAGACAGAGACAAGGGATTGGTCCCTCCTCTTACTATAAATTCCAATGCTGGTTTTTAAGAAATGTGTCACCATCCCCTCTGTTCCTTCCCCTCATCAAAACTGAATGCTGTATAAATATAATGATCAAACTGATCCTTAAGAAGAAATATGAAAACACATATTGTCCTTTGCAGAGGGAGGGAGTCTATGGATATGGAACAATACATAAACTGTTGACCTTGATTAATTTGTTATTTTTTCTAATTACTTTTTATTTTCCTTACTCTTTTCTTTTATTGGTTTATAAAGAACAGAATAAGGAGGGCTATATTAGGAAATGAAAATGATGAAAAAAACCCAAAAGATATCATTAAAACTTTTTTTTAAATGTGTTCCAGAAATATTTCTGGATATTTATTAGTTCAAAATTTCTTAATAAAGATCAGTATAAAAAATCTCATTTTAATGACAAATTATATGATTGAGAAGTGGGCGATTTAGATCAGATAGAGAGAATTTTTGTTAGATACTTTTGTTATAGAATTCTAGAATGGAAGCAAGAAGTCTTGGATGTAAATCTCTGTTCAATTAATCAGTTGACTAATGGTGTCTCAGTCAGGTATATTTAATTTTCAACCAATGTTACTCCAATAAGACTACTGTGAGGTTAAAAATAAGAAGCATTTTATTCACTTTTTCAAAAACCTTCAAAAACTTAAAAAAGATTATTTTAATGAACACATTCAGTGTCTACTATATGCAAAGCCCTATTAAACATGTATTTAGTGATCTATGACACCATAAATTATGTTTAAAAACTTCATTTTCCATCCAGAACTCAAGTTCCACCACTCCTGTGACCCTGGGTTCTAATTGATGACCATTGCATTTTATCTTGCCCTGTCTCAAAATATCACCAAACTTTCTACGCGTCTCTATATCATGATCATTCTTTCCTGGAACTGAAGATTCCATCTCTATAATTCTAATTAATGGGCATTTCATCTTATTTTGCCTAAGCTCAGGCCATGTTGGTTCCAGGCCATCTCCATGCCCTAAAAAATATACCTTGTTTATTTCTTTCCAATAATAAAATCTACACTACCATTTCTTATAGAAAACCTCAAGATGTCCTATTACTAGTTACAATTCTCTCTGATGATATTCTCCAAAACATTCTTCCCTGGCCAATATTCCTTTATATATGTGATTTTTCCCATTAGAATGTATTTCTATCCACAGGAGTTAAGATTTTTAGGAGTCAAGTTAATGATTGACTCCTAGAGGGTTTGATGTATTTATTATTGAATACTCTATAAAATTTGGTTGAAGGCATTATGAGTATCTTAGTAAGGTACAGTCTGCCCGCATGAGTACACACAACAGTAAAATTTTAAGCATAACTGTGAGTTTTGCCCATCCCCAAGATGATAACTCACAACAGAAGTGCCTGAGATGTGCTGAAACTTAGCCTGAGGAGAAGAGATCCCTAGAGCAGATTTTTCCTGATTAGATGGTAGTAGATGGGGCACTAATAGTGCTCCTTAGAACCATATGACAGACATAAACATATGTAAACTCTCTCAGCATGGTACATGAACAGTATTTCTGAATGTCATATCCTATGGAAGAAGGGAGATTTTGTATTTCCTAGACAGCATGCTCCCAAGAATCCAGCTTTCTAATCAGAGGAAGGTTTTCTGAGCAATACTGCATGGTCAACCCCAAGTTCAAGAGATCTCAGCTTTGAGAGTTTGGAGATCAGAACTTTAAAAAAGAAAAAAGAAAAGAAAGACTCTCTAAGCCTTAGCTAACTCTTGAAGACTAAGAGTTATAGGTTACTTTCAATGAAGTGATCTGCTTGTGATCAGTCAACAAGCACCTATTAAGTGCTAAAAATAGTGCTGAACAATAGATTTATAAAGAAAGGCAAAGAACCAGTTTCTGCTCTCAGTGGGGGAGACATCATGCAAACAATTATGTGGATGCAGGGGAAGGGAAGGAAAAAAAAGGAAAAAAGAAGAAAAGAAATTTATGTAACTTTATAATTTATTTGAAAGCAATAGCAAATTGTACATAATAGATTTGCATTTCATGCACAATCATCTTTTTATTATATAATGTTAAAAATAATTATTTTATTCCATAAACTAAAAATGAAATACATATTTTTTGGAGAGGCAATTCCTCCAATAGGAGAAACTACATTTTCTGTGTATCTCTATGACTTTGACTTCTCTCATTCTTTATCTTCATCCATATTTTCCAAAATGATTCGCTCATCTTTCACAAAGACAAGAAGTATCAAAGTATATGTTTCTCTTATTTGGAGGGTCTTATGTTTTTTATAGCATTCCTGTGCTTTCATATCCATATTAAGGCGCAGTACTCTCCACCCCTGAGGACTCTTCCCTGATTGATTCCTTCCAGAACCTCTCCTTTGAGAAAAATACCCCTGCCAACCATTTATTCTTTCTTCTTCATGCTGTACTCCTGGCTCTTCTCTGAATTTTCTCTACCATGCCCTGGAATGAGGTACCTCCATCCCTCTTTCCCCATACATTATATTTCTTCTTATAGGTTATCTTCTCTCATTAGAAGTTAGCTCTCTGAGGGCAGGGATTCTCTTTCTTTCCACTTGTATTTATGTATGCTTAGCTTAGTAGGATGCTTGGCACATAGTAATTAAGGGGAGATAGGTAGTACAGTGGATAGAGTGCCCATCCTGGAGTCAAGAGGAACTGAGTTCAAAACCTGTCTCAGACACTTAATAGTTATGTGATCCTGGACAAGTCAATTAGCCCTGTTTGTCTCAGTTTCCTCCTCCATAAAATGAGCTGGAGAAGGAAATGGTAAACCACTCCAATATTTTTACAAAGGAAAAAACCACTCTGGTATCTTTGCCAAGAAAACCTTAAAATTTTTTATTTTATATTCAAATGATATTCATGAACCATGCTGATTGGACATACACATCTGCTTCTGAAATATACTTTTACAGAAAAACTCTAAATGCCCCATTTGCTATCCTCTATTAATCTGGAAAAATCTACTCTCAGGGTTTCTTCTCTCAGGCTGAGTTCCACCACATGGCTATCTCAGTGAGATACTTCTGTTGCAAGTTATCTTGGGGATGGAAGTGGTGAGATAACTAACAGTTCATACATAGAGTCTGACACAATTAATTGACAAACAAATAAGTAAATCCTTGTTGACTAGACTTTATCCTCTGCAACAGATATTAGTAGACAAATTATCATTATTTTCATGGTGCCATGATAGGAGATGACCAAAGATTCCCATGAAATGTTGTTTTTTCATATATTGTATCTAGGATATACTGCAACATATCTAACATATATAGGACTGCTTGCCATCTAGGAGAGGGGGTGGAGGGAGGGAGGGGAAAAATCGGAACAGAAGCAAGTGCAAGGGATAATGTTGTAAAAAAATTACTCTGGCATGGATTCTGTCAATATAAAGTTATTATGAAATAAAATTAAATTAAAAAAAAGAAATGTTGTTTTTTGTTCCTTTGGACAATATGATAAAAACCAATAACTCTAATTTCTTTATCTGTTCCTCCATGGAGAAACTGTAGGTCATCCTTCCATTTAAGTGCAATTTCCTTCTATTTCTTGTTTCATTTATAATGAAATGAAAGATGGATACAATTCATCTCCTTCAGTAATATGTTCACCCAATGGTCTTTAGATAAATATTTCATGTTTACAGTAGCAAGACCTAAGTTAAAGTGTATCTATTGTATGTGTGGGTTTTTGTTTTGTTTTGTTTTGTTTTAGCGGTTTCTCCCCTCCTTTATATTTGTTCCCTGAAGATGGAGCTGACCACAGAATAATAATAATTCCGTTTCTTATTTTTCTTAATTTCCTAGGTTTCCATGGCCAAACAAACCTTAAAATCTTCTATGAATATCAGGTATCATCATCAATGTTATTATTGTTAGGCAGAAGAGGGCAAGTAGGACAGGTATTTAAGGAGTGGTAGGAAAGGAACACTCCAGAGAAGAGAAATGCTATTTGAAAAGAGGAAAGGGAATGAGAAGACAATATAAAGTGAATAACAGAGTGGAGAGCATTGCCTTTTTACCCCCAGATCAGAGTTAGAAGTAGAAAATGGGTGAGTCCTCCACAGAAAGGTGACAGAGCTGCAGGAAGCGATAAGGACTTGGAAGAAGAAAAAGAATAAAGAGAAGTGCAAAGAGTTAGCTTTGTTCAAGTTAGAAAAGACTAAGTAAGGGTATTACCCATAATTAGTGGGTCAGGATAAACAGAGACTACAAAAACCAGGAAAGTTTAGAGACAGTACAGATCAAAAAGCAGAACACATAGAGTTAAAGTTCTGGTTTATATTAATTAGATATGTGCCTCTGTGTTGTGTCTGAGAGTCATGCTTCATAGTCAGAAAGAATTCAAAGAGATTCTCTTGTAGTCATAAAAGACTTTATTAATGAAAGAATAAAACGGACTAAATTCTGCAAGTAGAGTCTAGAGATTCAAGTAATTCATAAAAGTTATATACTGAAATTTGGGGTTTCAGTCAGCAGGCTAACAGATATCCTAGATAAAGAAACAGGGTCCTACATGAGAGAACAAAGTTGTAAAATACAAAAGACAGATTAGGGAAGAGCCAGGATGTGTCTTCTAATAAAGAATTATCCATCAGATAAGGAGATATAGTGGATATAGAGATATAGGGATATAGTGTCAGGATGTGATTTTTACAAAGGACAAATTAGGATCTGGGATGTCATCAAGTAAAGAACCAGGATGGGGTATTGGCAAGGTCCTGTCAATCAGATAAAAGTTTGTTATTCTGCATTCCTTAATTAGAAATGGATTTTTGAGTAAATTCTAGACTCTGACCCATCATCTCATTGGATAAATCTCATTTCCCTGAGTCTCAGTTTCTTTATCTGGAAAATAAAGATAATAACATATTAACTATGCAACAACATTTTGAGGAAACTTTGTAAACTTTATTTTAAAATTTTGTTTATTTAAATTTAAATTTATTTAAAAATTTTTTTAATTAAAAAAAGAATAAGAAAAAAGAAAAACAGAAAAGGAATACAAAATAAAATGGAACAAAATAAAAGAGAACATTGTCATATGCCTAGCAGAACATCAGGGAAAACTCAAAATATATAACAACAGATGACCAGTTCAAGAAAGTGTGTGTGTGTGTGTGTGTGTGTGTGTGTGTGTGTGTGTGTAATAAAAATTATATTCACACCTGCTGCTTTCTCACTCACTCATTGTCACATAGTTTTTGCTGCGGAGGAATGGTAAAATGGTATGGTGATGGCTTTTGATTTGTATATAAATTGGATTTAAGTGAAGCAGAGTTGCACAAAGTTGCCAGCCTCACTCTCCTAAAGCCACCATTGTCCAGTGTCAGGAAAGAATCAATACTACTAGTGATGGCTCAAAATGCAGTGAATGATGCTAGTGGCTTCAATGTCTAACCAAGTTCTAACTGCTCCACAATACCAGTTTCTCTACCTTCATGACTGTTGTAACAATCTGTTCGTTCACTTATTCCACCAGGAGAAGTATTTACATGCTTGGGATAGACATACTCCTCACTCACCATAATGCTTGAGACCTTTTGGTTACCCTCAACCTGGACAGTTTACTGGGGTATGGCCACTATGCATGCTACAGCTTCTTAGAGCCACAGGTCAGAGTTAGGTGGATCAGGTAGATTCCAAAGGTGGAAAACAGCCTTCACTCCAGAAGTACTCCTCTTCCCTGAACACACCCTACACATAGAAAAGGCAGCATGGTTTCATCCAAAGAGCCCCAGACTTGAAACTAGGAACAAATAAATACTGGCTTGAATATTTACTATCCATGGGCATTCCCTTACCCTCTCTGAAACTTTCCTCATTCATAAAATAGGGAGAAAACTTGAATTCTGCAGGATCAAAGTGGAAAAAACTCTTTATAAGTCTTAAAATATTTTATAAACTTGAACTATTACCAGCATCTCTGAGGCCAAGGGAGAAGAGTCAAGAAAGAGTAAGTTGATACTTCAAATTTTTATATACATCATTTCAATTCTTTCCCCACCTCTGTGTAAACTAAAAACTTCTGTAAACATTGAATCATATGTCATTTCCTCATGGATAAATTAACTCACAATAAGCGCTCATTCTTAACCCTTCTTTCTTTCTCCCTTCCTTTGTCCATAATGGATTTTTTCTAGCTAATTTTTTCTTAATTCTTTTACATAATTGTCTTCTTTTACATTTCTATTGCCTTGTAGTGCTTGTTCCAAAAAATCACACTTTTCCCCTTCTTTCTAATTTTAACCATAAGTAAGAGGGGAAATCTTGCTGACTGAATCAATCAATCATTCAATCAATCAAGCATCTCAGTCTCATTTGTTCTACAAAGATGCTGATATCTTTATCAAATAAAAACATATCTACTGAATCAATGAATCAAAACAAAAATCAATCAAAATCAGGCTTTCTAATGTTATAGTATGAAATATAATTCCATAGTTTTCTATTTGAGCCTCCTCCACTAGCTTCCAATGTTATATTATTTTATTTTGAATGCTTTTTTTAAGATTGTTGACACTTTTTCATAATTTCTTGCCAAAGAAGCCTTCCTTTAAACAAAGGAAAACTGACATATTGACTCTGTCTGACAAGATATGCAACATTCTGTACCCATAATCATGATATCAATTACTTGGGAAAGAACATCTAACATTTGATTAAAAGTGAGCAAACTGAGAAGCACTTTGGCAGAAAATAAGTGTAGACCAACACCTTAAGCTGAATACCACAATAATGTCAAAATAGACCTGCATGCTAAATATAGTATCATTTAAAATTAAAAGGAACCAGATCAGGTACTTTCCATAAATATAGCTAGTCTTTAATCAAACAAAAGGGTTTAAAGGTTGAATCAGGAAGCATTTCTGAAGTGCTTACTATGAGCCAGATCTTGTGTTCAGTCCTGGAAATACAAATAATATAAAAGCAAATCAAATTGTCACAGCTACCTTCAAGGAATTTACAGGATGTCTACACATAAAAAGGAGTTGGAAACAAAGTAGGGGGGAGGTACCTACTGGGGAACAGCAAAGGAGGTCACAAAAGGTTAAAAAAAGATATCATTTTGTTCAGGGTAAAGTTGAAAAGCATTTGCCTTTATCAAGCTTGCTTTTTTGCTGAAAGAATTCTAAAAATAGTTGTAAGGTAATAAATATCTTCTCCTCCACATCCCAATTATTTCAAATGGCCATCGCTAATCATGTTGATATATATTTTGTCACTGGACCTGGATGGTTCTGGAGGGGAAAGTAAGACAGTTAACCTTGCACAGCCTTCCCTCCCTTAAATCCAATTCACTTTCATGTCTTAACATCATCTCCCTGGTATCATGGTCCTCTTCAAGAGCAAAGGACAAATAATAACAACAATATTTAGTTTAGTTGCATAGTAAGTAAATTTTGGGTTTTTCAAATCATATTCCATCTCATTATTTCTTGTTTGGGTGAAAATTCCTGCACAATTTGAATGGAAGTCCTCAATACATGATGATTTCTTCTAAGTTCTTTGGTAAGTAATCCCTTTGTCACTGTAGCTCTAAAATTTGTCTATTATATGCATGGATAAATCAAATCTGTTACTAATTCCTGACTGACTGATTGATGGTATCAGGGGAGAAATAACTCTTCCATGAGTTCATGTGATAGATAGCTGCTGCCAAAATATATTTACTATAGCAGGAGAATTTACATAGTTAAAAGTTAAGTTTCATTATATGCCCAAACATATTTTCAAACATATATTCAGTCTCAGAGAGAACAATATGTTTTATTAGATAAATACTTCTATTACATATTGCAATTCTCTATTTTCCTCTTAGGGCATAAAAGTTCAAGAAAAGACAGATTCATAATAGCTTGTTTTTTTCAATGTCATAAAAATTGTACAAATGTAACCAAACAGTCATAATGTCATATGTAAACAAACCTAGTTAAAGAGATTTTCTAGGTAAATTAAGTCAGTTTACAGATTAAACTAAAATTTAGAGGGTTCACAAATAGGCTAACTGAGAGGGAAGATTTACATATCACCAAGATAACCAAGAAGATTTAGGGAAATCCTTCCTTCCAAAGGAGAGTTAAAAAAAAAAAAAAACAAAACTAAAAAACTAAATCACTTTAGCTCTCCTTTGGTTTCTATCTAAGGAAAATCAGTCTTCTCTTAATTCACAAGTCAAATTTTGGTCATGTAAGGTTATTATTAACAGCACACAGGGTTTTAGTTAATCAACAGTTGTAGGAGCCCTCAGCCCTGAATAATAAAATGAAATAAAAAATTAAATGAATTCCCATTACAAAGGATTGATCACAATGCCCTGTTGTATTATTCAGTAGAGAAATGGAAGATATTCAGGGCACAGTGAAGAAAGTGCTGGGTCTGGAGTCAAGAAGACTCATATTCTTGAGTTCAATGTTGATCACAGCTACTAAGAAGCTGTGTGATCCTGGTAAATGACTTTTAAATAGTGAATACTATTTGCCTCAGTTTCTTCAGCTGTAAAATGAGTTAAAGAGGAAATGGCAAATCACTATAGTATCTTTGCCAAGAAAATCCCAAATGAGTTTATGAAGAGTTAGACGTCACTGAAAAATGACTGAGCAACAACAATAAAAGAGAATAGCAAAGAAACTTATTTATCCAAATCATTACAAAACAGAAATCAGAAAAGACATACATAGGAGAATAAATGCCAGACAATGCAGAATGAAGGAGCTTTCCCACTGAGAGTGAAATAACTCAGATCAACCAAATAAGTTTCCCAGGTCTTATCCTGAAGTTTCTAAATTAGCAAACTGGGTATAGGGACATGATGCCAATTTCTCTCATGTTTTCCCAGAGTCTTTTTCTTCAGCAACTTGAGATGGTATTGAACTTTTCCATTTTTCTTCTTGGATCTAGAAACCAAAAATTCCCAAAAGAATTCTGAAGAAAACTAGTACTTCAAGAATCCTAAAGGAGACTATTCCTTGAAGATCCTCAAAGGAATCTGGCAAAAACTAGAGCCCTCTTGACCCTCACTAATGTTGCCTATCCCTCACATAGGGTAGGACTTTCATCTCCATCAATAAGGAGAATCCTATACTAATGAGATTTGAGCAAAAGTTATCATCATCATCATCATCATCATCATTTGAGGGAACTGAGTTCTCCTATAACTTCACATTCTATTATCTTGCCTGAAGTCTGGAAACCTGGACAAGTAGACTTTGGCTGACTTTGTACAACTTACTTAAGCTCTCCACACCACAATTTCTTCAATTGTTAAATGGTCTCTAGGTTTCCTTCTAATTCAGATTTGTTTCCATCCTTCTATTTTTTTTTTTAAGGATTATAGCAACAGAATGACATATTCTATTACATTCATCTGTTAGGTTTAGTCAACTATAATTGAACTCTTAATATTCCAGTTCTGTCATCCAGTATACTAGCTTCCCCTCTTAGATTCATGTTAATTATAATTTGGACAAACATGTCAACTGTACCTCTGACGAAAGTCATTGATGAAAGTGTCTTAACAAAATAGAATCTGGGACAGAGGTTGAGGTATCCTGCTAGACACTTCTGACTGCATTGATACTGACAAATAATATTTGGGAAGGGTCAAATTTAGGAGTCATGTCTTCTATTCCCTTATTTTGGAGGTGAGGAAACAGAGGGTTAGAGAGTTTAAATGAATTGTCCAAGGCCATGTAGCTAGTACGTAGCCAAAGTGAGATTTGAAGCTGTTACCTCATTTTAAAACTAATGCTCTTTCCAATCCATCATTTTTTTATACCACATTTTCTTAAAATTTCATTGTTAGTATTATACAATAATCCACCATGAATCTCTCCAATATCCTTTATGTGGTGTTCTAGTTGTTTTTCTGGAGGTCTTTGGAACAGCCTTCATTTCAGCATAGTAATCATCATTAGCCAGATGAT
Organism: Antechinus flavipes; assembly: GCF_016432865.1. Lineage (NCBI taxonomy): Eukaryota > Metazoa > Chordata > Mammalia > Dasyuromorphia > Dasyuridae > Antechinus > Antechinus flavipes. The sequence goes on along the minus strand of NC_067400.1, from coordinate 322,646,425 downwards.
AAAGTCCAAATTCTTTATTAACTCCTTCAGTCTTATCTCCTTGCTGGGGCTCGGCTAGCTTTCTGGAGCCCTTTACACTGGCTTTGGTCTCAGTGGAGAAATGAAGGAGGACAGGCCAGCCACCACTGTATTGGGAGATGGAATGAATGTCACTGGATGAGTTTGTCCCACCTCATATGCTCTATTATAATTATGTCATTGTAGATGTGAATCTTGTAGAATAGGTGTCAATCTTGTAGAACTATATTAAGTACTAAGTACATGTACTGAACTAGAGAGCTATTAATCACCATGCTAAACTAGATAACCATTGTATTATCAATTCCACTTAGCACATTGTTGTGAGAATCCTTGCCTAAGTATATTTCTCCAGAGTTCTGGCTCTTTATACTTTAGATAATTTATAACTTTTCATTTCAGAATATTATCTAGCTTCCTGAAAAGGCTCACAATCAAAAGAATTTTATGCTAGCTATTTCTATAGAAATAATGTATATAAAGAGTGTCTCTTTTCAAGAATATGAAATGCAATCAGACGGATAGTTTATAGAATAGGTCTATATCTTGAACAGACATATGGAATGGATAATAAACTGGGTCCATAATTGAATAGGAGAAATAAAGTAGGTTTTAGTACATTTGGGAAATTGTTCAGTGCTTTTAATGATACTAATATTTTCTTATAAATAGGCCATATTTTCAAACAACCCATTTTTTCCCATTATATGACTATGAAGTATAGTATACCACAGACTCTGAAGAAGTGATAGAGTTGTAACATTGTCAAAAAAGAAGTGAAGTTCATCTGGCATGGTTTGTTCTTCATGAATTATTATGTTCACCTCTTCCCTTTAATTCAACTTATGCCTTTAATGATATGTTCTAGAATTTTTTCCAGGAAAAAAAGCTCACCTGTCTATAAACCAAAATATCAACTTTTTCTTGATTTGAAACGTAGACACCCATCTCTAATTCTGTGGCACCTCTCCCATTCTTCATAACTTTCAATGGTGGCTCAATAATCAAGTTACATTTGCAAGATTGATCAGTACTTTGGGAGATAGCCTAATTGGGTCAGTTAACTTGAATTCATCGAGGGCAATTTAGTTCACATTCTTATTTTCCTTAAATTTAAATTGCTTTGCCCTTTTCATAGTGACTAGAAACTGGAATTAAATGGATGCCCACCAACTGGAGAATGGCTGAGTAAATTGTGATATATGAATGTTAGGGAATATTATTGTTCTGTAAGAAATGACCAGCAGGATGATTTCAGAGAGGCCTGGAGAGACTTTCATGAATTGATGCTAAGTGAAATGAGCAGAACCAGGAGTTCATTATATACTTCAACTGCAATATTATATGAGCATCAATTCTGATGGAAGTGGATCTCTTCAACAAGGGGAGGATCCAAATCAGTTCCAATTAATCAGTAACGTACAGAACCAGCTATACCCAGTGGAAAAACACTGGGAAATAAGTGTGGACCACAATGTAGCATTTCCACTATTTCTATTATTGTTTGCTTGTATTTTTGTTTTTCTTCTCAGGTTATTTTTACCTTCTTTCTAATTCTTATTTTTCTCATGCAAGCAAGATAACTGTATAAATATGTATACATATATTGTATTTAACATATACTTTAATATATTTAATATGTATGGGACTACCTGACATCTAGAGGAGGGGGTAGAGGAAAGAAGGGGGAAAAGTTGGAAAGAAATTTTTGCAAGGATCAATATTGAAAAATTACACATGCATATGTTTTGTCAATAAAAAGCTATAATAAAAAAAATTAATTACTTTTTAACGCCATTTTTACTCTCATTTCTGGGAAGCAGACCATTCTCCTTCACAGAAAAGAAGATAAGCAATACGGAGAAAATTCAAATTAGTAAATATTTATTAAGTGACTATTCTGTGTAACATAGCATAAGATGACAGAGGTATGAAGTAAAAAATGAAACAATCCCTATTTTCAATGAGCTTACATTCTCCAGGGATTAGGGGGTAGGGGTGGATATAATATGTGTGTACAGCTGAGAAAATAAAAGTTAATTTGAGGAGATGTGGAATATTATCTACTGGATATTCCCTCTAAGGAGGGATCAATGAAATCTTCAAGGAGAAAATTGCACTTGAATTGAGTCTTGAAGGAAAATAGATATTCAGAAAACTGGATATTAGGAGGGAATTGTGGAGGTTTGTGCAAATTCATAAGGCAAGGGAAGCAATTTTCTATTTTGGTCCCTTCCAATCAATATTGTTGGAAAATAGAGGAGAAATATGAAATAAGACAATAGAAGTAGATTAAAGCTAAATTATAGGGAGTCTTAAATGCTACACTGAAGAATTTTTATTTTATTCTAGAGACTATGGGTAGCCATTGAAGGTTGTTAGCAGGAGAGTGGTATGGTTAATAGACTTGGAAAAGACTATTAGATGTAGAAATAAAGACAATGTTGATAAATTTGAGGAGAGTGCTTACAGCTGAGTGGTAGGATCAGAAATAAGATTATAAAGAGCTAAAATATATATGTTATGGAATTAGATGCAATGAGAATCATAAAATCCATCAGTGCCTTGGAAGTAAAAGAGAAGAGACATAGGACAATAACTTGAGTGATAGCAAGGGTTAAATGATTTTTTTTCATCATCATACAAAAGAACTGAGCATGTTTGTAGGTAGCAGGTAGAGAAATCTAAGATGAGAAAAGAAAGGAATAGTCATTGGGGGAAATTCATGTAGTGGTTGGTATAAAGGACATAAGCAGAAGGAGTAGGCTTTTACGAAGGTCCATTTTGTCCCTAAAGATGAGAATAAAGGAGGAGAGGAGAGGAGAGAGGAGGATAGGTGGATGGCCATTTAGAAACCTTTTTTTTTTTTAAAGCATGATTCCAGCAATCAGACTTTTTCAGTCACATTGACTGAGTTGCTTTCAGAAAGGATTATCCATCTACAGGGAGGCTGTACAAATGTTCCTCTTTCTAGATGATAAATTGATTATCTCAAATCTTGTAACACTGCTGTGTATCCTCGATAAACTCGTGATCTTTTTTCCCCCTGAGGCAATTGGGGTTAAAACTGCTGGGAAAATTGGAAAGTAGTATAGTAGAAACGAGGCATTGACCCACACCTAATACCATTTACCAAGATAAGGTCGAAATGGGTTTATGATTTAGACATAAAGAGTGATATTATAAACAAATTAGAAGAACATGGGATAGTTTACCTCTCACATTTGTGGAGAAGAAAGGAATTTGTAATCAAAGAAGAACTGGAATTCATTATTGATCACAAAATAGATAATTTTGATTATATTGTTAAAAAGTTTTTGTACAAACAAAACTAATACAGACAAGATTAGAAGGGAAGCAATAAGTTGGGAAAACATTTTTACATTTAAGGGTTCTGATAAAAGCCTCATTTCTAAAATATATAGTAAATTGACTCAAATTTATAAGAATCCAAGCCATTCTCCAGTTGATAAATGGTCAAAGGATATGAACAGACAATTTTCAGATGAAGAAATTAAAACCATTTCTAGTTATATGAGAAGGTGCTCTAAATCAGTTTTGATCAGAGAAATGAAAATTAAGACAATTCTGAGATACTACTACACATCTCTCAGATTGGCTAAGATGACAGGAAAAGATAATGACAAATATTGGAGGGGATGTGGGAAAACTGGGACACTGATACATTGTTGGTGGAATTGTGGATGGATCCAGCCATTCTGGAAAGCGATTTGGAACTATGCTCAAAAGTTTGTCAAACTGCATATCCTTTCATCCAGCAGTGTTTCTACTGGACTTATATCCCAAAGAGATTTTAAAGGAGGGAAAAGGACCCACATGTGCAAAAATGTTTGTGGCAGCCCTTTTTGTAGTAGCAAGAAACTGGAAACTGAGTGGATGCCCCTCAATTGGAGAATGGCTGAATAAGTTATGATATATAAGTGTTAAAGAATATTATTGTTCTATAAGAAATGATCAGCAGGATGATTTCAGAGATGCCTGAGCAGATTTACATGAACTGATGCTAAATGAAATGAGCAGGACCAGGAGATAATTATACATAGCCACAAGAAGATTATACAATGATCAATTCTGATGAACATGACTCTTTTCAACAATGAGATGATTGATGACAATTCCAATGATCTTGTGATGAAGAGAGCTATCTACACCCAGAGAGTACTGTGGGAATTGAGTATGGATCATAACATAGCATTTCACTCTTTTTATTGTTTGCTTGCATTTTGTTTTTTTTTCTTTTTGATCTGATTTTTCTTGTGCAACAAGATTATTGTATAAATATGTATATATATTGGATTTAATATGTATTTTAACATGCTTAACATATATTGGATTACTTGACATCTAGAAGAGGGAAAGGGGGAAGAAGGGGAAAATTTGGAATACAAGGTTTTGTAAGGGTCAATGTTGAAAAATTATTCATGCATATGTTTTGGAAATGAAAAGCTTAATAAAAATAATAAAATAAAATGCAGGGGCTTAGATTTACAGCAACTGATATAAAATGAGCAGAACAAAGAGAACATTGTACACAGCAACAAGAAGATGATATGATGATCAACTCGGATAGATGCAACTCTTTTCAACAATGAAGTGATTCAAAGCAATTCCAGTAGACTTATGATGGAAAGTAACATCAGCATCCAAAGAGAGAACTATGGGTCTGAATGTGGATCAAAGCATAGTGTTTTCACCTTTTGTTATTGTTATTGTTTGTTTGCTTGTTTGTTTTTACCCTTTTGATTGGATCTTTTTTTTTTGCACAGTGACAAATTTGGAAATGTTTAGAATTGCACATGTTTAATCTATATTGAATTGTTTGCTCTTATGGAAGGGGGAGAGAGAAAAATTTGGAACACAAAATTTTGCAAAGATGAATGTTGAAAACTATCTTAGCATGCATTTGGAACAATAAAATACTATTGGGAAAACAAAAAATATGCTGGGACTTAGTAAATGTTCATTTATGATAAGTGTCAGAAGACAGAACAATGAATGAAAGACAAGTTGGAGCTCAGACTCTTAGATGAGAGGGAAAGGAGCAATCAAGAAATAAATAAGTATGAATGAGAAAATCTAAGGACCACATGAGTCAGAGAGATGAGAGAGATACTGGGAATAGAAAACAGAATCAGTTCCTGATAAATCTAAGAACCAACACGAAGTAAAGGAAGAGAATTCTGGATGTGGGAACCAGGGTGGATAGAGTCGTGAATTTCGTGAAGTTTCCTGGCCAAGGCAGCTCTTCCAGAGGATTCCTTGTCATTCTAGATCTTGGGGTGGGGTAGAGTTGGGAGTTGTCCTTTGTTCTTGAAGAGGACCAAAATGATATCATTATGTTAGAATTATAGATCTAGAGACAGAAGAAGCCTCCTCATTTTACAGTAAAGGAAATCAAGATCAAGAAGTAGTGATTTGCCCAGTGTCACACAGATTGTAGATGGCAGGGCTAAAGTTCGACCTCACTTTCTGACTTTAATTCTAGGATTTTTGAGGGGACTACACTTCACTTCCTCAATATCTCAGGAATCTTGCTCTGTCTTGAATTAGGTGTAAAAGCAAGTATGAAATGGATAGATACTTTTTTCTTCAAAAATTCAAGAAAAATATATCAGCAAGATAATTGTATAAATATGTATGCATATATTGGATTTAACATATATTTCTATCAAGTTTAACGTATTTTGGATTACTTGCCATCTAGGGGAGAGGGTGGGTAAAGGGAAGGAAAACCTTTTGCAAGGGTTAATGTTGAAAAATTATCCATGCATATGTTTTGAAAATAAAAAGCTTTAATGAAAAAATTTTTTAAAAACCATTAGGGAATCTTTAAGGGAAGTGTAGTTGGGGAAGACTGAAGCTATAGTCTTAGCAAGTTGTTGCACTCTAAATTAATGGCTGAAAAAAAGACAATGACTACATAGGAAAAGGACTGAGGGCCAAGGCTACCTTTCCAGGTATCTCTCCTGTCCCCCAAGCTCCTGGGTGGTGATAGAAATGACAGCAGAGAGACTTTTGTTTTACTTATCCCTTAATTTCCCAGTTTGGAAACCATTTTCTCTTACCAAAGATTTATTATTGCAAAGAACCTTGAAGATCATTAAATTCAAACTCTTCATTTTATAAATGAGGAAACGGAGTCACAGAAATGAAATCATTTAACTAAGGTCATATGTTAGGAAGCCTGTCAGACAAGGTTTAGCCTGGTCTAAGGGCTTCCTTAGACCAAATTCAGCTAACACCAACTGCCTCCCAGTCCTTATTTCTCATCCCCATTTCTAAGGAGGAGGAAACTGAGTCCAAGAGGACAAGGTATTTCCTTTTCAAACAGCATCGGGAAAATCAAGGTGGCACTCCCTACTTTGGCATAATGTGTCTCTAGCCTGCCTTAGGCTCTCTATCCTAGCTATGATTGACACTAAAATCTGATAGCCAGACTACTTAGTGCTCATTGCCAACTTCCTTTCTTCCTTTGTTTTTGTCATCTTTCCTTCCCTTCCCAGGTGATAGATGCTAACCTGACTTTTTCAGATTCTACAAAGTGGAGTGAAGCCTTTCCCCACCCAATGTGCAGAGCCGCCTGGGATTGAAACTGTATTTTAAAAATTCATATTTCCTTGTTCCTGTTAGCTACCTAAATTGCTGCTGTCATGAGCAGAGACAGGAAGTCATTAGAAACAGAGACGTTCTTAGACATCCAACCAACCACTAAATGTTAGAGATGGGAGGGATTGTAGAGATAATCTTATTCTAGGGTTCTTAACCTGTATCTGAATAAATTTCAGAGAGTGTGTGTTTTAAAATAATCCGATAACTCTATTCCAATAGAATTGGTTTTCTTTGTAATCCTACATAGTTTATTTTAATTTTTTTTTTTGCATTTAAAAACATTCCAGAAGACATTCACAGGCTTCAACAGACTTCTGAAAGAGTACATTACACCAAGAAATGACCAGCAGGATGATTTCAGGGAGGTTTGGGGAGATTTACATGAATTGATACTAAGTGAAGTGAGCAAAACCAGGAGATAATTATACACAGCAACAACAAGATTATATAATGATCAACTCTGATGGACATGGCTCTCTTCAACAATGAGATGATTCAAACCAATTCCAATTGTTCAGTAATGAAGAGAATCAACTACACCCAGAGAGAGAACTATAGGAAATGAGTGTGAACCACAACATAGCATTTCCACTCTTTCTGTTATTGTTTGCTTGCATTTTTGTTTTCCTTCTCAGGTTTTTTCTTTCTTCCTAGATCCTATTTTTCTTGTGCAGAGAGATAACTGTATAAATATGTATACATATATTGTATTTAGCATATATTTCAACATATTTAATATGTATTGGACTACTTCCCAGCTAGGAAAGGGGTTGGGGGGAAGGAGAGGAAAGTTTTGCAAGGGTCAGTGTTGAAAAATTACCCATGCATATGTTTTGTAAATAAAAAACTATAATAAAAAAGAGTACATTACACCAAAAAAGAAAATCAAAACCCCCAAACTCATTTTACAAATGAAAAGACTGAGTATCACAGATAGAAAGTGGTTTGCTTAAGTCACACAGTGAATTTGCCAGAAGAGTTAGAACTGGGAGTTAGAATTCTTGGCTTCTAATCTGGTGTTTTCCACTATATCATGCTGTCTCTCAGTTATCTATCCTGATGCCAGAAGGACTTGCCAGGAATTATTTTGTCCATTCCTATTCCAAAAACTTCCTGGTAAAGCTTGGCTTCTTTGGTTCCTGATTCAGCATCAAGCTCCAGTTCCTGGGAATTGTCTTTCTTGTTTTTGATTGCCATCAACAGATGCATCTCATCTTTTCTGATAATGTTTGACCTTATTAAGAATAAGTTTAATGGTTCTCTATTTCTTCATCTTTAAAATGGGTTGAAAAATCACTATCCTTTTTGTCCTTCACAGGAATGTTGTGAGGACAATATGAAATAAAAGATAAGAAAGTCCTTTAGAAGGAAAAATACAATTAGGTCAGATAGTTATGATTATCCCCGTCTATAAGATGAAGAAAATGGGATAGGGGAGTTGACTTGTCCATGGTCATAAGACTGGCAGAACTAGAACTCAAGATTTGAATCTGTCCAGGAATATTATACATAAATTCAAGAGCTTTCCAGATTAAAGATGAAGTATTGTATTGCCAACAGTCAGAAAAAATTCAAATACTGTGGAGTCATGTTAAGGACCATGCCTAGGTGAAAGGGCAGATCAATTCTCTGAGAGCCTCCACAGCTGTGAATCATAATATCTGAAGGAGTTACAAAGCAGCATTTACTGACACAGGTTTTGCTTGTGGACTGGGAATGAAATAAATTGGAGACAGAGGGAAGAGGAGGGAGGTTAGACAACTCAACTGCCTCTGAGTGAAGAGGTCAGAGAATAGCAATTGCCTCTCAATCTCATTGTATCATCATCATCCTCTCACATGAAGAGATCTATTCTACAGGTCTGAGTTAGACCTCCAGCAACCACTGGTAGGTGGGTCCTGTATCACAACAAAGTCACAGTAAAGATCACACAAGATCTATCAGCTTCTACACTAAAGAATTAGAGGGCTTTGAATTAGAGAGCACTTTCCAAAGTGCAAAGAAGCTAGGATTATAACCAAGAATAACTTATCCAGAAAAGTTGAGTACAATCTTTCTGGGGAGAAAAAATGAAAATTCAATTAAATAGAAGCACTGCTGATGAAAGACCACAGCTGAATAGAAAATTTCATTTTCAAATACAGGACTGAAGAGAAGCATAAAAAGGTAAACAGGAAAGAGAAATCAAAAGGAATTCAATAAAGTTAAATTGTTCCTATTCCTATGGTAAGATATTTTTAATTCCTAAGAATTCTATCATAATAGAGAAGTTAGAAGGAGTATACATGAACAGAGGGCATGGATACGATTTGACTATGATGGGATGATTTTTTAAAATTAAGAAATGCATTTTATCCTCACAATTCTGGAGGCAGATGTTATTATTATTTCCATTTTCCAGGAGAGAAGACTAAGAAAAGTAGAGGTTAAAGGACTTTCCCAATTTCACACAGATAGTAAAAGTTTGAACTTGAACTCAGAAGACTGTATACTTTTTTAAAACAAGAAAAACATTGAATTTATTTGAGAACTAGAAAGAGATGACAGCAAGACCACTAATTTAGATTGAAAGAGGATAGCCAAATATTATGAAATATATATTTTTTTAAAACGGTGAAAAAGAATAAATGAAACTGAAAATGTCTGGACAAAGTTTAACATAGGATCTGAATTAGTTCTATTAACCCAAGAGTATTCATGGTGATAAGACAATAATTAAGACTGTATACTTTTAAATGATCTTGCTGTTGTTTAAATATGAATGAAATTAATTTCTTATACTAAATGCATGATTTAGTACAATCGCCATAGTATTGCATTCTAAAGGTATAATAAAGACTAGAAACATGAAAGATCTTTTAAAAATTAAAATTAAAATTAAGAGATGAGAAAGAGGGATACACTGTGAGAAGAGAGAATAAGGAGAGATGAAATGAGGTAAATTAAGAGTTGTAAAAGGAAGAACTTTTACAGTGAAGGGGAAGATGGTGGTGGTGATGGGCAATGACTGAATCTTATTTTCATCATAATTGGCCCAAAGAGGGAATTACATACATACTCAGTTGGGTATGGAAATCTACTGTGCCCTACAGGAAAGTAGGAAGGGATGAAAATAGTAGAAAGGGGAGTTGATAGAAGAGAGGTGTTTTTTGAACAAAACACTTTTGAAGAAGGACAGGGTAAAACGAGAAAGAGAAGATAAATGGGAAATATAGAATGGAAATAAACTTACCCCTAAAATAGAAGCAGATAGTAAAGTAGATTAAAAACCAGAATCTGATAATATGTTGTTTACAAGAAACATAACTGAATCAAAGATATGTACAAGAATAAAGCTAAGAAGCTAGGAGAAAACCTATTTTGCTTCAGTTGAAGAAAAAAGCAATCATAACAATCATGATTTCAGATGAGGCAAAAGCAAAAATAGATCTAATTAAGAGACAAGCAAGGAAACTACATTTTGCTAAAAGGTATCATAGACAAAAAAGTAATCCAATATTAAACACATATGCATCAAATAGTATAAAATCCAAATGTTAAAGAAAAAGTAACAGGTATTACAGGAGGAAGCAGATAGTAAAAATATTCTACTTTCTTTTCTCAGAACTAACTAAATTTAGCCAAAAAATAAACAAGAAAGAAGTTGAAGAAATGAATATAATTTTAGAAAAAATAGATATGATATATATTTCTACCATGTTTAATATGTATTGGACTACTTGCCATGGGCAGGGAAGCGGTGTCAGGGAAGGGAGGAAAAATTGGAACACAAGGTTTTGCAAGGGCTAATGTTGAAGAATTGTCCATGCACAAGTTTTGAAACATAAAAAGCTTTAATAAAGAAAAAAATAGATATGATATGCATCTGGAGAAAACTGAATGGGAATAGAAAGGGATATACTTTTTTCTTAGTGGTACAAGGCACCTACACAAAAATGATCATATATCAGCACATAAAAACCTGACAATAAAATATAGAAAAGCAGAAATATTAAAATGCATCATTTTCAAATCATAATGCAATATGTAAATAGAAACAGATTAAAATCAATTGGAAACTAAATAATCTAATCTTAAAGAATAAATGGATCAAAGAACAAATCATATAAATAGTTTCAGTAAAGAGGATGATAATGAAACAATATTACAAAATTTATGGGATGCATCCAAAGCAGTAGCTATGAGAAAATTTACGTCTCCAAATGCTTACATCAGCAAAATAGAGAAAGAGTCGATCAATGAATTGGGTTCGCAACTAAATAAAAACAAAAACAAAAGACTAGAAAAAGAACAAATTTTTAAAATCCCCAATTAGATGCTAAATTGGAAGTCCTGAAAATCAAAGGAAAGATTAATAAAATTTAAAGTAAAGTAAAGTAAGAAAATTGTTGAACTAATAAATAAGATTAGGAACTGGTTTAAAGACAAAAACAAGAAAATAGGTAAACATTTGATTTGATTTTTAAAAAATAAAGAAAATCAAATTACCAGTTTAAAAAAAAATAAGAGTGAATTCAGCAACAGTAAAGATGAAATTAAAGTAATCACTGGGAATTATTTTACCCAAGTGTATGCCAATAACTCTAACAATCTAAGTGAAATGGACAAATTTTACCAAAAAATATAAATTGCTCAGATTAACAGAAGAGGAAATAGAATATTTAAATACCTCAGAAAAAAAATATCTTAGAAAAATAAATTGAACAGGCCATCAATGAAAAATCAGGGAAAAAATCACCAGGACAAGATGGATTCAGAAGTGAATTCTGCCAAACATTTAAGGAATAATTAATTCCAATATTATTTAAACTATTTGGTAAAATAGGCAAAGAAGATGTCCCACCAAATTCCTTTTATGACATAGATATAGTAATAATACCTAAACCAGGAAGAGCAACAAGTGAGAAAAAAAATTGTAGACTAAAATTCCCTAATTTTAAATTTTAAATAAAATACTAGCAAGAAGTAACAGCAATGTATCTTAAAGATCATACACTATAACCATTTGAAACATACCAGAAGAGCAGGGTTGGTTCAATATTAGGAAAATTCTCAGCATAACTAACCATATCAATAAAACATTAAAATTATGTGATTGTAGATGCCAAAAAAGCTTTCAACAAAATACAATACTTATTTCTCTTAAAAGCAATAGAAAGCAATAAAATAAATGGAGCTTTCCTTAAAATGAAAATGATATCTATCTAAAACTATCAGCAATATTATCTGTAAAAAAGATAAACTAGAAAACTTCCCAATAATATCAGGGGTGAAACAAGAATAAGGATTAAGCTCATTATCACAACTATTCTTCTATTTTGTACTAGATATGATAACTATAGCAATAAGAGAAGAAAAATAAATCAAAAGAATTAGAATAGGCAGTAAGGAAACAAAACTATCACTTTTTGCAAATGTGATGTTATACTTGAAAACTTAAAGAATTAGCTAAAAATCTAGTTGGAATAATTAAAACATCAATAAATTTTCAGGATGTAATATAAATCCATATATGTATTTCTACATATTGTCAAAAAAGTCCAGCAACAAAAGATAGAAAGAGAAATTTTATTTAAAACAAACATAAATAATATAAAATACTTAGGAGTCTACCTAGCAAGATAAACCCAGGAATTATATGAATATAATTGCAAAATGCTTTTTCACATAAATAAAATCAAGTTTAAAAAACGGGGAAAATAATAATTGCTTTTGGAGAGACTGAGCTAACATAATCAAAATGACAATTTAACCTGGATTAATTTATTTAGTACTTATAACAATCAATTTAACAAAAAATTATTTTATACTGTTAGGAAAAATAGTAACAAAATTTATCTGGAAGATCAAAAGTTGAAGAATATCAAAGAAATCAGTGAAGAAAGGTGGCCTAAGTCATATCAGATATCAAACTGTTATAAAATGGTAATCATCAAAACAATATGGTATTGGCTAAAAAATAGAATGATAGATCAGTAGAATAAATTAGGTGCACAATGTATAATAATAAATGACCATGGTAAACTAGTGTTTGATAAATGCAAAGATCTAAGCTTTGGGGAAAAGAACTCACTATTTGACAAAAATTGTTAGGAAATCTTGAAAGCAGTTTTAACAGAAACTAGATATAGATCAACATCCCACATCATATACTAAGATAAGGTCAAAATAGGTACATGATTTAGATATAAAGGGCAATACCATAAATGAATTAGGGGAACATAGAACGTTTTAACTTGTAATATATAAATAAGGAATGAATTTATGACCAAACAAGAGTTAGAGTACCAAAGAATGTAAAATGGATCATTTTTGATTACATTAAATTAAAAAAAATTCACAGACAAAACCAATGCAGTTAAGATTAGAAGGAAAGCAGAAAATTGGGGGAAAAAAATTTTAGAGGAAATTCCTCTGATAAAGGTCTCATTTCTCCAGTATATAGGAGTACAAGTCATTCCCCACTTGGTGAATGGTCAAAGGATATGAACAGGAAGTTTTCAGAAGAAGAAATCAAAGCTATCTATGTCACATGAAAAAGTACTTTAAACTACTGTTGATTAGAGAAAAGCAAATTAAAACAACTCTGAAATGCCACCTCACACTTATCAGATTAACTAATAAAACAGAAAAGAATAATGACAAATGCTGGAAGGGATGTGGAAAAACAGGGACAATAATGTATGTGTAGTGAAGTTGTGAACTAATTCATTCATTCTGGAAAGCAATTTGGAATGATGCACAAAGGTCTATAAAACTGAGTCCCCATAATACCACTACTAGGTCTATATTCCAAGGAGATTAAAGGAAAGGGAAAAGTACCAATGTGTACAAAAATATTTCTAGCAACTCTTTGTGTGTCTGGCAAATTGAGGGGACATGCATCAATTAGAGAATGGCTGCGCAAGTTGTGGCTTATGATTGTGATGGAATACTATTGTGCTATAAGAAATGACAAATACTTTCAGAAAAAAAAAACCTGAAAAGACTTTCATTAACTGATGCAAAGTGAAATGAGCATAACCAGATCATTGTACACAGTAACAGCAATAGTGTAATGATGATTAACTATGAGTGGCAGCTATTTTAAGCAAAACAGTGACTCAAGATAATTTCAAAGGATTTATGATGAAAAATGCTACCCACCTTCAGAGAAGGAACTGATGGAGTCAGAATGCAAATTAAAACATACTTTTTTTTAAAAAAAAAAACATACTTTTTAAGAAATTTAATTTTCACAAGGTTTTTTGGTACATGTTTTCTTTCATAACATAGTTAATATGGAAATATATTTTGCATGATCACACATGTATAATCTGTATCCAATTACTTGCTGTCTCAGGGAAGAGGGAGAGGAGAAAGAGAGAGAATTTGGAATTCAATAATTTTAAAAACAAATGCTGAAAATAATTTTTACAATATGTTTTTAAATATAAAAGAATTTTTACATAAAGCCTAAAATGAGTAATATTTGTAAAATGTTTTGCAAACCTTGCAGCAAATACAGACACACATGCATGCATACACACATAGACACCCCACACAATACACACATATATATACACATATTTAATATCTCCTCATTCCAAGTGCAATGGTCCTTCCCTATCCCAGGATTACCGTACATCATCAAATTCATGTAAAACATACTTCTGAAATGTGCTGTAGGTACAGATGTATTTATACTAACTTTTTAAAATGGTCACACAGAGGATCAGGCTGATTCACAGATCTCTCTGCTGGGAAACAAAGGGCAACAAACGTGTCTTTCAGTGGAAAGACAGTAAGCTGTAGAGGCATAAGCCCTAGAGTTTGACCTCAGACTGAGTTTTACTACATAGGGAGCACTTCATGAGACACTTCTCTCTGAGAACACTTCATGTGTTGAAGTGTATTGCATTGAATGGTTAATAAGCTCTCTGCTAGCTTGAAATGCAGAGAATTAAAAGTGAATGGCTTAATATAGCAATGGGAAGTAATTGATTAAAAGAAAAAGAAGGCTCCATATATGCCAACATAAATTTGAAATAATGAGCTGACATCTATTTTCAGAGAAAAAAACTGATGAAGTCTGAGTACAGATCAAAGTATACTGTTTTCTGTTTTATTTTTTTTTGTGGGGGGAAAGTTCTGTGTTTTATTTCATAACAGGACTAATATGGAATTATGTTTTCCATGACTACACATGTAAATGTCTATCAAGTTCTTCCCTTCTTTATGAGGTGAAAAGGGAGGAAGAGAACTTGGGACTCAATTTTTAAAAAATTAATGTTTTTTTTTTTTTTTTTTTTTTTTTGCTGAGGCAATTGGGGTTAAGTGACTTGCCCAGGGTCACACAGCCAGGAAGTGTTAAGTGTCTGAGGCCACATTTGAACTCAGGACCTCTATAAAAATTAATGTTAAAAAATGCTTTTACATGTAACTGGAAAAATAAAATATTTTTTAAAAATTTTGAAAATACATAATCAGCAGAAGTTAGGCAAATTGAGGAGGATAAGGGAAGTCTTTCTGTAGGAGGAGTGATTTTACTTTTTACCTAAAAAACCCAGTCTTTCTGTAGTGGCAAGGAACTTTGAGTGGATGCCCATCAGTTAGGAAACAAATAAGTTATGGCATATAATGTTATGGGATATTATTGTTCTCTAATAAATGATCAGCAGGATGGTTTCAGGAAAGCCTGGAAAGACTTACATGAACTGATAGTGAATGAAGTGAGTAGACCAAGAGATCATTATATATAGTAACAGTCTCTCTCTCTCTCTCTCTCTCTCTCTCTCTCTCTCTCTCTCTCTCTCTCTCTCTCTCTCTCTCTCTCTCTCTCTCTCTCTTTTCTCTCTTTTCTCTCTTTTCCAAGAGTCACATAGCTAGTGAATATTAAGTGTCTGAGGTTTAATTTGAACTGACTCCAGGGCTGGTACTCTATTCATTGTGCCATCTGAATGCTGAATGCTCCAGGTGTAATTTTTTTCTTGCACAATATGATAAATATGAAAATTATTTTTAAAGAATAGTATATGGATAACCTGTATCCTATTGCTTACTGTCTTAGGGAGAGGGAAGGAAAGAAATAAATTTGGAGCATAAAACTTACAAAAATGAATGTTGAAAACTATCTTTACATGTATTTGGAAAAATAAAATGATATTGAGGGAAAAAATAAAAATTAAAAAGTATTGAAGAGTTTAGTTGATTTTTCCCCTCTTCCTCCTTTTCCCTACTTAAAATACATTTTTGTTGTGTGGGCTAGCTCTTTGGGACAAGGTAGAGAAAGAGATGTGGAAGTAAATTAGTGTCAGCAAGGTGATAAAGTAGATAGAGTGCCGCATCTGGCGTGAGGAAGACATCTTCCCTAGTTCAAATCTAGCCTCAGATATTAACCAGCTATGTGACCTTGTACAAGTCACTTAACACTCTTTGCCTTAGTTTCCTAATTTGTAAAAATGCGCTGGAGAAGGAAATGACAAACCACTCCAGTATCTGTGCCAAGAAAACCCCAAATGGGTTTTCTCAGAGTTGGATGCAACTGAAATACCTGAACAACAACAAAATTTAAAAAAAAAAAAAAAATTTAAGTTTATGGCCTAAGGAGAGCATATCACATCACTTTGCAAGTTCCTTCAACTTCCTTGCCACATTTTATCATTATCTTATCTTAAGGAAGCATGTATTACTTACCCTTAGGCCTCTGAGATAACTACCCCAGGTGCCAAGAGGAAGTGATTGGCCCAATCTCTGCCTTTATCTGCCTGTGGGAATCAGTCCAGATTGGTAAGCTGGTTCCTAGAGTTGGAAGCATGTGTTTGAAGGAAAAATGGAGGGGAGGTAGAAGAGCAGAGGGCAGAGACCTGGCTTTCCCCTCTGTTTACATACAGCTGAACAGAGATATGCAGCCTCCAGCAGCAACACCTCTGCAAGGGAACTGAATTTCGGAAGTAATAAATAAGCAGAATCAGCCCTCAGTTTTTTGTTTTGTAAGTTATTTGTGGCAAATGTTTATTCTGAGCCAAGTCTGCCTTGTGCCATGTATGTGTTTGAATCCTCCTTTCCCTTACTTGAATAGTCAGTCAATTCACAAGTGTTTATTGAGCATTTGCTAAGAGCCAGGTACTGTGCTAAGCACCAGTTGGTACAAAGGAAAACAGAACAGTTCCTGTCCTCAGGGAGCCAACAGTCTAATGAGGGAGATAACATGTAAAGTAATGTGTGAGTACAATATATATACACAGTGTAAATGGAAGGAAGGTTCTAATCGTTGAGGAGTGAAGGAGGATGGGGACAAACTTCGGAAAGATGGTGGCATTTGGCTTGTATCTTGAAGGAAGACCGAGATTCTGGCATGCAGATGGAAGGGAGGGAGGGAGGCAGGGAGAAAGGGAGGGAGGGAGGGAGAGAAAGAGAGAGAGAGAGAGAGAGAGAGAGAGAGAGAGAGAGAGAGAGAGAGAGAGAGAGAGAGAGAGAGAGAGAGAGAGAGATCCACACACATAGAGAGAGACAGAGAGGAAGAGAGAGACAGAGAGAAGAAGGGAAGAGGAGTCAGAGACTGGAGAGAGAGAGGAAAAAGGAAACAGAGACAGAGAGAAAGGAAGACAGAGACAGAGGAAGACAGAGACAGAGAGGAAGAGAAAGAAAGAGAAGGAGAGAGAAAGAAAGACAGACACACACAGAAACAGAGACAGAGAAGAGAAGGAAGAGAAAGAAAGCAAGAGACAGAAAGGGAGAGAGAGAAAGACACAGAGACACAGTTACTGAGAAAAAGAGACAGAGACAGAGGAAGAGAGAGACAGACAGAGGAAGAGATAGATAAATAGAGACAGAGAGGGAAAGAGAGGGAGGAATATGACACATACACACAGTAAGAGACAGAAAGAGAAATACAGACAGACAGAAGCAGAAATAGAGAGATATGAGACAAAGATCAGACAGACAGAGACAGGCAGATACAGAGAGGAAGACAGAGATACAGAAAGAGAGACACAGAGAGGCAGAAACAGGGGGGGAGGGAGGAAAGGGGGGAGAGAGGGGGAGAGGGGAAGGGAGAGAATTCCTTGTATGAGGGATGCCAGTACAAAAATATGGAGCTGGGAGTTGAGTCACATTTGAGGAAAAACTAATAAGCATTGGATTGTGCAGTTTGTCAAGAGAAACAAAATATAAAAAGACAAAGTATAGATAGTGGTCAAGTTGTCAAGAAATTTAAATGCCAAGAATATAAATGCCAAGACTTTATAGTTGAGAATGATGGTAACAGGGAGTCAGTGGAATTTATTGAGTAGGAATGGGGATGGGACATAATCAGACCTCCACTTTGGGAAAACTACTTTGGAGGAGAAGAGGATAGGTTAGAGTAGGGAGAGACTAAACAAAGAGATCAGTTAGAAGACTAGTGCAGCAGTCAGTTAATAAATATTTGTTAAATGCCTACCATGTGCCAAATAGACATCTAGGTAACTCAATGGATAGGGTGCCAGACTTGGAGTCAGGAAGTCTCTTCCTGAATTCAAATCTCATCTCAGATACTTCCTAGCTGTATGACTCAAAGCAAATCACTTCACCCTGTCTGCCACAGTTTACTCATCTATAAAATGAGATGGAAAAAGAAATGGTAAAACACTCTAGGATCTTTCCCAATAAAACCCTAAATGGAGTCACTGAGAATTGGACATGACTGAAATGATCAACAAATATGTCAAATACTGTGATAAGTCAAATCCCCTAAAAGAGAGATGATAAAGGCCTGAACTAGAATGCTAGCTGTGTGAATGTAGAGATGTATGTATGTATGTATGTTCTATATACACAAAATGCTATAGAGTATAGAGGTAAAAATGATAATATTTTGGATATGTGTGGTGAGCGAGACTGATGAATCAAGATGAACTGAAAACCTGGATGCCTAATTTTTTGTATGATTTTGTTTGTCCTTCATTTTCAAAGAAGACCAATGGCATCATAGATGATTTCTTGATTTTTGCATAGATTGGATTTAAGTGAGGCAGAGTTGCACAAAGTCATCAACCTCACTCTATCTTCTAAAGTCATCAAAGTCTAGTGACAGTACAAACTCTTGACAACTGGGATTCTGTGGATGACTTGACATCTTTCATGTCTGACCAAGCCAGCATTTCACAGCACCTGTTTCAGCCTCCTTCATGGTCATTTCCACAAAATCCCTGAAAAGGAATAGTTTGCTTGGGGAGGAAGAGGGTACCTCACTCTCTTCCTTCATCCCACTCCCCATCTTAGCTGGAGGAGGATCTTGCAAACATCAAGGAATTTGATGGAAGTTTGAAGTTCTATCAGCTTCCTCGTTGTGTCCCTGGGACAGTTGACAGCAATGTATACATTGAAAGCAAAGGACAAAATGTATTCTCTGAGGAAAGGAAGAACATAAAAAGGCAATAAAATACCTAAGGAACTTCATAAGTAACCCACAAAGGAGAAAAAGATTTCCAACAATCAAGAGCTATAAGTTAATCCTTTGATAACATGTACTGTTTAAGCTTGAACCCACTTTCTCTATATGTTCTTAAAGGAGAGTTCCTAATAGACTTTTTTCATATCAACTATTCTTGCTATAACATATTATTAAAATGTACTTTTTCTAAAGTTAATCTAATTAATTTGTATTAACATAGAAAACCATTCCCAACCATCCAGGGTCCCTTAGAATCTTGAAGAGAGAAGTCAATTTCAAATTCTAAAGACTTAGCTTGTAAATAGGAATAGGATTTGGGAGAATAAGTCCAGAGTAGGAGCCACATATGTATTGTTATTTTACTACCTTTCATAGATTAACAAATGAGAAATCCTCATATTATAAAGACCTCAAAATGTCTTGCATAATCCAATCAATAAACTTAAATAAAGTGAGACCAGAGTGTTATCACCAATCAAATTATTGCCCACAATTACCCACATATAACCTTATACAAAAAAATCTAAGAACTTTAAATAGATACTGCCACCCCAAATAATTCATAATCTCTAATCTATGTGAATGAAAAAATTTCAAGATATTGAGACCCAGCAGAAGAGATCAAATACGAGATGAATGTCATCCTTGATGGCCTCTTATTAAAAGAGTTGTCATAAAGATGCTTTCTATGAATCTACAAAAAATGAACTTACATCCTAATAATGAAACTACAAAACTCAATAGTGAAACCACAAAAATCAATTAAATTATCAACTTATTCAATAGTTTGTAGAATATCAACTATAAAAAAATAATATCCAGATAGCTATTTACTCCAGGACTACTTCTACATGAGCTCCATAGGGGGAAAATAATAACGTAACAACAGCAATAATGTTGGTTAATGTTTTGCTGAGAATGCTTCTATAGGATCCTACATCTCAAGCTTGAAGAGATCTCAAAGATCATCAGATCCATTTCTTTTATTCTATAAATAAGGAAACGGATTTATAGAAATTAAATGACTTAGTTACAAATCACCAAAGAACCTACAAAAGGTGAGCTTTGATCTTAATACTTGATTTTCAAAAAAGGGAAGACAAACAATTATAAATCATAAGCCAATGAGTTTACCTGCAATTCCTGGCAAGATTCTATAGATTATCCACAATAACAAATAGATAGTTGGTGAAAGGGTGGGGGGAGGAGGGAGGATAGAGGGGAAGTATTAATTATAAGCTTCATCATGAACAAGTCAGGCTAGATTGACTTTCTTTTTTTTTTTTTAAACAAAGTTACTAGATTGATCCATCAATGGAATGCTGCAGGTATAGTCTGCCTGGATTCCAGCAAAGGATTTGACAAACTCTCTAATGCCAAAATAGAGAAATGTGGGCAAGATAGAGCTAGTAGACTTAGATGGATTTGGAACTAGTTGAACGACCAGATCCGAAGAGTAGTGATTAATGATTCCATGTTTTCTTGGTAGGAGAACTCCAATGAAGTGCCCCAGGGATCGGACCTGTTTAGATCTGTTTAATATTTTTGTCAATGTCTTTGACAAAAGTGTAAATGTTCTATTTATCAGATTTACAGAAACAGAAGATAAGAAGGATACATAACATGTGGAATGGTAAAATTGGGGTTTCAAAAAATTTTAGAGGCAGTATACTACAAGGGACAAAATCTAATAAAGAAGAAAAATATAGTAGATATAAAATCTTCCATTTGAGTTTATAGAGAAACTTCATAAGTATAAAATGGAAAACCAGAGCTAATTAGTAACTCATCTGGAAAAAAAAAGAAAGTGGTGGGCAAAATATCAACCAAAGAAACTAAAACAATCTTAGAGTACCTTAAGTTAGAAATTGTGTCCAGAATAAGATGTCCAGACCAGAAAAAAAAATCTAAAATAATGTGTTTCATTGTTGTGAACTGATTCAACCCTTCTGGAGAGCTGTTTGGAACTATGCCCAAAGGACTCTAAAACTCTGCATACCCTTTGATCCAGCAGTGTCTCTATTAGGTCTGTATCCCAAAGAGATCATTTTTTAAAAAAGCGAAAGGACCCACATGTGCAAAAATGTTTGTGGAAGCTCTTTTTGTAGTGGCAAGGAACAGGAAACTGAATGGATGCCCATCAATTGGAGAATGGCTGAATAAGTTATGGTGTATGAATGTAATGGAATATTATTGTTTTATAAGAAATGATGAGCAAACTAATTTCATAAAAGCCTAGAAAGGCTTACTCACTAAGTGAAGTGAATAGAACCAAGAGAACATTGTACACAGCAATAAGATTATGTGATGATCAACTGTGATGGACTTAGTTCTTTTTAAGCATGAAATGATTCAAGGAAATTCCAATAAACAGGATGGAAAGAGCCATCTGCATACAGAGAAAGGATTGTGGAGACTGTGAATCAAAGGATAGTATTTCCACCTTTCTTGTTATTGTTATTATTGCTTTTTTCTCACTTTTCCCCCCTTTCTATCTGATCTTTTTTGTGCAGCATAATAGATGTGGAAATTTGTTTAGAAGAATTGCACATGTTTAACCTATATTGGATTATTTGTTGTCTAGGGTGGAGGTAGGGAGGGAGAAAATTTTGGAACAGAAGGTTTTGAAAGGATGAATGCTGAAAACTATCTTTGCATGTATTTTGAAAAATAAAGCTACTACTATTTTAAAAAATAAAATGAAAGTGTGTTTATTTGTGGGTGTCACATTTGAAGAAAAATATGGAGAGAGTGTCCAAAGGGAGACTGAATGGTGAAGAGTTTTAAAATCATGTCATATAAGGACCAATCAAAGGAATTGGGGATTGAATGGGGATAAGGATATTTAGGAATGACAAGGTAGATATCTTCCAATTTTTAAAATACTATCAAATGAAAGAAATATCCGAATTGCTTTGCTTGGTACTGCCTAGAAGGCAGAAGTAGGGTAGCATTTGCAGAGAGGCTGATTTCAGTTCAGTGTAAGGAAAAGCTTCTTAAAAATTAGAACCATTCCAAATTGGAAAGGGGTTGATGGGCCTATTGTTCAGATATGGCTTGAACTAAAATGGACCATGAGGTTCTTTCCATCTCTGAGATTCTATGATAAATAAATAGCACACAAGAGAAAATGAAACAAATGCAAAGAATGGGACCAAGCAAAGTACTACCAAAAGACTGAGGAGGGGGAGATCAGTTTTTTAGGGTTGTGGGCCAGAGCAGAGAGAATAGTCATCAGGATAGGTTATATGGAAGAGATGGCTTGATAGTTGGACATTCAAGGACTTCCAACAGATGGGTCAGTAGAGTGTAGAAACAATTTCAAATATAAGCAAAGGAATATTCAAGAAAGGGAAGAATAAGAAAGAGGGATGGAGAATAATTCAGTCTAGTTGAAACATAGCTATAGAGAGAGAAGTTACAAAGCATATGATTGAAAGGATAAATAGGAATCAGATTGTAGAGAATTTCAAATGCCAGCATCAGGAAACAGTTGGGAGTTCATGGAAATGTCAAATGCCCTGAATACCAATCCCAACACACCCTCCCAGAAACTTCCCCTCCCAGAAGTTTTAGACCCTATGCCATTTGCCTGTCAAGTTTCTGATAGAATATGGCAGGTCCTCTGTGGACATAACCATGAACTTCTCACTGGATATCATTGGACTTCCTTTCCCTTATTGACCCCCAGACCCATTCTTTCAACCTTGATCACAGTCTCATTCTCAAGTCTAGCTTTGAATCTCATCTCTGCTTTGAGTTATCCCCTGGTAACTTCTCTTCTATTCCCAGAAGAAATGTTGGAGTGAGGTGGAGGAATCCCAAATAAAAGATCTTCCATGCTCTACACTAACCACACAAGAAATCTAAATTTTACTTCCAAGTGGTCATAGCGTTAGTTGATTCACCATACATTCTGTCAGTGGTTTAGAATATGAAAAATGACTACACTGTGAAGAATCTCATGCAAACTAGCTATAAATCTTTACATTGCAGGGATACAAAAATGTAGTATTTTTGACCTGTTTAACTGATAAGTCTGATTTATAAGCTTCCTTTACCTACCTGGGGAAAAAGGGATAAAACAGGGTAGAATTAGCTCTCTGTCACTGGGCCTTGAAGAAATAAAGCCTTTGCTAGGTCATATCAGAAGCAACATGGTAAATTAAGGAACAAAACTGGATTTGAAGTCAGAACATCTGAATTTAACTCCTAATTCTCCTACATACTATTTTTTTCAATGGGAGGAAATGAAAGCAAAACAAAATAAATGCTAATTATTGAAAAATAATAAAATTAAATTACAATAAATGAAAAAGTCATTTTACCTTTTTAGAGGAGATAGGGGGAGAAGGCAAGGCTAAGCACTTGGTTCAAGTCAAAACAAAGAGGTGTAGAAATAAAGTTAACATAGAGGTTTGTTGTAGATTAAAAGTAGAATTCCTAGATTGGAGACAGTGATCACCCTCTATTCTGAGTCCTGCACTGGAACCCTCTGAGAACACCCTTTTAGTGGATGGGAAGCCCCTCAAGAGGATACACTGAAAAGATTCTAAACTGGAGGATGTGGCTTCCAAGTGTTAGGGAGAGAAAACAAAGGTCAGTGTATCAGTAGATTGTAGGATGTAGTTGTAGAAATGCCTTGTGGAAGGAGTGAGGCATATTTATTTTGTTTATTTAAACATATTTTTCCTTTCTTCCCACTCCCACTTTTCTTTTGAATGTGCTCAGAATAAAAGTAATACCTAGAAGCTCTCATCTTGGTTTGCCCATCTGCAAATCAGGCTTAAAGAAGTCTTTTAAGAAATAACTCAAGAAATAGAAAAGGTGAATAGGACCCCAGGCCCTGACTTTCCTTTGGCTTCGAGGGATTCCTTACCAGTCCTTCCTGGAGCTGTAGAAGAAAGTTGGAAAGGGAAGGGGGTAGGGAGAAGGAAAGAGACCAGTTTACCCATCCCTTTTGTATTAAAGTTGTTTGGAAAGCTGATTAGGACTTTCAGTCCTAAATTCTGTGGTTTCATTTGATCACCCATGCAGGGTTTGACTCAGCTCAGCACAAAAACTTGTGTAATTTCTGCCATTCCATCCACCCCATTCATGAATGGGGTGGGCTAATTAATTGCATGTCTTTCTGCTAAGTCTGTTCATTTGGTAAGAATGGTAAACCATTAGAGACAGAAATTATTTGATTTCACACTAACTTTCACAATACCTGGTATGTAGTCGGCACTTAATAAACTCTTGTGCCATTGTCACAATAATAGCAATATTGTATAATGACCTTCTATAAATAATTTAGCTATTCTCAGCAATACAATGATCTAAGATGATTCTGAAGGACTTATGACAAAAGTGCTGTCCGCTTCTACAGAAAGAACCAATGGAGTCTAAATGCCAATTAAAGAAACTTTTTCTTTACTTTCTTATTTTTGGGGGAAGGGGATTATCTGTATTTTCTTTTACAAAATAATAAAAAAGATTGTTCCCTCCTTCCCTACAATGAGATAAAGTAATTTACTCAAGGTCACACAAATAGCGTCTAACTAGGGAATAAGAACCAGGTTTCCTGACGTCTGTATCTGAGCTCTTTTCATTATATCAAGCTACCTTCTAGAAAATCATGAAACAGTTTATAACCATCTATACTTTAAAAGGGGGGGTTGTAATTTATTTTTATATCATTTACATCCTTTAAATCATTCTTTTCTGCTTCTAAAGTAGGGAAGGAGAATGTAGAGGAAAAATCCCTTCCTACTGCCTTGTAATACATTCTAGAAATCCAAAGGAGAGAAAATCCACAAAATAAGAAAAAGAAGGAGCTGTTGGACAGCTTATATTTTTATTTTTTTAATAATGATAGCTTTTTATTTTTCAAAATGTATGCAAAGATAGTTTTCAATATTCACCTTTGCAAAATCTTGTGTTCCAAATTTTTCTCCCTTCCTCCTCTCCTCCTCCAGACAGCAAGTAATCCTTAAATTGATCCTTGATAACCTCTGTAACAAATGAGAAAACTGAGGCAGAGCTAACTTTTATAAAATCATAAAGATAGTGAAGTATTCAAACTCAGCTCCTCTAACTACAAATGCAGTTGTCTTGAATATAACCCAAAATTATTTTCTAAAGATGTGAAGCCTCAAAATCATTGGCCTCCAAAGTAGGGAGAGCAGAATCACTTCAGGGTTCAGAAGTGGAATGTAGCCTGATTCAAAAGGATGTGTAATTTATCAATTGGAGAATGGGAATATGAATTGTATCCCAACTTGCCCACAACAGCCAATCATTAGCTTTTTTCCCAACACAACTACACTACCAACTTCACCAATTATGGCTCAAAATTACATCCTCCCTTCCCCATTGTTGGATTCCCAGGTGCCCAGCAATGGCCTCTCAGAATACCCATAACCTAACCAGAAATCTGGAATAGGTACAATTTCCCAAATGCCTCCCAAAGGATCCCAGATCTTCTTGATTCAGTTTGAATGGTCTCAATTCCTGCTGGTGAAGAGGTTAGTGGCAATAAGAGAGTTGTTAAGAATCCCCTTTAAATCGGCCACAGGTTTAGGAGTGAAAGAATTCATTCATTCCCAAATTATTAGTTGCAAAATGAAAAATTACTGTTGGATAGAAACCAGTTTACACGAGACTGACTTGTACAGTGGCAGAGTTCTATTAAGGAAATGGAATTTTGGCACTGAGAATGCTTTCTCAGTGGGCAGAAGGGTCCTGGCAGCTGGGCAAGCTACCTAGGTTCATCTGCAAAGACCTTAGGTGAGGGCAGCTGTTATATTGGGCATCTTGATGGGGGCTGGGACAGTCTAAGCTGATCAGAAGAGGTTGGGGCTTCAGGCGTTCCATTAGAAAAAGAAATAAAATAAGCTATTAATCAATTCCCTAAAAAAATCCCCAGGACCAGATAGATATACATGTGAATTCTACTCTGAAAGGGATCACAGATTAAATGGAAATACAGTTTCTTAAAGGGACCACAATTTATAGTATAGGAAACAGTTCCCTCCTGCTTCATTTTGGTGGCTGCTTTAGGCTCCCCAGCATCTTCTATTACATTATCTTTTCCCTAGTATCAATGGCAACATGATGCTGTGAAAGAGCTCTTTTTCTTTTTTTTTTTTCAGCTATGACAATTGTTAAAATCAGGCATGAAAATAAATTGAATTTAGCCTTTGACTCCCTCTAAGACAAAATGTTAAACCAAGATTTTCGATATAGTCAATTATGCTAATAGTTTTCCTAATATTGAACCAGCCCTGCATTTCTGGTATAAATCTTACTTGGTTATGGTGTACTATCCTGGGGATGATTTTCTGTAATCTTTTTGCTAATATTTTATGTAAGATTTTTGCATCAATATTCATTAGGAAGATTGCTCTATAATTTTCTTTCTCTGTTTTCAATCTATCTGGTTTTAGGTATCAGTACCATGTCTGTGTCATAAAAGGAATTTGGTAGGAGTCCTTCATTCTCTATTTTTTCAAATAATTTCTATAATATTGGAGTTAATTGTTCTTTAAATATTTGGTAGAATTCACATGTAAATCCATCTGGTCCTGGGGATTTTTTCTTAGGGAGTTGATTAATAGCTTGTTTTATTTCTTTTTCTAATAGGACTATTTAAGCAATTTACTTCCTCCTCTGTTAATTTGGGCAAGCTATATTTTTGAAGGTAGTCATCCATTTCATTTAGGTTACCAAATTTATTGGCATAAAGTTGAGCAAAGTAACTCCTAATTATTGCTCTAATTTCCTCTTCATTGGTGGAAAGTTCTCCCTTTTCATTTTTAAGACTAACAAGTTGATTTTTCTCTTTCCTTTTTCTAATCAGATTTACCAAAGGTTTATATATTTTATTGGTTAAACCCAGATAACATTTCCAATCACAGCTTTCTCACTAAAAATATCACTATGAATCATGTTTCAGTGAGAGCAAAAAATATTTAACTATTGTTAACAAAATATTAGTTTAAAAATATAATTTCCTCCTTATCTCCTTTTAAATGTCTATTTTTAGAAAAATTTCTATTTTAAATTTGTTTTATTTACATAAGTATCATTGTAGTTGTGTATGTTTATAATTTACAAGGGAGTAAATCCAAATACTTTATGTATTCTTGAATGAGATATGTTCAAAAAAAATTTTTTTACTGTGATCAAAACACTTTGAGAATACTGTTTTAAAGATTCAGATTTAATTGTAACCTATTTAATATGTATAGGACTGCTTGCCATCTCGGGGAGGGGGTAGAGGGAAGGAGGGGAAAAATCGGAACAGAAGTGAGTGCAAGGGATAATGCTGTAAAAAATTACCTTGCCATGAGTTCTGTCAATAAAAAGTTTTTAAAAAATAATAAAGATGCTGAGCCCATCCCGGCCGGGGCCCCAGGCCTCCGGATCCTGGACTCCTCGGGACCCGCCCTGGATTCGGGAGCGCCGCAGCCATGGGATCTCAGGGCTCTCACCTGGAACGAGAACCCGAATTGAACTTGATCCTAGAGGAGACTGGCTTCTCTCTGGCCAACCTCAATCGCCTCCATCACCGCTTCCGGGACTTGGACAGGAATCATAAGGGTTACCTAAGCCTGATGGATCTACACAACATAAAAGAACTGGAAATGAATCCCTTAGGGGATCGCATCATCAACAGCTTTTTCCCAGATGGGGGTCATTGTGTGAATTTCCGAGGCTTTGTCCGGGTCCTGGCCCACTTTCGACCATTGAAAGAAGAGGATCCCCGTGTTAAGGACCCCCATAAGCCTGAGCCTCTAAACAGCCGGAACAACAAACTGCGTTTTGCTTTTCAGCTCTATGACCTGGACTGTGATGGAAAGATCTCAAAGAAAGAGATGTTACAGGTCTTGAGGTTGATGGTGGGGGTGGAGGTGACGGACGAGCAGCTGGAAGTCATTGCAGACCGCACAGTGCAAGAAGCCGATTTGGACGGGGACGGAGCCGTGTCCTTTGTGGAGTTTGCCAAGTCCTTAGAGAAGATGAACATCGAACACAAAATGAGCATCCGGATCCTGAAGTGACCTCCTCCCCCGAGGCATCTCCCCCGCCCTCGAGGAACCCACTTCTAAGTCCCAGAGACATTCCCTTCCACTCCGGGCATGTATTCCTGGCAGAACTACCTTCTGCTCCTGGAGGGACCTGCCACCAGGCCTGGAAGAATTCATCTCCAGAGAGCCTCTCTCCTTTCAGAAGGACCCTGAAAAACCTTGTGGGGTTCCCCAGTGGAACCTGTTCTGGAGGGATTCGCTCCCCCCGCCCCCGAATTAATTTAGCCCAATCTAGAGAATCTATGCTGCACCATGGGAGGAACATCCTCATTTCTGAAAGGATCCACCTCGAAGGGTCTCCCCACCCCACATTCCAATAGAGTTCTAGGGGTGCTCAGCACCTCACGCAGGGGGGGTCTCCTCCAGAGCCCCGCCCCCATCACATATGCTTACAAGCCCCCCTTCCCTCCTCTCCGCCTCGCCCGCCTGCTAGGTCATGTAATCAGCACGTTTGGAAGAGCCCTGGTCAGTATGTGGACGCAGGCTCAATAAACCCTAAATGTTCAAAAATAATAATAATAAAGATTCAGATTTAGAGAAGTGGCATGGCATAATAGAAAGACCTCTGGAATTGAAATCAGAAGACAAAATTAAGCATTGCTACTTATTACTTACATACTTGGAGCAGGTTTTGAGCCTGAGTTGCTTCTTACACCTTTCTCCCTACCATGTATTCTTGATACAATAACACTGAACCTTTGACTAGCCTCAAATAAGATACACTATCTCTTGGATCAGCCTTTTTCTACTCAACTCTTTCATCAAACTTTCTTGACTTCATTTAAGTTCCAATTAAAATTCCATCTTTTACAGGAAGCCTTTACCAATCCTTCAATTCTTATGTCTTCCTTCTGTTAATTATTTCCTATTTATTCCTAATTATTTCCTCTTCGTATGCTTGCTTTGCATATATACATGCACATATACACATATACACGTATACACACACACACACATACACTTATTTGCATGTTGTCTCCTCCTTTACAATGTAAGCTCCTTGAGGTTAGGGTTTTTTTCCCTTCTTTTTATATTCCCAGTACTTAACACAGTGGCTGGCACATAGTAGGTATTTAATAAATGTTCACTGATATATTATCTGAGTAGATAGTTGTGTCCTTGACAATAAGAAAGTTCAAAAGTGGGGAGAGTTTGGGGGGAAATACAATGAGTTCACTCTTGGTCAAGGTTGAGATGTCTATAGGACATCCAGTTTGAGATATCTAATAGGCAGTTGGAAATATGAGACCAGAGGCCAGGGGAGATGTTTGAGCTGGACAAATAAATCTAAGAGTCATCTACATAGAGAAAAAAAATTAAACCCAGAGGAGTTAATTAATGAGATCAACAAGTGAACTAGTTATAAAAGAAGAAGAGCCTAGGTCCAGGACAGAGCCCTGAGGGACAACCACATTTAATGGGTATAATTTGCATAAAGGAGAAGTCTGATGGGCTGAGGGAGACCCATGATAGAACAATGTCATGGAAACCTTGAGTCTTCCTGACCTCAGACACGGCACCCTGTTCACTGGGTCTCCTTCTCCTTCTCAGGAATGGTAGAGGCATTGTGATACAAAGAATAGACTGAACTGGAGACACAGGGATCCTTTGTCACCTACCATCTCTTCCACTACCTACTTGTCAATGGGGTAAATCACAAGGCCAATTTATCCTTTATTTCCTTAGCTATAAAATGGAAGCAATGAAATAGAAGGTGTCTAAGATCCCTTCCAACTCTAGAACTATTAGACTATTATCAACAACAGGTAAATGTCTCTCAAGGACAATTGCATTTCAATGGGAGATAAAATCTGCTTGATTTAAGTCAAAGAAACAAGGTCCATTTGTGGAATTTCAGGCTTCACTGGATGTAAAACTGGAAGGAACCTGATTTTATTTCCTCATTTTGCAGCTAAACAAACTGAAGTCTGGATAAGTGACTTTCCCAAGATCATGTAGTTTTAGGGCAGAAAGGTATTGGTCCAAAGGGTGGGGAGCTATAGTTTGTTGACTTGGTTTGGTTGGGAGAGTAGGGGATAGAGGCTTTGTGGACCCTTGAAATCACCCTATTTAAGTGGCTGCCATTCCATTTATTTACAAGACAGACCAGGAAATGTCAGTAGCTCATTCAGGTCTGTGTTATATCTGGAGTCAAGATCTCTTGTAATCCTCTTACTCAGAGAATTAAGTCCTTTAGAATCAGAGGTGGGGATTTAGGGAAGTGGGGTTTCCCCCCTTCATATATTTTCATTATCTTCAACGGCATACCTCATCTTTGTTCCTTTCTCAGCTGTTTCTGGGAGTCCCCAGAAATCAGAGTCAAAGTAACATCAGGCCAGAATCTATCAAAGCACCACCCTACTGGAATGGATTGCTGTCTTATCATGGAAAGATACTAAATCCTTCTCACTTCTTAATTTCCTCATGTTAAATGAAGATAACAGTGGCTATAAAACCTACGAGTGTTGTAAAGCTCCAAATGAGATACACCTTGCAAACTTTCAAGCAACACATTAATGTCAGGTATTAAAACATATTTATTATCTTAGGGAGGAGGGAAATGAGGGAGAGAGAGAAAATTTGGAGCTCAATTTTTTTTAAATGAACTTTTAAAATTGTCTTTACATGTAACTGGAAAATATTATTTTTTAAAATTTATATTTATTAGATAAGTAGTGCTATATTAAAGTGTATGATAAGAATAATATAATATTTCAGACTTTAGCTTTGCTGAATCTCAAGTAATATAGTGGAAAGAATTGAACTTAGAATTATAGAACATAAGTTTAAATCCTACCTTTGATTTCTGTGATATTTCCCATCCTGGAATCTTAGTTTCCTCATCTATAAAAGTGAGGGGTTGTACTGGTTGATCTCTAGGGTCCCTTCCAGATCTGAATTCATGATGTTTTGGCCTACTGAGAATGCATTCCTCTCCTAAAGTGCTTGACTTGCTATGTCTACCACTCCATCATCAGCCTAGAACCTCCCTGTCTATTCAATCTTACTGCATCGTTAGCTCCTGGTCTCCTTAGAACCACTCTGGCTGGGCAGTTAAGGATCCCTATTCCTTCTTTTCCCCTCACAAATAGCTTCCCCATCTCACCATTATTTATGGAACTCATAGAATGTCCCTTTCCCTTTTTCTCCTATCTACTTAGCATTTCATAGTCTTGCTCTTTTCCCCCAAAACTAGGGGAAACCTAGATGACCAACTAATTAATCAACAAATATTTATTAAATATTATTTATTAAACATGGCATTGAAGGTATAAATACCAAACAGTTCCTGTTATTAAGGGGAAGTAGAGTACACACACATACAGATCAATAAATCACTTTTTTAAAGTTTATTTATTTTTAATACACATTGTTTTATGAATTGTGTTAGTAGAGAAAAGTTAGAGCAAAAGGGAAAAACCATGGGAAAGACTTAAAAAAAAACAGAAAAAAAGAAGTGAACATAGAATGTGTTGATTTATGTTCTGTCTCCTTAGTTCTTTTTCTGGATACAAATGGCATTTTCTGTCCAGAGTCTATTGGGATTGCTTTGAATCACTGAGCTACTGAGAAGAAACAAGCTTTCATAATTTTAGATCAATAAATCTAATGCAATTGTGAGGCCAGAGAAAATTATAATAATTGCAGAGATGTAGGAATTGGTAAACTGAGCTGAACCTTGAAGGAAGTTAGGGATTCTAAGAAACATTTTTGAAAAGGAAATTTATTCCAGGCATGGAAGACGGAAGATGGTATGTGGAGTGTGGGGGTATAATTGGTAGTCCAATTGGGCTAGAAAGTAGAGTAAGTATAGAGAAATAATATAAACTGCATCTGGAAAGGTAAACTAGAAGCACTTGTAGATCACTTTAAATACCAGGATGACAGATTTGTTTTTTATCTAAGAATCAAAAGGAGCCATTGAGGATTTTTGAGCAGATACGTAACGTAGTTTGATCTGTGCTTTAATAATATTAATTTGACAGTCTTTGGAAGAAGAAATTGGAGAGGGGAGAGACTTGAGACAGGGAGACCAATTAGAAGACAATCATTCTGGAAAAAGTTAATGAGGAACTGAACTAGGATAGTGACCAATCCTAGTAGATAGAAGGGAGGGAAATGAAGGAGAAATAAGGAGATAGAATCAATAAGACTTGGCATCTGATCAAAGATGGTAGTTAAGCAAAAGGAAGAATCAAGGATAAAGTTGCAAGCCTACATGACTGAGAGAATGGTGTTGTCTTCAAAAGACAACACCATTCTCTCAATCATGTAGGTAGAAGGTTTGAGACATAGAAGATTTGAGGGGAAAGATGAATTCCTTTCTGGAAATGTTGAGATGCTAATTGGATAAACAAAAAATATTTTATATGCATTTGGTGAAATGAAATTCAGGAGACAAACTAGGATTGGATATGTAGATTTCATATTTATTTTAAAAGAGATGAAGTTTGAACTTGAGAGCTGATAAGATAACCAAAGAAAAGAATGCATAAAGATAATTGTATAAATATGTATGCCTATTTTATATTTACATATATATTTACAATATTTAACATATATTGGATTACTTGCCATCTAGGGTCGGGGTGGAGGGAAAAGGAGTGGCAATTGGAATACAAGGTTTTGCAAGGGTCAATGATGAAAAATTATCCTTGCATATGTTTTGAAAATAAAAAGCTTCAATTAAAAAAAAAAGAATGCATAAAATAAGGGAAGAGATCCAGAACAAAACCTTAGGAGACATCTATCTCTAATGGATAGATGAAAATTGGTCCAGAAAGGGAAAGTGGAAAAGAGCAATTGAAAATTATCACAGAAGCTAAAGAAGTTAAGTACATTCAAGAAGAAAAAAAAAAAAAAGAGGAATGGATTCAAGGAAGGAGAAAGTATTTAAGGAGTGATAAAGACCAAGGGAAGAGAGAACATCCAGGGGAAGAACAATTCTGCCAACACTTTATAGGATCATACCTATCTAGAACTGGAAGGGACTGTAGGGATCCAATCCCTTCATTTTACTGATGAGGAAACAGAGACCCAAGATTACATTCAAGGCAACATAGGCAGCAAAGATCAGAGGTATAACCTGAATCCCATCTTCTAACTCTAGCATCAATATTTTAGTCACTAACCCATACTCCCTGCCTCATTTCCTCTTCCCTCCCAGTCCTTTTCCAACTCTTCTAGCAACAGGTTCTGCTGCTGCAAACCCCATAGATTTCTGGATCCAACTTTCCAGCATTTGAGCTGGAAAAGTGTGGGGATAGGGAGTTTACAAGGTAGAAACTATCTAAACAGAAATCCTTTGAGGAAGGACCCACACATCTCCAGGGCGTCCTTAGTTTCAAGTCTCAAACATTCTTCACCTGCCCCCACCCTAGCAGGGGCCAGTTTGGCTCAGGTAGCCAGTGATGCAGGGCAGTGGGTGTATCGGCATTTTTTTTTTTCCTGGTATGGGAGGGGGAGGTTGGAGCAAGGGAAGAAAAGAAGGTGCACAGGTGATTGGCAGAGGACCACGCCTTCTTTTGTCCTCTACGCCAGGTACCCTAGGTTTCCACTAAGAAACCAGCTTGTTTCATTCCAGCAGTCACAGGTGAAGGGTTCACCTTATCTCCTCTCACCTCCTCTTTTTTTGTAAAGGGCGAGGGGCCTTCTGCTTAGCAGGAGAGAGGCTTAACGTGAAGGAACCTGAGGGATCCCTGCCCTGAACCATGGGAAGATCCTACCTGAGAAGGATCCACTGGGTCTTTCTCAGCTGCTTCTACTCCTTCCTTCTTTGGCCAGTGGAACTGGGTAAGTGAAAAATCCCGGTGAGTAAAGATTAGCTGGACAAGTAGCAATGTGGTGCCAGAGATTAGGTCAGGAGAACCAAGAATAGAAATGGAAACAGAGAGACAGAGAGAGAGAGAGAGAGAGAGAGAGAGAGAGAGAGAGAGAGAGAGAGAGAGAGAGAGAGAGAGAGAGAGAGAGAGAGAGAGAACTACTGACACACAATGACAAATAAAGAAAAAGATAGCATAAAAGAGACAACGAGAGAACAAAGACTGGATGTCAAAGGAAGAAAAAATAGCAGAGATTTAGTAATAGAAAAAGAAAAGAGTATAAAAGAGAGAAAAACATTAAAGGGGGGGAGAAAGGAGGGAATAGTGATAGAATAGAAAAATCCCTGAGTAAATAAAGAGATTAAATATTAGAAGGGGGAAAAAAAAGACAGTGAGAAAATGCCTGAATAAATAAGAAAGAAATAGGGAAAGAGTGACACAAGTAAGGAAACATAGGTAAGAGGGAGGGAGCAAAAAGAGAAACAAATGCATAGGGAGAGGCAGAGGAAAGAGAAAGATTGTTCTTTGCTGCTGGACCATGTGTGAGAGGTCCTGATGGCAACTGCTGCTTTCTGGACAAAGTTTATGGTTTTCTACGGTGTTGCTGTAAGTACTTTAAACTACAGCACATCCAACCCAGGTATGCCCATTACTCTAAGAAAACGGAACAGGGGGATCTTATAGTGGTATATCTTCTGGACAGAGTCAGGAAGTTGAGGTTCTAATACTCACTCTTCTATTAACTATATGATCTTTTTTATTGTTCAATCATTGCAGTCATGTCCAACTCTTTGTGACTCCATTTGGGGTTTTCTTGTTAAAGATATTGCAGTTATTTGCTATTTCTTTCTCCAGCTCATTTTACAGATGTGAAAACTGAGGCAAATATGAGCTCCTAAAGTCACTTTCCACACAAAAATTGTATTCCTCCCAACTTTACTGACTCCCATTAGATGGCAGCATTACTGTTCTTTCTTTCTCTCTGGAAATGGGGAAAAAAAAAAGACTTGTAGATATTCTTCCCAGCCAAAGAAAAGAAGCTTCTGATATCCAGATGGGTCACTGATGTTACTGGCCAAGGTATAAAGTAGAAGGGATAAAGAAGACAGGGCAGAGACTCTTAGACCCTTTTATGATCATCAGATGTTGCTCTGGAAGGAAAACTACACTGGGAGTCAGAAGACCTAGGTCCCCACTAGAATGCAGCTTAGTTGCTGTTCAGTTGTTTTTCAATCATGTCCAATTTCCATGATTGCATTTAGGATTTTCTTAGTAAAGATACAGAAGTGATTTGCCATTTCCTTATCCAGCTCATTTTACAGATGGGGAAACTGGAGCAGAGTCAAGTGACTTGCCCAGGGTCACAGAGTTAGCAGGTGTCTGAGGCTGGATTTGAACTGAGGAAGATGAATCTTCCTGATTCCAGGATCAGTCCATTGCAGTAGAGATTCGGCAACACATTGAAAGTCTTATATTGGGTGTAGTACATTAAGAAAGTACTTTGGATCGGAAGTCAGAAAAAATGAGTTCAAGTTTTGGTTCTGGTATTTATTATATGAGTGATTCTGGGCAAGTCATATAACCTTTTCCTGCCTCATTTTCCTCAACTATAAAATGGAAGCAATAATAGCACCTCCCTCCCAGGATTCTTATGAGGATTCAGTGAGATAATATTTGTAAAACGTACTTAGTACAGTGCCTGGCACATAGTAGATACTATATAAATGCTTATTCCCTCCCCCTCCCTTTCCTTCCTCCCAGCTATATAAATGCTATTATTTCAGATTCTTCACACAGACTGACAAGGAAACATTTTTCAAATTGCCTAAGTTGATTGAACCTTAAAAGATGGTATGAGACTAGCTTGCGGAAAGTACAAGGGAGGGTATAAGTGAAAGGAAGTAGTTTGCTCTGGCCAGGAATTCCTTCAAGAGTTCTCAGTTTGGGGTGGGTAGCTGGTAAAATGAAGCTCTCAGTCTCCACACCTATCAATGGAGCATTGTGACAACATGACATTTCTCTCCCATTTTCAGAGAAGGAATTGCATAATTATAGATAACAGGGAAGTATAAGTTTTATTCCCCTACAGGTGTAATGCGTCTTTGTTGACTGATTAATGAATGAGGTGGAGTTCTGGAAGGAAATGGATGGGTTGTTGTTGATTCTTCCCTAGGACCTGATCCCCCCTCCTCCCTATTTGGGAGGAAGAGAGGGAGGGAAGGAGGGAGGGAGAAGAAGTATGATGAAAGGCTTGGAAAAGAACGTCATTTCTCTTAGACAGAAAGAGGCTGGGAGTTTTCTGAGACAAAATCCAAATTCTGGATGGTGTCCAGAAGAAGACTACTTTAGATTAGGAAGTATTTCTAAATGTGTAGCAGGGTCAGGAATTAGGATTGTCCATCTGATGCTGCTTTGTATAGTCCGCTAGATTCTGTATCAATCAAACAGCAAACATTTATCAAATGTCCATCATGTGCCAGTTGCACTAAACACAAGAGATATGAAGACAGATAAGAACAAGTCCTTGTTCAGTAGGCACTATTTTGTATCCATTTATAAATTCAAGTTCTACTCCTTGAAAATTAGTATCCATTTCTTAAAATGTGGATGGTCTGGGATTATAGAGGGATGAAAGGGTCTATCAGTCAATCAGACAACAAAAAACAGAGCGAAAAAGAAAGAGAAAAATTGAGAAGGAAAAAAATAGGGAAACTGAGGAATAGAAAGAGAATTCAAGGAAGAAAGAGACAGATAAAAAGAAGGAAGGAAGGAAGGAAGAAGGAAAGAAAAAAGAAGAGTAAAGGAAGGAAAGAAAAAAGGAAGAAAGGAAATAAGAACATATTCTTATGTAATACACTCTAATGCGGAGGCAATACATCAAAAAAGTATGCATATAAGATAGACATATATGTAAATGTGCATATATACATATGCATATATGTGTGTGTGTACCTATATATCTGTTATATATATTGAAAGTGGAAGGGATTCTCAAAAAGAAAGCACTAACACTAAGGCAGGGAATGAGGAAGAAGTATGATTTAAGCTGAGTCTAAAAGCCAAATCTTTTTCCTAAGATGGATAGGGTTCAGCATCTCTTTGACTCCTTTCTCAGAAATAGAAAAAAAAGAAGGAAGCAAGCATTTATGAAGTGCTTATTATGTGCTAGGCACTATGCTAAGGGCTTTACAAATATGATCTGATTTGATCTTTATGACAACCTTGTAAATAGGTGATATTATCCCCATTTTACATTGAAGAAACTGAAGCAAAAATAAGTGACTGGCCCAAGGTTACATAGCTTATAAGTATCTGAGGCAGGATTTGACCTCACTTCTTCCTGATTCCAGGAATGATAAGTACAGCAAGTGAGAAATTGGTGGAAATTTTTTTTAAGAAAACAATAGTAGAATTTATTTGATTTCTGATTCCAGAGCAAAAGGTAGAATCAAGAAAAAAATATTCATGACAGCAAGGTGGAGGCCAGCAATGGCTGAGTGAAGCACAGGTAAATATGGGGCTAGCTAGAGAGTGAATTCTCATCAATTAGGACAACATGATCTTCAAGGTGGGATTCTTCAAAAGCTTGTATTTTCCAGGACCTGATCTTTGGAGACCAAGCAATTTATCTCCATACCTTGAATTTTTTTCTCTCCAATTCAGCCTTCAAAGAGTAATCTCTTTGATTTTTATCAAAAAAATTATCAATTAAAATCTTTTTAATTTTCCAGTGCATTAGTAACATCCTAAGTCATTTCTCCTGCTCAAAAACCTTAACTGGTTCCCCATTTCCTATTGGATAAAATAGAAACTCCCAAGTCAAACATCCTGAGATCATAGGGGAAAAAAAATCTAACTTTTCAGTCTTATTTCATTTTCTTCTCCTTCCTGTGTTGGATATTCTAGCCAAATTAGAGAACTATCTTTTCTCCAATATCATCCTAAATTCTCCTGAATTGATGTAGGACACTTACCATATCTGGAAAAACTCACTCCATATCTCTGTGCATTGAAATTCTTTTCTTCCTTCTAGATCTAGTTCAATTGTCATTTCCTCCATGAAGTTTCCATCTTCAACTCAACAAGAGTGATCTCCATTTTTCTCTCTTAAATGTTTAATTGCATTTTTATAAAGACTTTTCTTTTCCTTTACATTCTTACACCATACTTATTTTGTTGGATGAAAGAACAGGTAAAAAGCTTTAATAGTATGACGTTTACCACATTTGTTTCTTCTAAAAGTTTAAGCGACTTTCATACTTCCTTCTAAAAGCTCTCTTGACTTCAGAAAATATGTGCTTCAAAAGACCACGAAGCTCATGAAGATGTTAGATGATCCCTTTGATTATATTAGTTATCTGATTATGTTAAACCTGTAGTTTTTGAGATGCTAGTTTTTTGAGTCTCATTAATATTCATGAAGCATGTGTTTTATTGTACTGAGTTTTGAATTTATAAACTAGGTATTGATTTTATGTTTTAGTTCAAAGTATATAGGTTTTTTCACCCTTAGTAAAAATGATTCACACAATACAATAAAATTAGAAATAAGAAAAATTCATATATAAAGATAGTCCCTACAAGTATTAGATCTAGATTCAAAGAATTTATGTTCAAATCCTATGGAGGTTGGACCAGATGACCCTAAAGCCCCTTTCACTGACAAATCTATGATCCTAAGTTCCTATGAAGCAAATTGTGCTCCAAATTTTTTGGAACTTGGGATAATTTTTAGGATAATTTTTATTAAGGATATAACCATCATCATTAATAAGCTTGTTTATTTAATCTTTAATGTTCCTGAACCTAAAAAAGTTTGGAGGAAAAAAATCACTAGAATAAGAAAGAGGAAGAAGAGAAGAAGGAGGAAAAGGAAAAGGAGAAACAGGAGGAGAAGCAAGAGGAGAAGAGGAGGAAGAGGAGAAGGACAAGGAGATAAGGATAAAGAGGGAGAAAAGGAGAAAAGAGACAGAAAAGAAGGTCATTAAAGCATTTTTTTTTAATGTACAGAAGAGAACAGAAAGAAATCCAGAAGGAAATACTAACTAGCTATGTTACTTTGAGTTACTTATTCTTTAATTATCTTTAAAATGAATCACAGAAGTGGATGGCAAACCATTTTAGCATCTTTGCTAAGACAACCTCAAATAGAGTCATAAAGAGTCATACTGGACTAAGCAATAACAACACAGTAGCCCTTGTGAGAGGTGATAAAGGTGAAAGAGGGAATGTATTCAAGAAATGTTGTGAAAATAGAAATGAAAATGTGCCAATTGCTTGGTTATGTGTGGTGAGTGAGAGTAAGGCGTTAAGAAGGAAAATGTGGATACCTAGAATAATTATAGTGCCATTTACAGTAAAAAAGAAGTTTGGAAGAGGGATAGGTTTGGGGGGAGAAGAGTGAAAATAATGAGCTCTGTTTTGCATTTGTTGAGTTTGAGATGCCTTCAGGATATCCTGTTTTAAATGTCCAAAAGGCAAGTAGTGATCAGGGACTGGTGCTAAGGAGAGGTACCAAACTCATTATGTGAGTCATCTGAAAAGATAAAGTTAATTGAACCTATGAGAATTGAGGAGGTCCCCAAGTGAGATCATAAAAAGAGAGAAAGCAAGAGGCACAGGCCAATATTTTGGAGTATACCCATACTTAATGGATGTGATATGAATGATGAATCCTCAAAGATTGGGGAAGAGCAGTTAGAGAAGCAAAAGACAAAATAAAACAAAAAATCCCTGGAGAAGGAGGAGGTAGTTTCCTTGTCCCTAAAACAAGGAGTTTTTGTAGAGAATATTCAGGAAAAATATCAAATGTTAAATATAGCAGAGAAATAAGAGAAAATAAGACTGAAAAGGGGGCATTAGTTCTGGTAATTTGATTAGCAGTTTCAAATGAATGATTAGTTTGAGAGCCAGAGTACAGGGGATTGGGAGGAGAGTGAAAATAGAAGTGGAGGCATTGAATATATATGACCTATTCAAAGAGTTTAATTCAAAAAGGACAAATATAAATAGATAGTTAATAGGAGGGGCAACTAGGTGGTGCAGTGGATTAAGCACCAGCCCTGAAGTCAGGAGGACCTGAGTTCAAATCTAACCTCAGACACTTAACACATCCTAGCTGTGTGATCCTGGGCAAGTCACTTAAACCCAATTGCTTCAGGGGGAAAAAAGATAGTTAATAGCGACAGAGGGTCTTGGTGGGGGAAGATTGAGGATGGAGAAGAATTTGATTTGTTTTGAAGGCCGCAGAGAAGGAATCATTAAAAAGAAGAATATTGAAGATGAAGAATGTTGTAGGTCAGGGCTGACTAATCCTGTGGTTCAATTCAACTGATATTCACCAATAACTCTGCTGGAGTCAATATAAGAATAAATGTGAAACACCTGAAGGAGATCTAACAGTTAACAAACTTTTGAATT
This sequence comes from Antechinus flavipes, assembly GCF_016432865.1. Taxonomy (NCBI): domain Eukaryota; kingdom Metazoa; phylum Chordata; class Mammalia; order Dasyuromorphia; family Dasyuridae; genus Antechinus; species Antechinus flavipes. The sequence goes on along the minus strand of NC_067400.1, from coordinate 322,606,046 downwards.
GACCAGAGCTAGGGAAGGATATTCAATAGATGAAATCAGCTTCCCTGACTCTGATTTTCTCAAAGTGATCGAACAATCAAGATCAGATTGGTAAAGGGACCTTATAATGTGACCAATGAAGTCCCATCAATAGCCCAAGTCCATGAACCCATTTGAATCTTTTTTAAAATTTTAAATTAGAACTCTTTTTATTTTTTTCTAGATATAATTTTCTTTTTAGGTAATATAATTATATTTATTTTTTCACTTAATAGTCCTTTTTTCCAATTACATGTGAAGGTATAGTTTTTAACATTTACCTCCTTAAAGGAAAACATGTTAAGACCTCAGAATATTGCTCTTAAGACAGAAAATGCAGATTGATGAGTAAAAAACATTGATTTCTGGTAAAAAAAAAAATGTGTGTGTGTGTGTGTGTGTGTGTGTGTGTGTGTGTGTGTGTGTGTGTGTATCTTAAAGGCATCTAGTCCAATTCTTTATTATACCAATGAGGAACAGAGGGATTCAATGATTTGGTCAAGGTTGCATAGGTACTAATGAGCAGGGACAGGATTCAAATACAGTAACTTTGGGAAGTACCATGAGACCTCTCCAGGTCACTAAAGAAATAGAGTTAGGGGAGGGGGGAGTTGGTTATATTTTCTCTTTCCTTAATTTAGTCATTTTGTGGAAGGAAGAAGAGGAAAAAAGGAGAGAAAGCAAAAAAGGAAGGAAAGAAAGAAATATTTATGAAAGAAGGAAAGAAGGATAGATGGAAGGAAGTATTCTTTGGTCTGCATTTAGATGCCATCAGTTCTTTCTAGGAAGGTTAGCATTTTTTCATTAAGGGAAGGAATAGTTTTTAAAAACTTTTTTAAAATTTTGATTCATATCTACAATTGGTATAAAAAAACTCTTTATGAGGACATTTCCTTCACCAATTCAGATCATCAACTATTCTGCTATTTCAATAAATAGGTGGTACAATGCATAGAACATGGGGCCTGGAGTTAGGAATATCTGAATTCAAATCTGACCTCAGGCACTTAACCAGCTGTGTGACCCTGTGTGACCCTGGATAAGTCATTTAATCTCTATTTGCTGCATTTTCCTCAACCATAAATTGGAAATGATAGCAAGCCCTATTTTCCATGATTGATTTGAGAATCAAATGAAATAATATTTGTAAAATGCTTAGCAATAGTGACTTGCATATAGTAGGTGCTTAATAAATGCTTGTTCCCTTCTCCTTATACTAGGCCCTTGAAAGTCACTTGGAGGCACTGAGAGGTTAAGTACCTTCACATCAAACCACCAGTTTATGTCAAGGGTAGGACCTAGATCCAAATCTTTCTAACCCTGAAGCCAACTGTGACTTATTAGCACTTTAAAAAATAAAGGTTGATCGCTAGAATTCAGCATGCTTTCATTAAAGATAATTTAATTCCAACAAATTTGGTTTCCATTATTATAATGGCATCATTCTATAAGAAGATCAAGGGAATGCCATGGATGTGGTATATCTGACTTCAATAAAGAATTTGATAACATTGCTTATAAGCTTCTGATGTACCAGTTGGAGAGACTTGTTTGGTTGTTTGGACTAAGGGAACAGAAGAAAGCTAATATTGCCTTGGAATCAACCTAGAAAAGTGTCATTTATAACTTTCAGTTTTCTGACTTTTAGTGACCCCAGATAGGATTTTTTTGGCAGAGACAATAGAATGGTTCGCTTTTTCCTTTTCTAACTCATTTTACAACTAAGGGAAACTGAGGCAGACAGGGTTGAGTGACTTACACAGTCTCACAGTTACTAGGTGTCTGAGCTCTGATTTGTAGGAGGAGTGTGATCCACATGTCATTAAAATAGTGTGCCATAGATTTGACCTTGACTTTTATTCTGTTCAATGTTTTATCCGTGGCTTAAAGAAAGGAAAAATATTTGTTGCTAAACAGCAAATTTGCCAATGACACAAAACTCAAAGAGAATAACTAGAAGATGGGACAGCTAGATGGCCCAGTGGATAGAACATAGCCCTGGAGTTAGGAGAACCTGAGTTCAATGCAGCCTTAGATACTACTTACTGTGTGACTCTGAGCAAGTCACTTACCTCTAATTATCTCACCAAAAAGAGAGAGACAGAAACAGAGGGAGAGAGACAGAGAGAGACAGAGATGGGGAGAATAACTAGCACAATGGATTACAGAATATGATCCAAAAAGATGTTAATAAGCTGGAATGATGGGAATAAAGTCAAGAAAATTATATTTAATAGCAATAATGTAAAGCAATAATCTAAAAGTCCAGGGCAGCATGGTGGTACAGTGGATGGAGAATACTTAATCTAGAGTCAGGGAGATCTAAATTCAAATTCATCTTCAGATACTTCCTAGGTGTGTGACCCTGGATAAGTCATTTTAATCCTATTTGCCTCAGTTTCCCTGTATATCATATGAGCTGGAAAAGCACACAAACCACTCCAGTATCTTTGTCAAGCAAACCCCAAATGAGATTATAAAGAGTTGAACATGACTGAAAAATTCAACAATATGAAAAACAAAAGTGTAAAATCCTAGGATTAGCTAGGGGGCAGCTAGATAATCTAGTAGATAGAGCACTGACCCTAGAGTCAGGAGGATTGAGTTCAAAAGTATGTTATGCCACAGTCTCCTTGAATTACTCTACCTCAGTTTCCCTGCATTAGTTTCCCTAAATTATAATATCTCAATTTCCCTGAGTTAGCACGCAAACCTCCCCCCCTTTTCTGTTCTGATGGTGTGGGCTGTCAGCAACACCATTCTGTCATTCCTAGGATGCTCAATCCTTGAAACAGAAGCTCAGAGTCAGAAGTGAATGAAGAAATAATCTAGTGTCTAATCCATCACTGGGGATCTAGGCGGAATAATGTTGGAAGTCAAGAAGATCTAAATTCAAATCCTACCTTAGATATTTAACAGCTGTGTTGTTCTGGACAGGTCATTTAGCCAGCCCCTTTAATATGTTTTCTGATCTGCATTAATAATCTATTATGACATAATTAATAAAAACAACATCTTACAGAGTAATGAGGATCAAATGAAATAGAATGTGTCAAGCACTTTGCAAACCTTAAAGTGCTGTACAAATAATAACTGTTATTAACAGGAATCTTTTTTTTGCTGAGGCATTTGGAGTTAAGTGACTTGCCCAGGATCACACAGCTAGGAAATGTTAAATGGCTGAAATCAAATTTGAACTCAGGTCCTCCTGACTTCAGGCTGATGCTCTATCCACTGTGCCACCTGGCTGCCTCTATCTGGCATCTACTTGATGACTTTTAGTGACAGTCAACAATGCACCACCCCCTGAGGCAGCCTACTCTAAGTAATAGGAAGTTTTTTTAATATCAAAGCAAAATCTGTCTCTGTAATTCTCATCCATTGCTCCTAGTCTATGATATCTTTGGTCCTCTTCAAATAACAATTACAGGGTGGATAATTACAATTTTACCAGCTAGGGTCAAGCAGAATATGAGTAATCTTTTTTCTATATGGTAGTCCTTCAACTACATAAAGTCATTTTATCACACCCCGCTACTGTCTTCTTTTCTCTAAGTGAAATGTTTTCAGTTCCTTTACTCAATCTTTATATAACATACTTCCTCCTGTGGATATGATCCAGATAATTAATATTCTTTCTAAAAGGGGAGAGTGAAACTATGACTCCCTTTTTTCTGGATTTTATATCTCTCTTAATGTGCACATTAATTCTTTAGAAAGTCTTATCACACTGCTGAATCCTATTAAAAGTCACACTCCACATCTCTTGAAAACCACACCTCTAATAATAACAGTTATTAAATATAGAACAGGAGAAAACAAGGTGACAACTGTTATCTCTTCCATTTCTAGCATCTCCTTAGCAGGAAGAACAACTGGCCAAGTTGACAAATTTCTCTTAGAGGCTTAATCATTCTTTTATTTAGAACTGACTTGTATTTTTATCTATATAGGAAACTCTTGGTTAAAAAAAATTTTTTTTCTACCAATGCAAATAAATTAAATGCATTAAAATGCATTAAAAAGGCATTTAAAAATTTAGCAGTAATTTATTAGTCAACTTACAACACTGAAGTAAGAAACAGCAGTATATTTTGTTAAACAGTTAGAAAAATTTACAGTATTTCTTTTACTTTTTACAATTTAAAAAATTTGAACTTGACAAATGTGAACATTTCATTAATAATCTGTTCTTTCTATTTTGGGGGAAATTATTAATATCACCTCATAATTTCCCCTCACAATTATTCTCTATTAAAAAACCCACAAGTCCTCCCTTTTAACAATAAATATAGTGAAGTAAAATAATTCACATATTACCAATGTTTAAAAATGTTAAATAAGTCTCAGCCTGCACTCCAGTATATTCCCTCTTTGCCAAGAGCTGGGAAACAGGTTTTTTTATACATGTTTCTGGAGTCCTGGTTAAATTTGTCACAACTCTAAAGCTTTTCCAAGTTTTTATGATATTGTGATCATCATATAAAGCATTATCCTAGGTCTTCTTACTTCATTCTGCATCAATTCATACAAATCTTCTCAGACTTCTCTGAATTCATACCCTCTATTTTTTTAAATTGTGAAACTTGGGACTCAACTATTTGCAAAATATTTTTTTCTTGGTGTAGAATGATTACTCAATATTTGATAATTCTGGTAAGGATAGGGTTGGCAAGAACTTGGGCAAGAAGAGACCCTACTTTTTCTGGCTTCCAGCTTTGAGAGAAGACATACGCAGTTTCAGGCTTTCTTCAGGGACACAGCTTTAGAAAGAGAAAGACTATAAGAAGAAGCAAAAGAACAAGAATTTCTCCCCTCCCAAGCTCTTGCCAATTTTGTCTCTCTCATCACAGGTGGGCATCTAGTCATCATTCTGTACCATTGAGGAGTTTTATATTAATGAACTTGAGTACCAGTATAAATGAACTTACAAATGCAAGGATAATATATTAAAACGAATAGAATTTCAAAGCTCAAAAGAGACTTAGAGATAAAAGGACTTAGATTTGAAGCCAATCCTGTCTTAGAGTTGCCTAAAACTCTAACTAGTTAAATGACTTGCCTAGGGTCATTCAACCAATATGCATCAGAATCAAGTGAACCCAGATTTTTCCAACACAGAAATCTACTATATCTACTCAAGCTACTATACTACAGTGCTTCTCTTTAGGAAATGGTAAATCAAAACTATAACCCCAAACCAAGGATTTATGTGACCAATTACAGGAACTGGATAGCAGTAGCACTTAGCAACAATGTTTGGCACATAGTGGGTGATTAATAAATGCTTTTACTTTGCTAACTAGTACTAAAGAAAAAAAAGACCTGAGCCATAAAAAGCCATAATCTCCCCAAAACCAAGTAAAGTCAGGAAGGCTCTCTACCTTGATATCCTCTTGGACACAATTTTATTTGCATAAAAATAGGGGTACATTTGGGGAAGCAATCCCAACTGAAATCTATATACTTCCCTCAGGGTAACCTCCCTGCTTTGCCACCACAGATAAGGAAATAATAATAAGAAAAATCAGGAATTACCAAGAACATACTGGGTGAGGTTGCCAATGGTTCAACACCTCTGGTTCCAGGAACAACTTAAGAAAAATAAATTAAGAACAAAAGCTCAACTACCATTTTCACTATTATCTACAACTCTTGTTTCCTCTATGAAAAGAATCAGCAAGTAAATGACAAGAATATATTAAGTGAATTAACCTGGTACATTGGAAAAAGCTAGTTTTGGAGTTGGAGGAACCAAGTTTGAAGCCTAAACTCTGCCCCCCTTCAGGATTTTCCTGCCATATAGTAGGCATTTAATAAACATTTATTGATTGATTGAAGATGAGGGAAGCAATACATTCTGTGTATGCAGGATTCTAGAGTACAGAGGATCAGATCAGGATCTCTGGAACCAACACATCTGACCTCTTAGCTCTGTGACCTTTGGCCAATCAATTTACTTCTCATTTTCTTCATTTGTAAAAGAATAACAATAATAGTTGATATCTACCCTAATGCTTTATGATTTGCAAAGGTAATCTCATTTGGACCAGTGAGATAGGTTCCATTATTTAGTCTCAGTTTTTAGAAATGAGTAAACTGAGACTAAGACAAGTTAATTGATTTGCCTGGGATCACATAACTAAGGGTCTGAGAGTTTGAAATCGTTGCTCCTGACCCAAAGTTTAACTCACCTAGGTAGCCAAAAATGAGGACTTTGGACTATATCCCAGTTTCTTAAACTTAAATGTTTCTTTAAATGGACTGTGATCCCTTATGGAGACTTGGAACTGAATGTAGAGGTTGTGAAATTGTGATTTATTATCAATAAATGTTTGATTTGTATGCCTAATTTATATACTCATATATCAGGGTCATGTAAAAATTTATTGGACAGAAAGTAGTAGTGAATGAAAAATGTTTAAGAAATCCTGGACATGATCTCTAAGGACTCATTCTACCTCCCATGAAGCAATGAGTGACTTCTCTACTTTGAGCTAATGTCAAAAATAGAGTTTGTAAATACCCTGCCCACCCCACCCCACTGACTACATACGCCTTTAGGATAGCTCCACACCAAAATCAACAATGGACTAGTCAATACAAAGAAAACAGTAACAATTATGTAGAATATTACTGCTTTTCAAACAACTTCATAGTAACCTCTCCTTATTTCTCATTGCAACACACTACATAGATAGGGGAAAGGAAAAAGGGAACAAGCATTTGAGAACTTACCATGAACTAGGCAGGGTGCTAAGTGCTTTAAAAATATCTCATTGAGGTACTAGTGAGATAGGATTAGTCCAAGTTTATAAATGAGGAAGCTAAGGTAAATTACCAGTTCAAAGATTGTCAATGGCAGAACTGGAGAGAAACTGAATCCCAAGTTTTCTGACTCCAGTCCAGTTCTCTTTTTTACTTCTAGTCATGTCTGTTAACACCCACTGCAGCCCAACAAACACCTATCAAGAAGGAAGAATAACAAAGGTAGCATTCTTAAAGATTTCTTAAACTTAGATAACAATGAAAGGAAAAAATGTTGTAGCAATTGATGGCTTACAAAGCACCTTCCTTGCATCAACACAACAAAGGGGATAGGATACATATTATCACATCCATCTTATAAAAACACAATATACAGATTAAGGTGATTTTTCTAAAGTGAACATCTAAATTTGTCACTTCTCCAAAGCCAAAACTCCAGTGCTTCTTATTACTTCTAGACTCAAATGAAATTCATCAGTTTATATTTGCTACTCTTCAAAATCTTAGACTTTTTCAACCAGATTTCTTATAGAGTATTCCCTTCTATATAATCTATATAATATTGGTCTTCTTGCTGTACCTCACATTATGATTCTCCAATTGCCTTCTGGTTCATTGCCTTTATAGGGACGATTTCCAGTGCCTGTATTTTTTAACTTGTAAAATCCAGATAAAGTGATACTTTCTGTGGTGTATGCAAGGAAATCCACAAATTGCCCAAAATATCAGCTATTAATTTCCTCCATACTTAGTAGACACTACTTTAACATCACAAATATGCTCATTACTACAGGGGGAACTGCTGAAGGGACATCTACTTCAGGAGAATCATCTACTTCTACCGAACTTCACACCACTCATGGATCTACAACACAAATTCCTACAAGAGTAACAGAGAAAATAACGTCTGTACCATCCATTATTCAAGAAAGCAGAACATCCCAGACCACTACAACTCAGGGGACAACCCCAACACCAGCAGCTTCTTCTCATGGCTCCACCACTGTGACAACAGTTAAATCTACCACCACTAGTCAACAGCCTGAAAGTTCCCAGACCACTACAACTCAGGGGACAACCCCAACACCAACAGCTTCCACTCAGGGCACTTCTACTCTGAAAACAGCTGAATCCACAACCACTGGTCAAGAGCCTGGAAGTTCCCAGACCACTAAAACTCAGGGGACAACCCCAACCCCAACAGGCTCTGCTCAGGGCACTTCCACTCTGACAACAGCTGAATCCACAAACACTGGTCAACAGCCTGGAAGTTCCCAGACCACTACAACTCAGGGGACAACCCCAACACCAACAGCTTCCACTCAGGGCACTTCTACTCTGAAAACAGCTGAATCCACAACCACTGGTCAAGAGCCTGGAAGTTCCCAGACCACTACAACTCAGGGGACAACCCCAACACCAACAGCTTCCACTCAGGGCACTTCTACTCTGAAAACAGCTGAATCCACAACCACTGGTCAACAGCCTGGAAGTTCCCAGACCACTACAACTCAGGGGACAACACCAACACCAACAGCTTCCACTCAGGGCACTTCTACTCTGAAAACAGCTGAATCCACAACCACTGGTCAACAGCCTGGAAGTTCCCAGACCACTAAAACTCAGGGGACAACACCAACACCAACAGCTTCCACTCAGGGCACTTCTACTCTGAAAACAGCTGAATCCACAACCACTGGTCAAGAGCCTGGAAGTTCCCAGACCACTAAAACTCAGGGGACAACACCAACACCAACAGCTTCCACTCAGGGCACTTCTACTCTGAAAACAGCTGAATCCACAACCACTGGTCAAGAGCCTGGAAGTTCCCAGACCACTACAACTCAGGGGACAACCCCAACACCAACAGCTTCCACTCAGGGCACTTCTACTCTGAAAACAGCTGAATCCACAACCACTAGTCAACAGCCTGGAAGTTCCCAGACCACTAAAACTCAGGGGACAACACCAACACCAACAGCTTCCACTCAGGGCACTTCTACTCTGAAAACAGCTGAATCCACAACCACTGGTCAACAGCCTGGAAGTTCCCAGACCACTACAACTCAGGGGACAACACCAACACCAACAGCTTCCACTCAGGGCACTTCTACTCTGAAAACAGCTGAATCCACAACCACTGGTCAGAGCCTGGAAGTTCCCAGACCACTACAACTCAGGGGACAACCCCAACACCAACAGCTTCCACTCAGGGCACTTCTACTCTGAAAACAGCTGAATCCACAACCACTGGTCAACAGCCTGGAAGTTCCCAGACCACTACAACTCAGGGGACAACCCCAACACCAACAGCTTCCACTCAGGGCACTTCTACTCTGAAAACAGCTGAATCCACAACCACTAGTCAACAGCCTGGAAGTTCCCAGACCACTAAAACTCAGGGGACAACCCCAACACCAACAGCTTCCACTCAGGGCACTTCTACTCTGAAAACAGCTGAATCCACAACCACTGGTCAAGAGCCTGGAAGTTCCCAGACCACTAAAACTCAGGGGACAACCCCAACCCCAACAGGCTCTGCTCAGGGCTCCTCCACTCTGACAACAGCTGAATCCAAAACCACTGGTCAGCAGCCTGGAAGTTCCCAGACCACTAAAACTCAGGGGACAACACCAACACCAACAGCCTCCACTCAGGGCTCCTCCACTCTGACAACAGCTGAATCCAAAACCACTAGTCAACAGCCTGGAAGTTCCCAGACCACTACAACTCAGGGGACAACCCCAACACCAACAGCTTCCACTCAGGGCACTTCTACTCTGAAAACAGCTGAATCCACAACCACTGGTCAAGAGCCTGGAAGTTCCCGACCACTACAACTCAGGGGACAACACCAACACCAACAGCTTCCACTCAGGGCACTTCTACTCTGAAAACAGCTGAATCCACAACCACTGGTCAAGAGCCTGGAAGTTCCCGGACCACTACAACTCAGGGGACAACCCCAACACCAACAGCTTCCACTCAGGGCACTTCTACTCTGAAAACAGCTGAATCCACAACCACTGGTCAACAGCCTGGAAGTTCCCAGACCACTACAACTCAGGGGACAACACCAACACCAACAGCTTCCACTCAGGGCACTTCTACTCTGAAAACAGCTGAATCCACAACCACTGGTCAACAGCCTGGAAGTTCCCAGACCACTACAACTCAGGGGACAACCCCAACACCAACAGCTTCCACTCAGGGCACTTCTACTCTGAAAACAGCTGAATCCACAACCACTGGTCAACAGCCTGGAAGTTCCCAGACCACTAAAACTCAGGGGACAACACCAACACCAACAGCTTCCACTCAGGGCACTTCTACTCTGAAAACAGCTGAATCCACAACCACTGGTCAACAGCCTGGAAGTTCCCAGACCACTACAACTCAGGGGACAACCCCAACACCAACAGCTTCCACTCAGGGCACTTCTACTCTGAAAACAGCTGAATCCACAACCACTGGTCAACAGCCTGGAAGTTCCCAGACCACTACAACTCAGGGGACAACACCAACACCAACAGCTTCCACTCAGGGCACTTCTACTCTGAAAACAGCTGAATCCACAACCACTGGTCAAGAGCCTGGAAGTTCCCAGACCACTACAACTCAGGGGACAACCCCAACACCAACAGCTTCCACTCAGGGCACTTCTACTCTGAAAACAGCTGAATCCACAACCACTGGTCAAGAGCCTGGAAGTTCCCAGACCACTAAAACTCAGGGGACAACCCCAACACCAACAGCCTCCACTCAGGGCACTTCTACTCTGAAAACAGCTGAATCCACAACCACTGGTCAAGAGCCTGGAAGTTCCCAGACCACTAAAACTGAGGGGACAACCCCAACCCCAACAGGCTCTACTCAGGGCTCCTCCACTCTGACAACAGCTGAATCCAAAACCACTAGTCAACAGCCTGGAAGTTCCCAGACCACTAAAACTGAGGGGACAACCCCAACCCCAACAGGCTCTACTCAGGGCTCCTCCACTCTAACAACACCTGAATCCACAACCACTAGTCAACAGCCTGGAAGTTCCCAGACCACTAAAACTGAGGGGACAACCCCAATCCCAACAGGCTCCACTCAGGGCTCCTCCACTCTGACAACAGCTGAATCCACAACCACTGGTCAACAGCCTGGAAGTTCCCAGACCACTAAAACTCAGGGGACAACCCCAATCCCAACAGGCTCTACTCAGGGCTCCTCCACTCTGACAACAGCTGAATCCAAAACCACCAGTCAGCAGCCTGGAAGTTCCCAGACCACTAAAACTCAGGGGACAACCCCAATCCCAACAGGCTCTACTCAGGGCTCCTCCACTCTGACGACAGCTAAATCCATAACCACTAGTCAACAGCCTGGAAGTTCCCAGACCAGTAAAACTGAGGGAACAGCCCTAACACCAACAGCCTCCACTCAGGGCTCTTCCACTCTAACAACACTTGAATCCACAACCACTAGTCAACAGCCTGGAAGTTCCCAGACCACTAAAACTGAGGGGACAACCCCAACACCAATAGTCTCTACTCAGGGCACTTTCACTCTGACAACAGCTAAATCCACAAACACTAGTCAGCAGCCTGGAAGTTCCCAGACCACTAAAACTCAGGGGACAACCCCAATCCCAACAGGCTCTACTCAGGGCTCCTCCACTCTGACAACAGCTGAATCCAAAACCACCAGTCAGCAGCCTGGAAGTTCCCAGATCACTACAACTCAGGGGACAACACCAACCCCAACAGGCTCTACTCAGGGCTCCTCCATTCTGACGACAGCTAAATCCATAACCACTAGTCAACAGCCTGGAAGTTCCCAGACCAGTAAAACTGAGGGAACAGCCCTAACACCAACAGCCTCCACTCAGGGCTCTTCCACTCTAACAACACCTGAATCCACAACCACTAGTCAACAGCCTGGAAGTTCCCAGACCACTAAAACTGAGGGGACAACCTCAACACCAATAGTCTCTACTCAGGGCACTTTCACTCTGACAACAGCTAAATCCACAAACACTAGTCAGCAGCCTGGAAGTTCCCAGACCACTAAAACTCAGGGGACAACCCCAATCCCAACAGGCTCTACTCAGGGCTCCTCCACTCTGACAACAGCTGAATCCAAAACCACCAGTCAGCAGCCTGGAAGTTCCCAGATCACTACAACTCAGGGGACAACACCAACCCCAACAGGCTCTACTCAGGGCTCCTCCATTCTGACAACAGCTAAATCCATAACCACTAGTCAACAGCCTGGAAGTTCCCAGACCAGTAAAACTGAGGGAACAGCCCTAACACCAACAGCCTCCACTCAGGGCTCTTCTACTCTAACAACACCTGAATCCACAACCACTAGTCAACAGCCTGGAAGTTCCCAGACCACTAAAACTGAGGGGACAACCCCAACACCAATAGTCTCTACTCAGGGCACTTCCACTCTGACAACAGCTAAATCCACAAACACTAGTCAGCAGCCTGGAAGTTCCCAGACTACTACAACTCAGGGGACAACACCAATACCAACAGCCTCCACTCAGGGCTCCTCCACTCTGACAACAGCTGAATCTACAACCACTGGTCAACAGCCTGGAAGTTCCCAGGCCACTAAAACTGAGGGGACAACCCCAACACCAACAGCCTCCCCACAGAGTTCCTCCACTTTGACAACTTTTGAATCCACAACCACTAGTCAGCAGCTAGGAACTTCCCAGACTACCTTTACCTCGTCTTCTGTGGCCACTGTCATTACAAAACAGACTTTTTCAACGACAAATCATGTCACTTCTCCACCTGTTGTGACCACCTCCAAACCCAGCACAACTATCCAGATGACTTCTGAGAATGCTTCAGCCTCCCTAGCTCCAGGTCGGTGAGAACTCCATTTTCTTATTTTATTTTTATTTTTTTGGCAAGGTCTCCTTTAATACACTACAACCTGAGGAAGCCTCTGATTTTGAGGCAAACTATGTAACACCAGAGACAGATTTAGACTTGATATCATGGAGAACAGAGCTAAAATTCTTTTTCAGATCCTTATTAAGCATGATGATAATATTAATCTCTTAGCCTTTGTTTCCTCATCTTTTAAGTGGGGAAGCTATAAACTCATTCATCTTCTAGGTACTTTCCAACTTTAAATCTATGACTCTATTAGAGAGAGAGAGAGAGAGAGAGAGAGAGAGAGAGAGAGAGAGAGAGAGAGAGAGAGAGAGAGAGAAAGAGAGAGAGAGAGAGAAACATTAGTGCTGGATTTTATTTAGAGACTGACCAGGTTTGCTTTGGAAGATGAGGTAGTGCCTAGAGAAATCTTTTAGTTATTGTCAGTTTACCCCTTTAAAGATCTCTCAATTTCTCTTCTACTTCCATTTTTAGGTATTCCACTCTTCCCCTACCAACAGGACCAAAGATATGTTGATTGGAAACTGGACTTTACTATAGGAGTCTTCAAACCTCAGATTGGATTCCCCTTTGGTTCAAAGCTCTGGGATTTCCTCTATGTAAGTCACTTTAAGAAGCTTCTGTTAGCTGTATGGGATGATGACCATTAATTACCCAAATTAAAATCAGAGACTCAGATAAAAAGCAAAAAGAATTTATTACAATCTCACAAGAAAGGACAACTCCCAACAAACAGGGTGTCTTCAGTAGAGGAGTGCAAAGAGCAAGCTGCAAAACAAGGATTATATAGGCCCAAACATGGAAAGGTTCCCCCACCCCCTATCCTTCTTCCCATAAATTCAAAGTATGGATTTACATTTTAATCTACCCAGAGATAAAAAATACACACTCTTTACCTTAGTAGGAACTTAATGCTAATGAGAAGGTATTGGAAGGGAGAAGAAACAAGAGGGAAATATGTATGTTTATCTAATAATCAAACATGTGAAGCTTTGGGCTATAGCACAACTTGTTATTGCAAAGTCTGGGGTCACAATTAGGGCATAGAGGAAATCATATCCTTTTGAGAGGTCTTGACTCAGTTTCTCCCATTCACTAACCTATCCAATTAGTGACTTCATCTTTTTGTGCTTCCTATATCTAGGATGCTCAGGAACCTCAATTCTAGCTCCGAGGTACTCTTTTATATTTGTTTGAATTAATGCTCAACTTAGAGGGTTCTTTTGGTCCCAGAGTTCTTAACCTGAGGTTCACAGAATCCCCAATAGGTCTATGGTTAGACTTCAAAGACTCCATGATCTAGAACAGTGAAAAAAACAAATTACAGCTATTAAAAATAACACTCTTGACACTAAAAATCAGATTATCAAGGAAAATTTATTAACGAAGAATCTCAAGTAATCATCTTAAGGTTTCTGGCCAGAAGCAGGCCCCACTCCTTTTTGGGAAGAGGGAGCAGTAAGTATAGAAATGGGGGAACCTTTATACTTGTTCATGTAACTCAGCTCCTGTTCAGAAAAGGGATTGGTTCGTTTTATCCAGGTTACAGTTTTTCTGATACACCCACTACATATTTCCCCTTAATATGTATAAAACATACCCCCCCATCATACATCCCATGTTCAAAAAAGGCAAAAAACTTCTCCTCTGGGGTATGTTGTTTAATATTCAATTAGCCTATTAAGCAGACTCAGTAAGGACTTGGTCAAGTCAGGTCATTGAACCCAACTAGTTTGGACTAGATGGGCTATTATCTCAAATTTGTGGTTTTCTCAAAATTACAAGACTCTTTCTGATTGGCTAAATCCACCTGTGTCTTCCTATCCCCCCAAATTTCTTGTTTCCTCAAGGCTTCTATTGATCACTTAATTGTTCTGTGAATCCTAATCTTCCTTAACCTCTCATGTTCTGAAAACTCCTAGGTCAGTGGTACCCACTATCCCAATCCCACACTACCTCAAAGCTTGCAATACTGTGGAAACCCAACTTTTCAGCATTTCTCACACAGCTTTATTTCACTAATTTATAACTCAAATTGAGCATTTCCTTTAAGTATACTGTGTGAGAAAGAGTTCCTAGACTATGCTATCATCTACTTATCTGGTCTTTGAATAGATAGGATGAATGAATTATGTAGGATAAGGGCCATTTGCTTATGTATTGCAATAGGAAAAGAAGATTATACATGAAAACACAGGTCTCTTTTAGCTTTCCAAACTCAATTCTTTGTCTGAACTTTTGTTATGCCTTCTGCTCTTCTCTATGTGACCCTCTTATCTTTCTTTTCTTTTTTTCTTTTGTTTCTGTACTAACCCTATTTCTTCCTTTCTCCTTCTACCATCCTCTACTGAATGATAAGAGTAAAATCAAATCCTTGTAACAAATATGCCTACTGAAATAAAATATATAGGATGACCTTAAAAATGATCCTGAATGACCTGTTCTAATGCTCTTGTGATAGAGAGAGCCCTCTGCAACCAAAGAGAAGACTTTGGGAACTTAGTGTGGATTACAACATAGTATTTTCATTGTTGTTTCCTTGCATTTTGTTTTCTTTCTCTTTTTTCCTTTTTTGATATGATTTTTTTTTTTGTGCAGCTTTGTAATTGTGGAAATATGTATTAAAGAATGGCACATGTTTAACATATAGTGAACATAATATATAGTTTAACATATTACTTGCCACCTAGGGGTGAGAATGGGGGAAGGAAGGGAGAAAAAAATTGCAACACAAGGTTTTGCAAGGATTAATGTTGAAAACAATTTATGCTTTTTATTAAAGCATTTTATTTTTCAAAACATATGCATGGATAATTCTTTGATATAAATCCTTCTAAAACCTTGTGTTCCAATTTTTTCCCTCCCTTTCCCCACCCCCTTCCTTAGATGGCAAGTAGTCTAATATATGTTAAACATGGTAGAAATATATGTCAAATCCAATATATGCATATATATTTATATAATTATCTTGCTGCACAAGAAAAATCAAATCAAACAGAAAAAATAAGAAAATAAAATTATGCATATGTTTTGAAAATAAAAAGCTTTTTTAAAAATGAGCCTGAAGATAAGGGGATAGATGATATAACTTACAAGACACTCTGCCATCTCTAAGATACCAACTACTGCCCCTGTGAAGTCAGCCAAACTAATCTAGTTCTTTCTCTCTCTCTTCTGCTAACAGCCCCCCATGGCCTAAACTTTAATATGACTTCCTTCAGTTTACAGATAATGGCCAGATCATCTTCTCATCCTCAGAATATGGCATTTACTCCTACCCGAACCCACCCTCTAGAACGTTTACATCCAATTACCATTTGGCCACAGTAGCTGCATTCTGGAGTGATGCTGATTTTTCCAGCGGTCGAGGAGAAATATTTTACCGGGTAAGTATGAATGGCTTAGTCCAAATGTTTCTAAGGGAGGTTTCGTATTGAGTGGGACGAGTGTAAAGGGTGCAGGGGTAGGGAAAGACTGGCTTTGAAGCAAGGATACCCAGATAAGAGTATCATCATAGACAAAGAACTTATCCTGACCCTGCTGACCATTGGCTCCGCAGGAAATTCTAAGATGTATAGCGAGCAGATAACCAAATCAGGATATTTCCTCTCCAGAGTTTTTTAATACCAATAAATCACACATCAAACCTAGATCATTTCATGAACCCTGCTTTAATATTAAACTTGGATTAAACTTGTCAAAAAATTTGCCTGAGTGGTAAGGGATAGATATTCTTACCATCAAGCCTATCTGTGGGGCCATATTGTACTTTACTCCTCTTAGGATACTCCGCAATTGACTCAAATTGGTCTTTTTCCTATTTTTCATACGCGACATTCATCTCCACTCTACATTTCTTTCACCCTCACTACCTTTCTGGATTGCACTCCTTGCTCATTTCCACTTCTTCCTTCAAAGCTCAGCTCAAGCGCTACTGGGTGTCCGGGTGCGGGGTGAGGGGGTCTTTTACCTCATCCTGGTAGCGATTAACAGCTCTCCTGAAATTTACCTTGCCTGATACTCTGTATATTTTTTGTATTGCTTTTACTGTGTAATCCCGTAGTCTCTCTAAATAGCTTCCCCGGTAGCTGAGACTGTCTTTGCGGACCCAGTCTTACCACATAATAGGTGCTTATTAATGCTTGAGGGCGTAGTCCTGGTCCGCAGCCTAGGCTTGGGACCGGTCCGAGGACCGGCGGAAAGAAGAATTATCGGGGGGGTGGGGGTGGGGTTGACTCCTAGCACTCTGGGTTCCGGTTGGGGCTCATCATGGCCAGCCAGTCACAGGGCATCCAGCAGCTTCTGCAGGCAGAAAAGCGTGCTTCCGAAAAGATTGCTGAAGCCCGCAGGCGAAGGATTGATAAACTGAAGCAGGCTAAAATAGAAGCAGACAATGAGGTGGAACAGTACCGACAGCAGAGGGAGAAGGACTTTAAAAACAAGGAATCTTCGGCTCTTGGTATCCATGACACCACCAGCGTGGAATTAGAGAAAGAAACTCAGCAGAAAATAATCACAATCCAGAAACAGTACATGATGAAGAAGGATGCAGTCGTGAACTTCCTTTTGAATATGGTGTTTCACGTTCAGCCCAGACTCCGTGAAATGAGACTCATTACATAGTTAGGGAAAAGTAAGAGAAAGGAAAGAAAGAAGGAAGGAAAGAGAAAGAAAGAAAGAAAGAAATGGAAATGAAAAAAGGAATGAAGAGAGGAAGGAAAAGAGGGAGCAAGGAAAGACCCTCCCCCCCTTATTTCATAATTTGGAGCTTCAGTTGCCCTACTGTACAATGTGAAGTTTTAGCTACACTGTAATTATATTATGTGAAGACTTCAAATTACTTCTGTATAGTATTTGGTATAGTACTTCCACTTTGTCTAAGACTAAAGAATCTAGCTGTATATATATATATATATATTGAAAGTGCATCCAAATATTTAATATTCTTGTCTCATTTCTTACTAACTCATTTACTGAGCACAGCATTTTGTGGGCCTTTTGATGATAAGCTGGAGAATGCTCTACCACTTGCTTAAATGGCCTTAGTGCAGAAGAAAATTCCTTAAAGAAAGAAAGGGGCTAAATTCAAGGAGAGAAAAAAGGAGTTTAAAATAGTCGATTCTATGGGGAGAGTCCTACACTACTTTCCTGGGGAGGGGAGGGGTTAGTGCAGAAGAAAATTCATTAAGAAAAGTTCAGAAGGGAATGCAGTTCTATGTAGTTTTCTCAAGAGCATAATTATTGTGAATATTAAGAAAACCTTGGGAAGTTAATGGACATTCTTAAAATAGCTTCATCTAGATGGGGATTAGTGTAATGTTATTGATGAAGCTATTAGGATCTTTTGAGTTATGCTTGATGGAAAAGAACTAACTGATGGAATCCAGGTGCTTAAGAATATCATGTCTAGGGATGGTCATTTGAAAGTAAAGATTATTTAACATAAGCAGTCCTTAGCTTGCATCTTTTCCTTTGGTTCATACTTTTAAAAACAAATAGTTAAAAACAAAAACAAAAACCAACCAACTCCTTTAACCCAGTTGTTCTAGAATTGTCACTAAAACTATTTGAATTGGAATTTGAGAGGTTTATAAGATTTGATAATATTAGGCTATCCTTTAAGCATATATTTTCTAGTTCTCCTGTGGTGAATGCGGTGTATCACATTCAGCCCTATCTAACTCTTTCTAGCTGTGACTCTTAGAAAGAACCCACCATTTTAAATGGATGTTGCCTAAATCTGCTCCAGAGTCAGGTGAAAGCATGGCATTGCAGTTTTGCTAATAGGATGGGGATAGGACTTGGACATTGGTCTTTTACTGTTATAAGGAATTGTGGGATAAAAAAACTCCTACAAATGTTGATCAATATCTTCACTGTGATTTATAGTGCTAGTCTATTTGCCAGTAGGCTTTCCTCTCCCCTCTCAAATCTTAGGCCTGTAAAAATTGTTTGACCTTTTCTCAAATATATAGAGAAATAGATTAAATTTCTAAAACACAAGCCATTCCCTAGTTGATAAATAGTCAAAGGACATGAACAGCCAGTTTTCAAGGAAATCAAAGCTATCTGTAAGCATATGAAAAAAAATGGTCTAAGGGGCAGCTAGGTGGTGCAGTGGATAGAGCACCAGCTCAGAAGTCGGAGAACCTGAGTTCAAATCTTGACTCAGACACTTCCTAGCCATGTGACAGCAGGCAAGTTACTTAACCCCAATTGCCTTAGCAAAAAAAAAAAAAGAAAGAAAGAAAAGAAAAGAAGAAAAAATGCTCTAAATCAGCATTAATTAGAGAACTACAAATTAAAACAACTCTAGAGGTACCATCTCACATCTATCTAATTGGCTAATGTGACCAAAAAAAAAAAAAATGTTGGATTGTGAAGGGATGTGGGAAAAGTAGGACACTAATATACTGTTGGTGCAGTTATAAATTGATCCAACCATTTTGAAAAGCAATTTGGAACTATATCAAAAGGGCTACAAAACTGCATACCTTTTGATCCAGCAATATTACTGCAAAGTCTATATTCCAAAGACATTTTTTAAATTACATAAAAATATTTATTACAGCTTTTTTTGTGATGGCTAAGAATTAGAAATCAAAGGGATGCCTATCAATTGGGGAATGACTAAACAAGCTATGGTATATGATTGTAATGAAATATTACTATGCTATAAGAAATGGCAAGCAGAATGACTTCAGAAAAAACCTGGAATGAGTTACATAAACTGAAGCATGGTGAAATGAACAGAACTAGGAGAACCTTGTACACAGTAACAGTAGCATTATTTGATATTGTGAATGATGAACCTATTGTCAGCAGTATAATGATCCAAGATAATTCCAAAGGATTAATGATGAAGTTTGCCATCTGCCTCCAGAGAAATAACTGATACTGGTTGAATACAGTTAGAAGCATGATATTTTTCACTTTCTTTCATTTTTTTCTTTTCTTCAAGTCTTGTACAAAATGACTGATAGGGAATATTTCACATAATTGCATGTGTATAACCTATATCTGATGACTTACTACCATGAAGTGGGATGGAGGAAGGGCTAGAATTTGGACCTCAAATCTTTAAATAAAAATGATTTTAAATTTAAAAAAAAGAAAAAAGAATTGTTTGAATCATAGAATTTACATTGGCTTTGTTCACATTTATATTTGTTACCATTTTATAATTGTTTCTTTCCATTCACAAGTCCATTTTCTCTCAAAACACAAGCACCTCTTAGCATTGCCCAGCTGTAAGCATGTTCAAAAATTCCCATTTTTCATACCTCTTGCTTCCCCTTTTCTTCCAAAAAAGACATCATACTCAATCTCTTCACTATAATTCGGTACCTCTTTTCATAGTTGCTTTATTCTTTGATGGACTACAATGCCCATCAAGTTGCCTCCTTAAACATTCAATTAAAATAAATATTGACACAAAAATGCTTATTAAATTAAAGTAATTCTAATTATTTAATTTAAATTTAAATTATTTGTTAATTTTATAAAGCTTTATTTCAACAAAGGGGAAATAAGAGATGATACAGAGATGACTTAGATATTTTATAAGGTAGAATGTGCTAAGTATTTACTATATCAATGGAACAGAAATGCTATTGAGAGCCAAAGGCAGAAAAAATTATTTCTAGCTTTCTGGAGAAATCAGCATATAAGCTTAAGTTCTGAAAGATCGATCAATAAGTATTTACTAAATACTAACTTTGTGCCAGGTACTGCAATAGGTGCTAGGGATACAAATACCAAAAAATGGGTAGGATTTAATTAAGAGAGACTGAGAAGATGAAAGACACCCTGCTAGATCCTTACTGTTAGGGGTCCTCCTTGAGTCCAAGGCCTGTCCACCTATTTTTATCTCCCTTTCACTTTGCACAGCCTGCCTCACTTAAATCTAATTCACTTGCAAGTCAGGACATCACCTTCTCGACCTCATAATCTCTTTGAAAACTAAGGACAAACAACAATAACCTCCCCATGAATCTCAGTTTCCTTCTGGTAGTCAGACTCTTAATAAACTATAATTTCAGAATAAACTATATACTTCTAAGATGGAAATTCAGGCCCAGAAAATGAAAGTCAGAGGTCAGAAAGTTTTTATTTAGTTTTTTTTTTTTTAATTTTTATAAGTTAGTTATTTAGTTAGAGGCCAGAGGACTTCAGCTTGGCCCAGTGGATAGAGCCCTTCTGCCCCACTCCATGGTATAGATTAGAAAATCCTGGGAGATATCACTTAGTCTTTTAAAACCTCAGATTCTTATGTTGTAAAATGAAGACGATAATTCTTGGCTCATAAAAAATAATAATATTAATTCTTGGCTCGTGCTCACAATGAAGAGGTAAGGTGCATTAAGATGCATTCTGTGAAAGTATCTTCTGATAATCTTAGACGATTGGCTGGGTGCTCAGTGGTTTTCCTGCATTCTCCAAGAGGATCAAAATGACATCACTATGTTAGAATCGAGTTACAGCATGTCCGACTGAGGCTGATCAGACCAATATGAGCTCAGAATGCTCTGCCACAGGTTGGACACAAGTAGTCCCTATGAACATTTGGAATAGCTTTTCTAACTGCGCATCTCACTTTTTTTCTGAGCTAATTCAATTCTGTTTTGTTCATAGAGCACCTAGCCCCTAATTGCAACAGCATAAATTTCAGGATGGAATCAAGGGAAGGGATAAAGACTTGGAAAATATTAAATATTTAATGACAAGATTCAAGATGCTGAAAAAAATGATGTGAAATCATTTGGGCATGGGGGAGGGAAGTAAGGGAGTAGGGGTAGGGGTTAAAGGAGAAACCTAGAGGAAGGAGGGATGGAAAGGGAATTAGAGTAGATCTTTATATTTTCCTTCTCCTTCCTAGGAATATGAGACATTCTTTGGGAGCGATGATAACTTCCTGAAAAAAGTGGAGTATTGGATTCTAAAGTGCACAAAAACCCGCTATAAGGCCAGATGGACCCTGAAGATTACATGGGTTAAAGTCCCTCCATATCCAGCCCAAAGAATATCTGGGGTAAACAAAGACACAGAAAGCTCCCTGTTTAGCCATCTGTAAAGATGCATTCGAGAACCTTTAGGCTAGAGAGGTCTCCCAAAGTTCTCCTCAAATAAGAAAGCTACTTAACTTACTCTTAGTAACCTATTCTGGAGAGTCATTGCCCTTACAGATGGAAAAGTCTTTGCTGTGTCTAGCCTAAAGTCATTCATTCATTCATTCCAATATTTATTGCAAACCAGTCATGTCTAAGGCACTAAATGAAAAGCTATGAATACCAAGATGTGCATATAAGATACTTTAAGAAATTTCTCATCCCCACTGTAGCAATTTCTTTTATCCTGTTTTTAAGCCAAATTTTATGTACAATATATCTGAGAAGGTTGATCAGATTCTCCTTTACTCATGCCCTGTAAACTATCTTTTTTTATTTTAAACTGTAATATATATATATATATATATATATATATATATATGTATACATATATACATATATATGCACATAATTTTTTTTATTATTGCATGGCCTTAAACACCGAGTGTATTAGGGGGCAGAGGGAAGGGTGGTATTTAACATGAGAAAGTTAACTTCTCACTAAGCAACCATATGTTTGCCCCAAATCTTTAGGACAACACCTTCCAGGCCATCCTCACGACTGATGGGAGTCAATCTTTTGCACTGATCCTTTATCAAAATGGTGGGATGCAATGGGCTGTGCCCCCATACCAAGCAGCTGATGTTCTCATAGGCTTCTCCAGGTAGCATGGGTTGAATGGCTATTATTACAAATTTCACCTTCATTTTGTCATACTTGATTCTAAGAAAGAACACAGAAAACTCTACATCTACATATATCTACATAGAATTTCAGATATGTAAATTTCCATGATTTACTTCCCCACATAAAGATAACACTTATTCATACTGATTCAAATTCAATTCATCAAATATTTAGTAGGCATCTACTTGCTAAGAACTTTGCTAAGCAATGAGGACATAGAGGCAAAAATAAAAACCTTCCTCTCTTCAAAAAACTTACATATATACAATATATGGGAGGTACAACATATATAAAACATATATAGAGTAAATGGGCAAGAAGGCAAATGCTCTTTATTTTTCTTCCTTTATGCTTTGTTTTGTTTTGTTTTGTTTTCTCTTGGGAGAGACAAGTCTCCATGAGGTAATTTATATCTAAAATGCTACAGTGCTAAATTCCTCCATCCCTACTCTGAGTAGAGATTTTTTTTGAAACACTTCTCAATCCCTTTCTGGGAGAGACATAACAATGTCTGCTATTTTTATTTCTGCCATTTTTTTTTTCTATTTTTATTTCCTTGACCATTAAATGACTGAATTTGTACATTCCCTACAATTTGTACATTCCCTGTGTAATCCCTAGGGTTATGGATCAGATTCCTCACTGTGCCCAGTACAGGGCTCTGTCCACAGAACACCCAATACATCTCTTTTAGATTAACAACCCCCAACATTAGCAAGCATGCAATCTCAGGTTCTTTCCTTTGTTCCCAGTGGGGATGAATTTTTCTTCAATGATCCATTGACATCAAGGCCCCCAGAGGAGAAATATCGTCCAGATCAGATCAAAGGTTCTCATACAGGTAACAGAATGCCTTCATTTTATTCACATACCTTCAAAAAATTAGTAGACACAGAGGATATGTGTAGCTAGCAATTTTAGCCCCCAAACCAAGCAGCAAGAAATTGCAGAGCTTAAATAAATTTTGTAATTCAGTTGAGCAGGAGAAAAAATTGATTACTATGAGGCTCACAAAGAAGTATTGCTTAAAAAAAATTAGTTCTATCTGGTAGTTTATTTTTAACTAACAGTTTTTTGCTACTGAGCTCAATTGTTTCTGTGCTGTTGAGGAGGAATATATGTGGTGCTCTCTGAATTTTTAAGGCATAGGACAAACTTCTGATCATCCCAGCCCAGTTAGAACTCTGCAACAGGGCATATGTTTTCCAAGTTCACTGCTTTCCCATATCCTTTATCCATCCTGACTCTGTAACCTTCAAATCAATCAGGACTTGGATTGTAGGGTATCTTGGCTACTTCTAAAAAAGCATCCTTTCAAGGAGCCTAGAATACTTAAAAGCCTAAACACACTGTAAACTGGAATTTCTGAAAGCATGCAGTTATAAGAAGAGGAGGAGAAGAGGCAATGACATAGTCAATTATTTCCCCTGTGTCTTGAATCTGTTTTGTCCTATATTTGGAGGTAAAGATCTTTAGCTTCTAGAATACAAATTTTTCTAAGATCTTGGCTTATAGACCAAACCCCAAATTATGCCAGATGGGAAATGATTGGTGAAAAGATCTCAGATCTAAAGAATATCAAACTCCTAATGCAGAAATTTATAATATATCTCGTTCGCCAGGGACCCTCAGCCTTTACTTTTGCCTTTATTTTCTGAGCTCTTTTTTCTATAGCTTCTATTCTTTTTTCCTTATCTAGAAGAATACCCTGGGATAAATAAAGCTCCCTGGACATAATCTTCTTCATGTTTATCTCTGAGATTCTTGGAGGGAATCCCAGAAAGAATGTGTAGAGTCACTTATCTTTGTGAACTTGGACAAGTCATTTAAGTTGGCAGAGTTTTCTCTTATCTAAAATAAAAAGATTAGACTAAATGACCTTTGAGATTATTTTCACCTCTAGATCTAGGATCTGTATGATTCTATGAGAAAGTCCCAGACTATGTAGTGAAGGAAAACAGGACAGAAGACTAATACAGGAATAGGACATATCTTTTCTTTTTTAAACTACCACTAGTCCCGTAAAACCCCAAATGAAACCCAACAATAGTTATGACCTGGTCTAAACCTCTCTTTGATCTCCTTCGTTTCCCTCCACCCCAGGCTACAAGGGTTTTCAGATCTACACGTTACATAAAGAGGTACGACCAAACTATCGCCTGAAGTGTTTGCAGTGGTTGAAGAATTCAAAGACTAGATGGAACTGGAAGCTGTATTGTCCTTGCTCCTGGCAGCAGGGCATCTGGGACCTGCGATTTCAGCCAATTAGAAGAGGTGATATCCTCTCCCCATCCCCTACTGAAGCCTTTATTCTGCAGTCCAGTCTCCCCACTCTCTCTTCTCCCTTTCCAAAAATCATTCTCCCTTTCTTTCTTCCTTCCCCAGTCCTTCTTAAAACAGCTTCTTTGCCCTGCCCTGGGTCTAAGTCTTCCCAAAGAATTCAAGCTAAAGTATTATTAAAGAAATATATTAATACTGTCCTTTGGGTTTTAGGCACAAGTCTGGCAGAAATGATTTGTTTTCACACTATTCTAAATCTGGGCATTTCTAGTTTAGAGAGAAATACCCAAACTGACATAATCTCCCTGATCTGCTTCCATGTGCTTGAACAATTTGAAGTAACATATATAGGAATTTTGAATAAGAACAATAGTCACAATATAATAAAATACAGTTTGTGGTGAACTTTCTGTTCCATAAGAGAACAATAATCACTTAATCTTCTCCAAAGACTACCCAGTTCTTTTTTTAACCACTACCTCAACGGGTTCTACAATGATCAATACTCCAAACCTGCTGGGGTGGAGGGGAGAAGGCACTATTTTTACTGGTTCATAACTATTAACTCTTTAGGAAATGGGGAAAATAATGATCTTAACTAGAAATATGGGATTTCTTGTCCTAATTTTGGTCACCATCCTTAATCCATGTTTCTCAGATTTTAGCTTTTGTTCTTTATCTTTTATACATTTTCCTAAAGGGAAAAATCTGGAAAAGGACTTTAGATTTGAGGAATATTTGTTTCTTAATATTTTCAGTTGAAGTAAAAAGATATTTTGATTTGCTTCCATACTCTCTTGTTTTCCAAGCCTCCCAATTCCTCCTCCATTTCCAATTCCCTAGAGAAGTAGGATTGAAGAATAGTTTGAGAAACATAATTCTCTGCTGCCCAATCCTCACCCTCACCAAAATCGTCCAGATCTGGGATTTGAGCAGTACTGGGGCTTGTTGTAGGTTGGAGCAACAGAAAGCAGCTCTGCAGCTTTTCCTCCTGGCAAGGGAACATCTGCTGTGTGTATGGTTTCTGGGGAGAGCTTCGTGATGGCTGGAGTTTCCAGAACCCTTGGGACCTTGGTGAGTAAGATGTCCCTGATTTGACTATATCTTCCCCAAGCCCAACCATGTCTCTCTTACAAACCATTATTCTTCCCCATAGGTTCTCTTCCTATACTTCAAAGATAGAGCTTTCTAGCCCTTGCCTTTTCATCCTTCCCTGCTAGCAGTTCAGAGCCCAGAAAAAAAGGAGGAAGGAAGGAAGGACATAGGGAGGAGAAGGGAGAAAGGAGGGAAGGAAGGAAGAAAGGAAGGAACAAACAATGAAGGGAAGAGAAAGAAAGAAAAGAAGGGGGGAGGAATGGAGGAAGAGAGGGAGGGAGGAAAGGAGAAAAGATGGAAGGATAGGGAGAAAAGAAAGGAGGGAGAGAGGGAGCTCTTTCCAAACATCTAATTTTATCTTCATAATCACACTATAAGTTAGATACTATTTTTAAAATTCTGTTTTGCAAGAGAAGAATCTGAAATAAAGTAACAAGGTCACGTGGTTAGAAAGCTGAGGAAACTAAGGCTTAGAAGGAGAAGGAGAAGAGGTAGCAAGTGGAGCAATGGAAAGAGCACTGACTCTAGAATCAGAGGACTTGGATTCAAATTCTGCCTCTGATGTTTATTACACATAACCTTGGAAGAGTTTCCTGTCTGCATGGCTCTTCATTTGTTCATCTTTAAAATTAATGGATTGGACTAGCTGGCCTCAGAATTCCTCTCCAACTTTCTATCAAGGATCCTAAGTGACTCATATAAGTGACTTAAGTATCTGAAGCAGAATTGAAACCTAGCCTTCCTATCTATCACTGTTGCTACTACACCCCAATTCCTGAAAATGAACACCTCTAGACTTGTTTTAAACTTCTAACAGGTGATGTATTTTTGAAATATTTTTTAATTTTAAAATAATTTATTTATTTTTTTTTATTTTACACTGGATACAGAGGAACAAGTTCTGGCTCTGGAATTAGAAGTCCTGGGTTCAAATCTTGCCTCTGTCACTAATTATCTGTATCATTTTGGAAAAATTATTTTACTTTCTTGGGCCTCAGTTTCCTCATCTGTTTAAATGAGGGATATGGTCTTCATGGCCTCAAATGTCCCTTTATAGTTCTATAATTAATAATATATGATAATCCTATAACCATTTTTAGGTTCCATGTATATATTTCTCATCTGGCTTTCCTTAGTACCATAGCCACTTCTGCACTATCTCAGTGGCAATGCTTCTCAGATAATGTCTTCCACTAACAGAGATAACAATTCTTCTACAATTTAGTAGATTTCCAGTAGTTACTTGGCTGAAAAAATACATCACTTTGCAATCAATTTGCTGATGAACCTCCCTGAATATAGCTAAATGGATTCCTCACCAAAGATCCATGAGCAGACTAATACTCCAAACATTTTCAGCATGTTTGGAAAGAGCTTGTATTCCCCTTAATATAGCCTCTAAAGATCCTCAGTCATCTCCATGCCATAAGAATGAGGCAAAAGGATTTAGGAGACCTATTAACTGCAAGCTATAATTGCATAGTACTCGATTATTTGAAAGGGCAGCTAAATGGCACAATGAGTATTGGGCCTGGAGTCTCATCTCCCTGAATTAAAATCCAGTCTCAGACATTTTCTTGCTGTGTGTGACCCTGCGCAAGTCACTTAATTCTGTTTGCCTCAGTTTCCTCATCTGTAAAATGGGCTGGAGAAATGGCAAATCTCCAATGGGGTCACAAAGAACCAAACATGATTGAAATGACTCAACAATAATAATGAAAAATGATATAGTAATAACAATAATATGCACATAAATAATAAACCATTAACTCAAATGGTGAGAAATTTAGACTATATCACAATCCAGTGAAGGAAATATTTTAAGATATCTAACCAAGATGGCCTTTACCCAAGCAGTCAAATCCATTGCCTTTGTTACAAGCTCACTATCAGTCCAACCTCATAACACAGTGAGTGAGACAAGGAAGTTTCCCATCTTTTGATGAATCTTTCAATGACTATCAATTAATCAACAAGCATTAATTAAGTACCTACTAAATGCCAAGCACTATGTTAGGTTTTGTGGATACAAACAAGCACAAAGAATGAATGAATTCCTACTCATAAGGAGTTTACACTCTAATGGGGAAAACTAAGTACATATTAAAATACGTACAGAACAAAGAAAGTAAATATGTACATACATATAGAGAAAAATGCAGATATAGTAGTTAAATACAAGATAGGTTGGGAGGGAAGACACTAACAATTAGGAGAAAATCAGAAAAGACTTCATCTAGAAAATGGTACTTGAGCTGCATCTTAAAGGAAACCTTGAAGTGAAAGCAAATAGACAGTGCATTCCACACATGGGATGCCTAGGAAAGGAGTTGGGAGATGGATGGAGAGTAACTTTATTTATTTTTTTTGCTGAGGCAATTGGGATTAAGTGACTTGCCCAAGATCACACAGCTGAAGGGTAACTTTAAAGTTTAAACTTTAAAGTTTAAAGAAATAGGCTAGTTTGCCTGAATTTCAGAATATAGAAGAGAGTGATACCCAGTGAATCCACAAAGGTAGGCTGGGGCTAAGTGGTATAAGGCTTAAAAACTAAAGAAGAAGTATATATTATATCCTCAAGGCAATAGGAAACTCTTAGATGTAATCTGTAGGGGAGATTAATACAATGAAAATCACACCCGGATTCAAATTAATTGGATTCAAACTCTTAGTCACTTATTTTTTATATGATTTTAAGCATCATTCTTGACCATACTTGTTCACTAGATCATCTTCTCAATTCAGGGGTCCTCAAACATTTTAAATAGGGGGCCAGTTCACTGTCCCTCAGACTGTTGGAGGGCTGGATTATAATAAAAACAAAAACTATGTTTTGTGGGCCATAAAGAAACTTCATACCTCTGGGTGAGGGGGATAATCATCCTCAGTTGCCGCATCTGGTTTGCGGGCCGTAGTTTGAGGACCCCTGAAAGGTCTCTTTCAGCTCTACATCCTATGATCGCTTAAATTATATCATATTTTCCTATTTTATCCCTGCTTAAGGCTAATGAGTAGAAAATAGTTCTCAAGGTGTCATGAATTTACTTAAACGCATACCTGGTCCTCTCCCTCCCCTCCCCTCTCCCTCTCCCCCTTCTCTTCTTCTTTCCCCTCTCCTCCTTCTCCTCCCCTTCTCCCTCTCCTCCTCTCCCTCTCCTTCTCCCTCCTCCTCCTCCTCCTCCCCTTCTTCTCCTCCTCCTTCCTTTCTCCTCCTCCTCCTCCTCCTCCCCTTTTCCTCCTCCTCCTCCTCCTCCTCCCCTCCTCTTCTCCTCTTCCTCTTCCTCTTCTTCTTCCTTAACTCCTCTCTCTCCCCCTCCCTCCCTCTCTCTCCTTTAATTGATAAAGTTTTATTTTTCCAAATATGTGCAAAGATACAAACTGTTATTCTCAACAGGCCAAGAAGAGGAGGCGCAAAACTGGTGCTGCCGGTGGAATGACAAGCCATTCCTGTGTTATCTGTACCAGCAGAAGAGGCCTCCTGTCAGCTGCATTGAGTACAGGCCCCCTCGACCTGGTAAGGCTCTGGCCAGAAGGATTGGGGTTAAGGGATATTATTGAGACAATGGGACTACTTGAAGCCCAGGCAAGGGAGGGGGTCACAGACAGATTCTCTAGTCCTACCTACTGTCCAGGTCCTTGCATTGCCATGCTGATGTGTTCTCCCCAACTCTTTCAGCCTGGATGTTTGGAGATCCCCATATCACCACCCTGGATGGTGCCTCTTATACCTTCAATGGATGGGGAGACTTCATACTGGTTCAAGCCAAGAATGAAAACGCCTACTTCGAGCTGCAGGGACGGACAGTCAAGATGGAGTCAGCCGAAGCAACCAAATTCTCTGCCTTTGCTGCTCACTACCAGTTCAAGACCATAAACAACACAGTGAGTGAGATAGAACTTTTCCATGTCCCCTACAGACAACTCACTCAGGTACCTCTCGAAAGAAAATAGCTCAGTAGAGAGGAAAAGGAAATGGGAAAAAAAAGAAAAAGAGGGAGAATATTCAGCATTAGTACAGCTGCACCCTATTTTTTGATTGGGTGCCATATGTGACCTTGGAAATAAAATAATAATAGATATGTAGATAGCATTTTATAGCACTTTAAGACTTGCAAAGCACTTACATTTGTATGATCTCATTTGGCCCCCACAGCAACACTATGAAGTGATTGTTATTATTACCCCCAATTTACAGATGAGAAAACTGAAGCTGAAAGAAGTCACATAACTTACCCAGCTAATAAGTATCTGAGGCAGGACTGAAACTATGGTCTTCCTGACTCCAGAGCCAGCACTTTTACCTATTATACTATCTAGCTGCCCAGCCCTTCTCTGAATTTCTAGTTTCATCTTCTTCATGTGTCCTATTTGACTTCTGTTGGACAAGACTTTTAACAGTTTGAATTTGCTTTCAGGTTCATTGGTTTCTTATGCCTAATGATACCGTCCAGGTTCTGCTCAATAACCAGAATGTGACTTTTGCTAACAATGACAACTTTCCAAAAGGTAAAGTTTCGTCTTTTTCTGGGGCAGGACAAAGCAAGCTGATTAATGATAGGAAGGAAAAAAGGAAGGAAGGGAGGGAAGAAAGAAAGGAAAGGAGGAAGGAGGAAAAAAGAAAAGGAGGAAGAAAAAAAGGAAGGGAGGGAGGGAAGAAGGAAGGAAGGAAGGGGAACGAAGGAGGGAAGAAGGAAGGGAGGGAGGGAAGGAGTGAAAGAAGGAGCCTACCCCCAAAACTCATCTGTTCTTCCTGTATCAATGTGCTATCAAAGGAATGTTATCTGTCATTCTCCATTTAATATGTCCTTTGGGAAGATACACAAACCCACTGAGGGGGAAGAAGATAGTATAGACACTTGATGGAGAGTTGCCATAATTTCTCCTTTGTCATAGACCCTTGAGATGTCCTCCAGGTCTTCTTCAGGTTTCCCTACATTTCACATGAGTTTCATTGTTTCTAGATCCAGCTGACTTCTTTGTTTATCTCCCAACGTTCTAGATGTGAAGATCCACAATTCCTCCGGCGTTCTCTTGATTCAGAATCACTCTATGATCTCTGCCAGCTTCGATGGGGCTGTGGTAGTCTCTGTGCACGCACGCACCAACATCCTGCAGGCTTTTTCCACTTTGCCGACAGATTATCAAAACCACACTCAGGGCCTTCTGGGTAAAGAGGATATACAGTCCTTTATGTTGGGTGAAGAATTGAAATCATAGACTTAGTAGAAAGCAGGAGGTACTGAGCTCAATGGGATGCCCATCGTAGTAGCTTTCATTTGAAGACTTGGACAAGATAGCATTCAGTTTCTTTGTGGGCTTTAAGATAAGGTTCAAGAAGAAAATCTTGAATTCTAGTGCTGCTGGTGCTATCAATAGAGTGAATCCCAACTCTCCACACATTGTAGAGCTCTTTTCTTGAAAGCTCTATGTTGCCTGTCTTCTATTGCTCTGCTAACCTGTGATCCTTGTTTGAGGTACTTAATTTCATTCTTCCTACCTTCACTCTTCTCCATCGCTCTTTCTCTGGCTCTTTTTCTTTTTCTCTCTTCTCCCTTCTCTACTTCTCTCTATGTCTCTTCCTCTTTCCCTCTCTCTTTTTTCTCCTTTCCTCTGCTCTATCCCTCCATCCTGTCTCCCTTTCTCCCCATCTTTGTCTCCGTCTCATCTCTCTCCTTTTCTCTCACACTCTCTCACTGTCTTTCTATATTTCTTTCTCAGGCTGTCTCTGTCTTTATGTGTTTATTTGTCTCTGTGTCTCTGATTCTATCTTGGTCTCATCTATCTGTGTGTCTTTGTTTATCTCTCTATTTTTGTCTTGGTCTCTATCTCTCTGCCTCTGTGGCTCAATCTCTGTCTCTCTGCCTATCTCTCTATCACTTCCCAAGGGAGGTTGCATGGTACTGGATATAGATCTAAGTCTAAATTCTCACCCTCCCACTTTATTGCTTCCCACCTTCCCAGACCTCAGCTTCATCTATAAAATGAGGATGATCATGTTCAAATCTCTTAGTTCCAAATCTATCTTCCTGTGATACCTTCTTCTTCAAACAGTAACAAGTGAAGAGTTTGAAAACATTATAGACAAGCAAGATTCTTTTGAACTCCAAGGATTAAGAAGGCCAAAAAAAATTAAATAAAAAAAAGCACAGGGATGGAACTCAGGATAATTAAGGTCTCAAAGCAATTTTTCTGTAAATAACTTTATGATTTGGGACAAATCATTTAACTTTGTTGCATTTCATTTTTTCCCATCAGGAAAAGGAGAGGTTGATTTAGACAAACTCTAAGGTCCGGTCCAATGCTAACTTTCTGTGAGGTTCTTTTGTTTTAATAATTTGCAAAGCTATTTCATTTCACAAGTTCTCTTAGTCTAGTCATGCTTTAAGAAATGTTTCTTTCATAATGAATACGCCATGCTTAATTCTTCATATAAAACTTTGAAAATTTTGAGTTCCAAATTTTCTCTCTCTCTCTCTAGTCCCTCCTTCAATCTTTGAGCAGGCACTGATTAATTCTTCTTTTTTAATTTATTTTTTAAAATTTCATTTTAAACTTAAATACAAAATAGGAAAAGAAAAAATTACCAAGTGAACAATAGAACATAAGAGAGATTCAAAATATAAAGCAATAAATTTTCATTTCAAGAAAGTATATAATAAATATTACACATTGTGTTTGGAGTTGTCCATCTCTTCTTTGCTCCTTGTAGGTTTTCTTTTGTTCTCTGCTTTACTTTATTCTTTTTTCTCCTTTCTCTCTTCCCAAAAAAGCTATACAATTAAGTGTAGATAAATAAATATATTATATATGTGTGTGTGTATACATGTACACAAATATACATATACATATATAAAAATATATTCATATCTGTACATATAACCACATATATGCTATTGCTAAATGTATATGCTTAATTCTTTTTTGAGAAAGGATTGCCATATACCTAATAACTATCTTCTTTTCTCCCCAGGGGTCTGGAATAACAATGTCTATGATGACTTCAAGATGCCCAATGGTTCCTGCATTCACTATAACAGCTCTGAAGAGCTGTTATTTCGTTATGGAATGACCTGTGAGTCCTGGGGTTCTTAATTCTCAAGGAAGCCCTAGACTTTGGTTCTGGGGCCAGGATAAGAAAGATGGATAGACATAGGAATCCCAATCCTATTGGAGATAGATCTCTTCCTTTCATATCAGGGAAAGGGGTCCTTAAAGTTCGTCTAAAGAAAAATGAGAATCTAAAGAAAACTGAAAATCTAAAGAAAACTGATCTATCACATTTGCTCTCAGGGAAGGCCAATATTAATATCTCTTTCTTATTCTACTTCCAGACTTAACTTCTAAACATGAGAGAATGGAAGGGGGAAGTAAAAAGGAATTTGCCTAGTAGAAGAGTAATCCTAACAAAAAGATATCTTTCACAACTACTGGGAAGGATTCTTGATCAAACAAAGGATAGAAAGAATCAGGAGATAAAATGAACAATTTTGATTACACAACTTGAAAAACATTTGAATAAAATTGAATATAGTTAAATTAACAAGAAAACTGTTGATTGGGAAAAATCATTGACTGGGGGGAAATTTTTATAGAAAAATTTTTTCAAAACATTATATCCTAGATATAAGGGGCAATAAACTCAGATATATGAGAATAAGAGCCTTTCCCAGTAGATAAATTATGAAAGGTTATGCTCACTCAATTCTCATCCTGCCAAAAAATGCAAGAAAACAAAAGCTATATGAAATTCAGATCACTAATAAGATAAGAGATGCAAACTAAAACGAATCTAAGTTTCTACCTCACCTTCATTAGATTGATGAAAAATGATAGGTGTTAGAGAGAATACAAGAGGACAGGCAGACCAGTTCACTCTTGGTAACACTAAATTATTCTATTTTGGAGAGCAATTTGGAACTGTATTCAAAAAGTCCTTAGATGGTGCACACCTTTTGACCCAATAAAACATCACTATTAGATATATACCCTCAGAGTTTAAAGAACAGGGAAAAACCCATATTTGCAAAATATTTATGCCCATTTCATTGTAGCAAAGACCGAAACCAAGATGACTGCTTGTCAATGAGTAGCTGAACAAATTCTGCTACAGAAATAATTGTCTTTGAAATTACAATCCCAGAAGCTACACTTTCCTCCAGAAGTGTGAACAGTGACAAGAAACATAGAAGATGCAGATAATGTATCCCATACAGAATAACTGCTCACCACTATAGCTGTCTTATGTATTTCAGGGAATGTCACCGGAAAGAGCTTCTTTGACAACAAATATGATAATGCCATCAGCAACTTCACTCCCATCTTCCTGTCCCAACTGATGAAGAAGACTCCCGATGACAAGTGGAAAATTATGTGTAATGGTAGTGAGCCGTGTCTTTACGATACCCTGGCCACAAATAACAACGTTAGTATTGGGGAGGCCACCAGAACCATCCAGAGAAACTTCCAAATCATGAATGGCACCCTCAGTAAGTGGCCCATGGCTATTGTTTCCTGCTTGGCTTGGTGTTCTTGTGTCTCCAACTCCAAATGAAAGGTGGTGTGGTATAGTGGTCATTCAGGACTAAATTTACAGTCACAAGGACCTGAGTTCAAATTCTTATATCAACTGGGTCCCTGAGTGAATCATGTGTCGTAGCAAGACTCAGGAGAGAAAATCTCTACAAGCGCTTTGCAAACTTTTTATTGCTATGTAAACGTTAGGATCAATGATGGTTAAATGTCAGGATTCTGTGACCTCTGAAACAGGCACATGAATAAAAGGAAAACGCTCAGAAAGTGTTATCAAGGACATAGCCATCGGCTTCATTGTAAAACCTCTTGAGGTCCTCTGTCCCTAAGACTTCAGGCAACTTAGAGTATTTCTCAATGCAGGAGAATTTCCCCAAGGTTTAGAGGCAGGTAGAGGTCCAGCAAAATCTTTACTAAGTCTATGGTTAGGAATTCCTGAGTTCAGGAATTCACTTAAGCCCTGTTTGCCTCAGTTTCCACAGCTGGAAAATGGGAATAATAATAATACCTATTCTACAGGATTGTTGTGAGAATCAAATGAGGTGATATTTTTAGAAAACTTAGCACTTAATAGACATTATATAAATGCTAACTATTATTATTAATAGGTTATATATAACATAGTTGTTGTCCAGTCATGTCCAATTGATTTTTTGTGACGCTATTTGGAGTTTTTCTTTACTTTTTTTCTTTCTTTCTTTCTTTTTGCAAGGCAATTGGGGTTAACACATTTGATAAGTACTAAGTGTCTGAGATCATATTTGAACTCGGGTCCTCCTGACTCCAGGGATGCACCATATAGCTACCCTATGTTTGGTTTTTTGCGGCAATAGGATTACATGACTTCTCCAGGGTCATGCAGGTAGTAAGTGTCTGAATCTAGACTTGAATTCACTCCCGGGCCAGTACTCTATCTACTGCGCCCCTAAGCTGTCCCTGGAGTTTTCTTGGCAAAGATACTGGAGCGGTTTGCCATCTCCTTCTCCAGCTCCTTTTACAGATGAGGAAACTGAGGCAGGCAGGGGAAAGTGCCTTGCCCAGGGTCACACAGCCAGCTGAGGGTGGATTTGAATTCAGGGAGATGAGAGCATCTCCTGGACCAGCGCTCCGTGCGTTATGGCGCCACCTAGCGGCTGTCCGTATGCACATTCAGATACCCCAATAATCAGGATCTCTACGTCCTTCATACCTGGTTTTTCACTCTCACCTGCCAACACAGGTCTGTAGTCATAAAAGGAAGAGTTGAGATGGTCTCTGAGGAGAGTCTAGAACAGCTTCATTAGCAGCCCGTTACTGGTAGCAGCTCACCCATGTCCTGCCTCCCCAATTATCATCAATCTAGCATTATTGGGAGAGAAAGGGGGAAGTTTGTATAGCACCTACTGTGTGCCGGGCACTGTGCTACATGCATTGTCCCCCTGGATCCTCACAACACTATCCCCGGAGGCAGGTATTATTATTATCCCCATTTTACAATTGAGGGGGCTATGACTCAGGAGAGTCTGGGGCTAATTAGAACTCAGGTCTTCATCACTCCAGATCTGGTGTGCTGCTAGCTGGAAGCCCCAGCTAATGAGTCCCTCAGACTGGTTATAACCGTGTGCTAGAACCTTTGTCCTGCACGGATCCAAAAATGGCCGATCTACAATGAAAGAAACTGAGGCAGATCTCCAAGCCAATAACCATTTATTAAATGGACCTATCCACCACCCCTTAATGAATAAGACTTCAAAACTTCTCGCCATCTAAGACGTCCCCTTAGTTTTATAATGCTTGATACCCAGATGGTACAGATGAGGTAAGGGAAAATATAGTCCTATTGGTTGATAGATCTAGTTCAAAAAGAAAGTCCAAAAATTGTCAGAACTGATGGTCATTCACTAGTCCCATTTTGGACAACAGAGAGTAATGTGTAATTTTAGTAAGTTGGATCACCCACTGGCTAAGTGCCCATAAGCAATTAGAAAATAAGGGTGAAGGGATAATCAAAAATATTTGGGGGGCTTTCCATATTATTAGATCATCTTTGCCACAGTGGGCTTGGTCACCTACTTATCAAGAAAAAAGCATGGAGGTCCTCTAGTTAACTTCCTGTGATGAAGCAAGTAAACTTCATCACAAGCAAGTAAATTTATATTTTTTTTTAAATTTGGGGTTTAATATAAGAAAGAATCTGTCTAACCTTATCTAATTATCCCTAAATATAAGATATAAAATTGTTGATTAAACTGACTAAAGATATATCAAAAGATAATTATAACAAACAGTCACTATGCCTGTGGAATCATATCATGATTAATCAAACTGATTAATACTGATTGGAATAAAATAAGGGGCTAAAAAAACTATTCAAAATACCTAATGCTAATAATAAATCTGACTGCTTCATTCATTTTTACTAAAGAAATCATTTAAATATTCCTGTATAAACTCTTTTTAAAAAATAGAACTTGAGTGTATCCAGGGGTATACAGGAACTAGATCTAGTTTGGGAGTTCATTGTTAAATTTTCGGAATGTGGCTTGTTGGTTATATCTCAGTAATTAGCAGTCAAATTGGGCTTGATTTATTGTCTTATTTATTTATTTTATTTTGATATGATTTATTGTCTTATTGACTGTCTAGACTTAAGAATGCATATATAATGCAGATTAAATGCATTCCCTTCCCTCAGAGCTGATTGTTAAACATTTGCCATCATATCCCTGTAGTGTTCTAAAGACTGCTTGAGTTCAGCAGTTAAGTAGAAGAATGAAATGAATAAAATCACCACCAGACAGAGGTCTGGTAACTGTGGAGTTAATAATAATTATTATTAATTAAAATAACTGTCATTTCTGTAGTTCTTACTTTCATTATCTTATTTGAGTCTTACAACATCCTGAAATCAATCCAAGTCCAGATTTAATTCTGTCTGTGCAAATGACACACACATGATTCAATCAGATTCTTAGAAGAAATCCTTCCAGGCCCATCACACACACAGTTTAAGCAGGACTCTCAAACCTTTCTCCAAAGAGCATAAAAGACTTAATTCTTGCTATTGGTAAGAAAGAACAGCTAGTTTGGTACAATGGACAGAGTGCTGGACTTGATGTGGCTGATGTAGTAAATGATGTGCTTTCAGAGAAGCACCAAATGTTGGGGTTTGGTCGTGTGAAGAATTCACAATGGCCATTCTCTTTGGCAAAAAGTAAGTATATTTAGGAGAAGGAGTTAGAGACAAAATGAAGCGATACAATAGACACCAGGAATAGTAAGTAGGAATAGTGTGGAAGAGCATATAGCAAGGAAAGCCCTCCAGAGAGGATGGGGTTTCAGGCTTTTGACATAACTTGGATTTCTGACTGGATGACTCTACAGAGGATGGGACCATGGAGCTAAACTGATCTCTAACAGAGTCTTTTTCTTGCCTGCCCCAGGGAACAATTCCATTAATGCTTCATTTTCTCTCTGCCAACTGCATCCAGCCATCAGTCCTATAGTCAGAAAGACTCATCACCTTGAGACATGTATTAGCTGTGTGATCCTGGGCAAATCACCTACCTTTGTTTGCCTCAGTTTCCTTATCTATAAATCAAGCTGGAGAAGGAACTGGGAAAACCTCTTCAGGATTCAAGGAAACCCCAAAAGGGGTAATGAAAAAGTGAGGTGGATATAACCGAACAACTTGTGAGAAAAATGGCTTTTCTTTAGTCTCAATAAAGAGGGAAACCTGACACGTTCAAATCTGTCAGTCTGCAATGGCCTCAGCAGAAAGGAAGGCTGCAGTAGAGCCTAAATGGATATATACCTGCTGCAAGGCAAATTCATTGCCTGTCTCAGCCTTGTACCCCTGCCTCTTTCATTTCTATTAACAATCAATTTCTTAAGCATGTAGTATACTATCTACCAGGCATTGTGCTAAGCACTAGAGATGCAAGTGCAAATTGGATTAAACACAATTTATTAAATGCCTACTAAGTGCAAATATTTATTAAAAGCCTTCTATGTGGTAAGTGCTGTACTAAGCACTGAGAATACAATTTTTTTTTCCTGAGGCAACTGGAGTTAAGTGACTTGCCCAGGATCATACAGTTAAGAAGTGTTGAGTGTTTGAGGTCAAATTTGAACTCAGGTCCTCCTGACTTCAGGGCTGGTGTAGTATCACACTGTGCCACCTAGCTGCCCTGAGAATACAAATTTTAAAAAAGATAGTTTCTGCCCTCAATGAAACAATATTTACCAGAGAGGAGTTTACAGAAGAGGGTGACAGCAAATATTCTCAATGGAGAGACTTTTCATTTTTCTTTTTTTTTCTTTTAAATTTATTTATTTTAAGTTTAAATTCAAAATGGGGGGGGGAGGGGAGCATTGCCATGTGCATAGCAGAACATAAGAGAGGATTCAAAGTATAGAGGAAAAATTTCCATTTCAAGAAAACACATGTAAGAAATACTACCCATTGCGTTCAGAGCTGTCTTTTCTTTGATTCCTTGTCAGTCTTCTTTTGTTTTCTGTTGTGCACTTTTTACTTTTTTCTTTTTTTTCCTTTCTCAACTCTCCCCCAAGAAGGCTACAACTAAGCAAGATATATTTATGTCTATATGTATGTGTATAAGCATACATATGTGTGTATATGCATACAAACATATATAATATGCACATACTTATATATGCTTAGCATACATTTATAGAGATAGCTATAATCATACTCATATGTACACAAATATATTCATATACATCTATGTAAGATTGTACTTTGCTTTTTTGTTCCATTTCCCTAAAGGTAGATAACATCTTCCTTCATAAGTCTGAATCTTTCCTTATTTTTCTAAGTCTACCAACTCACCATTTATTATACCATGTCAATATTCCAACCTTGTACTGTCTAGTTATTTAAATAATCTGAAACAATACTGATTAATATGGCTGACATATAGGGTAATTTCCCTATTTTTCTCTTCTAATAAAATCTCTTTTCATTTTTCTAAACGAGATTTGAACCCAGGAGAACAGGTGTCTGTTTCTCCACTCAGCCAAAGCAACAATAGAAAGTAGAATCTCTTTCTTTCCCACCCCATCCAATCATGGTCTCTGAAGTGATTACTCCTTCATTCTCCTTTGGACTTCTCTGGCCTTCTCCACTCTATCACTCCCTTTCAGCCCTCTTTTTTTATGTGTCATCCTTCCTCATTAGAAAATAATCTCCAGGGGGAAGCTAGGAGGTGTAGTGGATAGAGCACAAGCCCTGAAGTCAGGAGGACCTGAGTTCAAATCTGATTTCAGACACTTAATACTTCCTAGCTGTGTGACCCTGGGCAAGTCACTTAACCCCAACTGCCTCAGCAAATAATAATAATAATAATAATCTCCTTAACAACAGATACTTTCTTTTGGCTTACTTTTGTACTCCCAGCACTTAGTATAGTGCCAGTCTCACAGTATTGGTTAACAAATACTTGTTAATTTGACTAAGATAGTGCATTGTATAGAGCACTGGGCTTGGAATCAAGGAGACTCATCTTCCTTATGATGTTACTTCAGATGTTATCTCAGATACTTACTATGTGACTCAAAGCAAATCACTTAACCCTGTTTGCCTCAGTTTCTTCATTTGCAAAATGAGCAGGAGAAGGAGACTCCAAAGGAGACACACCACACACATATATGTGTGTATATATATATGCATACATATGCACATGTTTATGTGCATTTTATATATACATGTATATGTGTATGTGTGTACACACCCACACACATAAAGGTCCAGAGATTCTATAGATGGAATTACTTTAGGGAATAGGCAGTTTGCCCAGTGAGAAAAAGAGAGTAAAATTAGAAAAACAGATGGGAACCAGATTATGAAAAAAACACTGAACAGCATCAGTGATCTGCCTCTTGTCCTGCCCCTGAACTAGATTTACTGTTCTTTTCTCCCCATTATTACCTTCTGTACCTCAGGGAAAAACTAGAAAAATACTACCAGGTTTTACAAGATAGATTTGTAGATCTGTGCAGCAGAAAAAACCAGTGTATTTATAGTCAAAAGACTCAGGTTTAAATCTTGGCTTTACCACTAACTTTGGACTACTAATCCTCATTTCCTTTTCTGTAGCTAGTCCATAATGTCCTTTCCAACTCTGATATTTTATGATTTTGCTTAAGCCAAGGGATGACTTCTTGCCATGTCTCTATTGTAGAGAGGATAACAAGCAGTTATTAATTACCTACTATGTACTAGGAAGGAAGCTATTATATCTTCATTTTGCTGTTCAGTCATTTTTCAGGCACAGCCTATTCTTTGTGACTCCATTTAGTGTTTTCTTGGCAAAGATGCTGAGATGATTTGCCATTT
This sequence comes from Antechinus flavipes, assembly GCF_016432865.1. Lineage (NCBI taxonomy): Eukaryota > Metazoa > Chordata > Mammalia > Dasyuromorphia > Dasyuridae > Antechinus > Antechinus flavipes. Next base: position 322,565,321 of record NC_067400.1, on the reverse strand, counting down.
CCTTCTTCGAGTCATTTTACAGATGAGGAAACTGAGGCAAGCAGGATTAAGTGACCTGCCTAGGGTCACACAGCTAGCAAGTATCTGAGGCTGGATTTGAACTCAGGAAGATGAATCTTCCTGATTCCAGACCCAGTGTTGTGTACATTATGGCTGCCACATCCTTTTGCCAACCAGAATGCCTGCTACATAGTAAGCACCACATAAATTTTATTTATTAATACTATTAGTTGACTTGTCCAGGATAACACAAGTAGTAAATATCTGAAGCTGAATTTGAATTCGGTTCTTTCTGACTCCAAGTCTAGTGCTCTTCCTGTACTACCACCTAGGCTTCTCACCTGCTTGTGTGCCATTTCTTCTTGATCATCCAAGGTTATGTGGTCCCTTGTAGGGTTTAAGTTCTTGGGGAGGTCAGAGACGGCACCCGCTAATCCACTTTGGACAGTGACTAGTAGATCCCCTACTATTCTGTAGATGAAAACTTGTATTAAACCCTATTTAAAGAGAAAGAAGAGGAAAGGAAGGGGAAAAGGAGGAAGACATTTCTTCTTCTAAGGGCATGTCATACGCTTTACTTGCTGAGGTGGGTCATTACGCCAAGGATTGTCCGAGACAAGCCCGCTACATCGGAAAGAAGGGAGAGAGAGAATGATGGCCGAAGGATGTTTCAGAAGGTAGTCTTTCTTTGTGTTTCAGACAAGTTCCCGCCCTTCATTTATGGTAACAGCTCGATCCTTGCCTACATGAAGAAGACCCAGAGACTGATATATCACAGCAACGACAAAGGAGCCATCTTTAACCTCAGCAGAAAGGCTTCTGACATCATCTTCATGGGTAATGAAAGCTGGCTGGGCTCACTCTTCTTGGAAAGGAAGGTCAGAGCCAGACCGTTGAATGGATCTGCCTCCTTCTAGCCTGTGTAGTAAAGTTTGTGATCATTTTATGGTCTTGGGTTTGCATTACTTGTCCTCCAGGAGCTATTCCTTCATGCGCATTCTGCTGCAATTCAGGTAGATTCAACCAGACAAATGATGATACTTGGCCAATTATGACTATGTGGTTAATTTGTTAGGATATCCCCAGGGGCAGTTGGAGAGAAATGAGTCAGAGCATTTAACAATCAAATCAATTAGGATTTTCCCATAAAAGTAATAGCCACTTTAAAACCCCAAAGTATAGTAAATCAATTAATAATTAGCTGATAATATTTGTCTATATATTTAAAGGAGAATGCAATTTCCAGAAAGATTTAAAGAAATTAAAATGCTTAAGTATAATTTAATGTCTTCCTCACCAAATTTAACTGTTAACAACAACCATTTAACCTAACTCTGGCTTTCTTCATTTTGTGTAAGGGAGAAATTTTTTTTCTTTTTTCAGTTATGCTTTTCTATTGTCCAAACCATCTCCTCACCTCCAGCAATTCATAGCTAATCTGTTGATAGTTTATAGTAAAAGTATTTGACTTTCAGCTTTCTTCAGTTTCAAGAGCTTATTGTCCTAAAGAAGAATACAAAACAAAATAGGTAAATATTTTCTGTTAATTCCAGGAAAGGCCATAGGACATATACCTGGATTTTGACCAAGTTTCTTTTTTTTTCTTCTTTCTGCACAAGAAAGAATTCTTTCTTGAATCCTTTTAACCTGGGTGAGGCATTCTTTTAAACAAGAATTCATTCACATTCTGATAATATCACTGATAACTATATTTTTTGACTTTTTTTTCTTCCTGATTTCTCCTATCTTTCTTTACTCTTTAAATTACAAACTATTGTACAAAAATTATTTTGTATTAAATGCTAAATAATCAGTTTTAGTTACCTTAGCAGAATCCCAGCTCTTTTCAACTCTGACTTATTTTTAAAGGGTGTGATGCTGGGAGACAACTGGGTGATATAGTGATAAAACACTGGTCTTAGAGTCAAGAGGACCCAAGTTTAAGTATGGAATCAGAATTGTATTATCTGATCCTAGGACAAGTGATTTAACCTTGATTCCCTCTTCTCCCAAAGAAAATGACTGACTTTATTTCCTCCCAGAACTTTTAAAAATTCATATGAACAGAACAGTTTTAAATATGCATTTATATAAATATATGTGTATTATATGGATATTGATATTAGAGGTGTGGTTATATATGCATATGTATACACACACATATATATATATATTCACATATACATGTATAGGAGAGAGAGAGAGTGTGTGTGAAAGTGAATATGAAGTTGTAAAATAGGAAAATAAATATAAAAGAATCTGGGTTTTTCTTTTTTTCCCAGACTCTTTTTAGATTGGGAACAAAAGCTGGGTTTTTTTTTTTTTTAAGGGAAAAAAACTTTCTTATCCAATAAACAAAATTAAGCAAAATGAGTGAGTCCACAAAGAAGGCATGCACAAAAATGTACATTGCTGTACTTGTATCCATCATCTTTCTTCTCATCCAGGAGAACAAAGGTTGTTTGGGGTTTTTTTTGACATTCTCTATCCAAAGTTTATTAGGATTGCTATCACTGAACCGCTGAGAAGAACCAAGTCTTTCATAATTGATCTACTTATTTTGCTCAGGAGAACAAAAGTTATCAACATAATCCTGGGGAAATGTTTTGAATTCTCCTCTGAATGGTGTCCCTAATGCTGTAGTTTCTTGAGCCGGGATGGAGTGTTTTGAACTCTATCACCCAGACTGGGAAGGGGAGGAAGGAAAGGGAATTTGCCAGCTTGGAGATGGATCTGAGCCATCCTGGAGAAGCTAGCTTTGTTTGAGGCTGTTAGCACATCTCCTAGGAGATATGGATAGATGTGAGGGAGTCTGAGGAGAGGAAGGTAGGAAATAATAGAACCAAAAATCAAGTGGCCAGTTCCCATAAAAGCCACTCTGGAGATGTATCAGAAAATGGAATAGATGTTCTTGCTTCCTTAGCCTGCTCCAGCTTACAGTTATCTCTTTTTCCTGTGGGGCAGAAAATGGAACATTGCTGTGGACTCCAGCATCCCTGACCCCTTTTAACCTTGAGATCCTGGCAAGGAATGCAGAAGGCTTATATTCTCTTCTACAACCAAGAGCTGTTGTCTGCAACTGTTCAAAGGAGAGCCAGTGTAACTACAGCAACAGCAGCAAGATTTCCAACTCATCCCTTGAGGTGTGATTTCCATCAGGAGGGTGTTAGGAGAGTGTTGGCTGGGAAGAAAGGGCTACATACACACAGTGAGATTGGCAATTCACTGACAAAAATCCTGTTCTAGGTGGCAGCTTGTAAATGTGACCAGGAAAGCTTTGGCCCTTTCTGTGAACACTCAGTTGACTCCTGTGTTGAATTATGTTATCCTGGTGTCCATTGTGATCCTAAAAAGGGATGTGGTCCCTGCCCTACGAACATGATAGGAGATGGGAGACATTGTGCAAGTAAGTACAGGATCCAGAGGTTAAGAGAAAGAGGGTTAGAATATGGGAAAACGATTGACTGTCTCTGGAATTGGAATAGAAGGGCCTAGCTCTGCCACTTATGTCCTGTATATTCTTGGATAAATAATTATCTCAGTTCCCATATCTGCAAAATAAGGGGATTGGACTAAATGGCTTTTGGGGCCCCTTCCTAACTCTGTATCTGTGCTGCTGTTCTACAACTCTGATGTTTAATAGGAAGGAGCATCTAGTACAGATTGGTAACATAGGGTGGGTTTGACAGAAGCAGAAGGAATGGAAAAGAAATGGAGGAAAGGAAATGTGCCAAGTCTGGGAGGAAGAACCTAGGGGATAGCCCTCAAGCAGGAGTGGGAGAAGTTGGGAGAAAATGGATGACAGGAGTTTGGAATGAAAACGTGGGACAGGGGATTAGGGAAAACCTGAATCTGGCACTGGAGAAAGAATAGAGCATTTGGAAGCCAAGAAGTGGAGAGGCTCTGGAGAACAGAGCTCTGTGTTTTGTCCCTTGCACCTGAACAATGATGAGGTGGAAGGATGAAATTCAGTGAATTTGAAACAATGGTCTACAAACCCAGTCCAGTTTCCCCTAAATTCAGTAGATCTACTGAGGGTCCTAAACAAAGTTAGAAAGATAATCATGTGGAAGGAGTCAGAGGGAGTGGAGAGGAGGAAGAATGCTTGAAAAGAAAATTCTTCAACCTCTCTACTTCCTTCTCCTATCTCCAGGGTCTTTTTCTAGTGTCAAGGGATATGAATCCTGCTTTCTGTTTCTATGTAAATGGGAGAAGAAAGACTGGGAAAAGGCAAAGAGAAAAGCATGGGTCTGAGCTTACTGTTAGACATGTGGATAGGGGCAAAAATATCAGTAGGATGAAAAATATGCCTGATAAAGTCAGGAGTGTGGCAAGATTGGTCCTTTCTACCCATCTCATCATATTCCCATCTTTACAAGCCGTGTTTGCTGGCAGTGAAGCCAAAGAACTTTCCAACCTTGAAAATGCTACCTAAATATCAGTTCTCGTTATGGTCTACAACTCCACCATCACTTCTTTTCCTGGTGTCCAGGCATCTGATGATTCTCCTCTTCCCTTTGCAGGTTGTGAGATTTTAGAGTGCCCCAAAGATTATTGCTTCAATGATGGAAAGTGCTATATCTCCTCCACCTGCCAGTTCACCTGTGCCTGCCCCCCACCTTTTACTGATGCTAGATGCTTCCTAGCTGGGAAACCCTTTACACCAACCCTAATTGCAGGTATGAACAAGTCCTTACAGCCCTTATAATACCCTCCCATCCAATAGCCATCAAATGAAGGAAGGAATTACTCTTTAAGTCCAGATTTTGGGAAGGCTCTAGAGGAAGGTCATGGAAATAGATACTTTGGATTCCAAATATCATTTTGTGAGATAAACTTATGACCAATATCCAGAGCTATAATAAGACTAGGGCAATCAGAGCTTTCCCCAGTACACTGAAATTTAGGAGTTACAAAAACTTTGAAATAATAATTTTTAAAGATTAGGCAGGATTTTTTCCTCAATAGTATTTTATTTTTCTGGCATTCATTTTTTCTTTTTTAATTTTCTTGCTTCCTTTTCTATTTTTAATTTGTTTTTTTTATTTTTAAAATATACGCACAAATAATTTTTAACATTCATCCTTGCAAAATCTAGTGTTCCAAATTTTTTCCCTCACTTCCAACCATTCCTTCCCTTGGATAGCAAGTAATCCAATATATGTTAAACACCAGCATTCATTTTTGCAAGATTTTGTATTTCAAATTTTTCTCCCTCTCTCCTTTACCTCCCCCTTCTCCAAGAAGCAAGTAATCTAATACAAGTTAAACAAGTGCCATCTTTTAAAACATATTTTCATATTTGTCATGTTGTACAAGAAAAATTAGATCAAAAGGGAAAAACCACAATAGAGAAAAAGCAAATAAACATGTAAAAAAAATGAAATCTACCTTCAGTCTCCATAATTCTCTCTCTGGATGTGGATAGCATTTTTCATCCTAAATCTATTGAATTATCTTGAAAGATTAGGCAGTTTTAACAGGGATTACATTTATATATTGACAACTTTGCTCTTCTTCACTAACAGGGGAACTGAAATTAATATCTAGTTAACATGAATAATTAGATAGGAAGTTACCATGTGAACATATTGTTAATAACACTGATCTACAAGCCATTATAGTAACTACTTTCCCATCCCAGCTGATTTTGTCTTAATTACTTATATTATTTTCACACAATGAATTGCACAAGAGAACCATTCGGTTCTGCACACATATATTGTATCTAGGATATACTATGACCTATTTAACATGTATAGGACTGCTTGCCATCTGGGGGAGAGGGTGGAGGGAGGGAGGGGAAAAATCGGAACAGAAGTGAGTGCAAGGGATAATGCTGTAAAAAATTACCCTGGCATGGGTTCTGTCAATAAAAAGTTAAAATTATTAAAAATAAAATGAATTGCAAAATTGGCTTGAGGACCCACTTGATGCTGTTTGCCTGGATGCCAAAATGTCTAGTTATAACTCTGCCGTAAAACAACAGAAGTCGGCCTTCTCTACGTTCTAAGTCTTTTTGTTGTTCTCTCTTCCTCTGGCCCTTTAAGAAAGGCAACATGGTATAATGGTAAGAGCACTAGATTATTTATTTTAGAGTCAACGATTTTACTTACAGCTATCCCACTAATGGACAAGTGTGATGCTGGGCAAGTCATTTCACTTTTCTAGTCCTTACTTGATACATCTGTCAAATAAGGAAGGGGAGGAAATAAATTAACTGTGCTCTGGGGGGCTTTCATACTTTAAAGTTGTATGATTCAAACCTTTGTGATGATTCTAATAAAAGGAGTGCAGCATTGTAGAAAACTGAATAACTGTTTGAAGTTAGTGGTTTTTATGAACTAAAGAACTTTTTTTTTTTTTTTTTTTTTTTTTTTTTTTTGCTAGAGCATGGTCAAGGTACAGGAAATTACAGGATTAGAATTGAGAAACATTTGTCTAGTGGAAAGAATTCTTGGAAGGGAGTTGAGGGAACTGGTAATTTTCAATTTCATCAGTTTCTGGTAACTTGGTGACCCTGCTCTGGGACTTAATTCTTCCTTTTCTAGAACAAAACTTCAGTGGTGAACTTCTTAAGAAATTCTAAGTTAGTCAATCCACAAATATTTATTAAACTATATGCCAGACATTGTGTTAAGTGCCAATGATACAAGAAAGGCAAAAAAGGCAGTTCCTGCAGTCAAGAAGCTCACAATCTATGAGTGAGATGATATTCAAACATCTATGAACAAACAAGATACATATCATAATGCAGAAATAACAGAGGGAAGGCCCTAGAATTAAGAAGAAATGGGAAAGGCTTCCTGTTTTAGCTGGGACTTGAAGGAAGCCAGGGAAGCTAGGAGGTGTGGAGATGAGCAGATCCCAGAGTTGGGATGATCCCTGCCTGGGGTTGAGAAATGGAGGTTTCTTGTTCAAGGAACAGCAAAAAAGCTAATATTAATGACTCACAGAATATGTAAGTGAGATGTAAGATATAAGAAGGCTAGAAGGGATGGGGACAAGTTATAAGACACTTTTGTTATAAAGGAACTAATAGAGTCAATAAGTTTAATTTAATAGGAATTCTTTCTCTTGTCTTCAGACATTCCTGTGAGAACTATCCAGCTCTTACTCAAAGAAAATGAAATGGCTACCGAACAAGAAGTCAATGCCACGGTTAGTACTATGGACTTAGACTCAGGTCAAGTGTGGACTGAATGGGAAGCACATTGGGAAGAAACGACTCTAGCTAGCCCAGGGAATAGACCATCAACTCTAGAGTAAGGAAGGACCTGAATTCAGGGACTGAAGAAATGAATTGGGGGAACCCAATGATGGTTGGGAGGATGAAGTTTAGAATAGGATCAAGAACACTAGATTTGGTACTGGGGAAAGAGAACTTTAAATTCCACCGCTGGGACTAAATTTTCTCCTTTGTTTTGGATAAAATGACTTCTAAACTTCCCATCAACTTTAAAATCCTATGCTAGAAAGCTAGAGCCTGTTGAGTCATTCTAGCCCCTTCCTCTTTAGAGGGGTCCTTGGGGCTTTGTAAATGGCAACTCCTGAATTCAATAGAAAGAAGCAGGGAAATATAGGAAGAATTGGAGAATCCATTCTAGAGAGGAAATTGAAACAAGGAATCGGAATGTTATAAAACAGTTCTTGACTTGGGTTGATAAACTTGTTTTTAGAATACAATATTTTGATAACTCTGTTTTGTATAATTCATTTCCTTTTTAATCCTATCAATTTGAAAACATTATTTTTAGATGTTCATAAGTTTTTACAAGGCTACCCCAAAAAAGACCCATTTCACAAAAATGAATAAGAATCCCTGGTGGCAAAGAAGAGTGCAAAGTGTGGTAGCAATTTAAAAAAAATCCTATCAAGGAAATGACTGGTTGAGACAAATTCAACCTTAATGAATATTTTAAATACAAATCATGTAGAGCAAAAGTGTCAAACACAGCCTGCAGGTCTCATTGGCCCCATTTCTATTTGAGTTAGACACCATTGGTTTAGAATAATGACAAATCAAATCCAGAAGAAATAAATCATATGGATTCAATAATATTTTAATGTTATTTGTCAAAGAGTATTTCCATTTGTTTTGTAATCAGATTTTTTTAAAGTTAGTATATGTCAAAAGCAAGCTTCCAAAATTACCCATGTGGAAAACATAACTATTTGTGGTTATTCAGTTGTGTCCAACTTTTCATGACCCCGTGGACCATGACAAAGTCTAAGGTCATGTTGTTGTTTCCATGACACTATCTACACATTTCATCCTCTGCTATCCCCCTTTCCTTTTGCCTTCAACTTTTCCCAAAATCAGGGTCTTTCCCAAGGAGTCCCATCTTCTCATTATGTGGCCAAAGTATTTTAACTTTTGCTTTTAAAGTATTTGATCTTCCAATGGATACTCTGAAATAATTTCTTTAAGATTTAATTGATTTGATCTTGATGCTGCCCAAAGGATTCGCAAAGGTCTTCTCTAGCACCACAATTCAAAAGCAGTGATTCTGTAGCACTAAGCTTTCCTGATAATCCACCTTTCACAGCCATATGTTGCTACTGGAAAAACGATAGCTTTGAGTGTATGGACCTTGGCAAGGTTGGCAAAGTGATGGACCTTGGCAAGGTGATGTATCTGCTTTTTAGTATGCTGTCCAGATTTCCCATAGCTTTCCTCCCAAGGAACAAGTGTCTTAATTTTGTGGCTGCATTCACCAAATACACTGATCTTTGAGCCCAAGTGTATAAAAATCTGACATTGCTTTTAATTTCTTCTTCCTCTATTTGCCAGAAAGTGATTGGACCCGTTGCCAAGATCTTAGTTGTTAGGTTTTTTATGTTAAAACTTCAATCCAGCTTTTACACTCTCCTCTTTCACCTTCATCAAGAGGCTTCTTGATTCTCCTTCACTTTCTGCAATCAGCGTGAGATCATCTACATATAAAAAAGAGATTGTTGATACTTCTCCTGGCAATCTTAGTCTTAGCTTTTGATTCATCTAGACTGACATTTCACATAATATACTCTGCAAATGAACAATTCAATAAATAAGATAACATACAACCTTGTTGTATTCTTTTTCAAATCTTAAACCAAAGTTCTATGTTTGGTTCTAATTATTGCTTCTTTTTTTTTATGTGCTGAGGCAATTGGGGTTAAGTGACTTGCCCAGGGTTACACAGCTAGGGAGTGTTAAGTGTCTGAGGTTAGATTTGAATTCAGGTCCTCCTGACTTCAGGGTCTCCCTCACTCTCAACTTTACTGGATGATGGGGGAATAGGATTGCCTCTCTTTAACCCATATCCTCTTCCTTGTGAAGGTAATTCAGTTCAAGAAAGATTTATTAAATGCCTAATGTGTGCAAAGCCACAGGCTATTAGGTGGGTTCACGAAAACCATTATTTATTCAAAAAGTTTGGGGACCTGAGTTCAAATCTTAGCTCTACTGTGTGATCTTGGGCAAGTCACAATCTCTGTGGGTCTCATTTTCTCCATCTGTAGAATGAAGGTTTTAGACTAGGAGACCTCTAAAGGAAGTTCTTTCCAATTCCAAACTGATTATACTGTGATGTGAGAACGCTCTGAACTCTAAAATCCTATCATCTACAGTGAGGTAGCACTCACTATGTAGCAAGAAGAGCTTAGGGATTTGGAGGGCTTTCTGCTCTGTGACTTTAGGCAAATCCCTTCATCCACTGAGTCTCTGTGTTGTCAGGAACACTTATCTTCTTGAGTTAAAATCTGACTGCTGTCTTACCCTGGGAAAGTCACTTAAACCTGTTTACCTCAGTTTCCTTATCTGTATGATGAGCTGGAAAAGTAAATGCCAGACCACTTCAGTATCCTTACCAAGAAGACAATGGGGTCTTCTTGGAGTTGGAGATATTTGAATAACAACCACCAAAAAAGGGGGTAGGGGGGATTGAATCAAATAAGGTCCCTTCCAGCTCTAAATCTATTTTTCTATGATCAGCCATTGGGCTAGAATCAAGGGAGCAGCTAAGCCAATAGTCCAGTTTCTTCCTGTAATATAATGCGTATGGTTTTTTGCGGTTGGAGGAGGGGATTACAAGGAAAAGGAGGGAAAGAGGGGATGCAAAAGGAAGGAAAACCTAAGAGCAAGAGAAAATGGGAGGGAATTGTCTTCTCCGGTTAATGCTTACCCTCTGTCTGCCCATATCTCAGGTCATTTATATGCTGGAGTCCCTAGAAGGTCGGGCTTTTCTGAACAACAGCCGGGTTGAAAAAATGTAGGTGCAAATTTCATATCCCTCTGCCCATACCTAAGGGTTTTAGTACTTTTCTATCTTCTCTCCTACCCTTTTTCCTTGATCTATACTTTCTTCTTTATCACTCCCTAAAGATAGTCTTGGAGCTTAGAAAATAGTATGGAAAGAGATTTAGATTTTTTTTTCTTCCTTCCTCCCTTCCTCCCTTCCTTTCTTCCTTCCTTCCTTCCTTCCTTCCTTCCTTCCTTCCTTCCTTCCTTCCTTCCTTCTTTTTCTTTCTTTTTTCTTTATTGAGATTTATATTTTCAATAAGAGGACCTGAATTCAAATTCTGACTCTGACACTTGCGATCTATGTGATCTTCCTTTCTTTTTGGCATCTGTCATAAGGGGTTTGAACTAAAATAGTCTCGAAAATCTCTTCAGGCTCTAGATCTATGATCTCATTATCTATCTGCCCAGATGCCAACCACCATCGCACAACCTCTGATCCCATCCACTGAGAATAATTTGATGTTTTTATTTCACAGCAATGTCACAGGTCAGGTTCAGAAGTGGAATGTGACTGCAGAGTTCCAGTACCTCCCTCAGGGCTCTGTGATTGACTTCCTGAACAATAGGCTGATAGAAGCTATCCTTGAGCTCTTCTGGAAACAGGATAAACCCTCAAGGATTTCGAATCCACGGGAAAATGTGTCTTTTTCTCCTATTACAGAGAAAGATATTCTCAGTATAAAAATACGTAAGTCATTCTACGCCGTAGGGGGAAGGATATAAAAGAAAATGAAACTAACAGTAATATTGTACTTTGCATTGGTACCAATTTGTGGGAGTTTTTTCAATTTATTATTATTCAGAGTATTACCACTTGAGAGAGAGAGAGGCAGAGAAAGGAAGGAAAAAGAAGAGGAAAAGAGAGAGAGAAAGAGGAGGAAAAGAGAGACAGACACACAGAGAAAGATAGACAGGCAGGGAGGTATCCAAAATGTCATAAGATGTGCCCTCTGACATGACTCTGTCCCAAGACAGTTCTAAATAAAAATTCTTGAACCAAAAAATATACAGTAAGGGTTAACATTCCACCCTAGATCCATCTCCTCAAGGATCTATGGTTCTCCTCCCAGACATCTGTAAAGAGAAGGTTCTTTCTTTTTTAATGGAAAGGAGTATTTCTCTTAGGTACGCCCTGGGGCCAGGAGGACAAGATATTATCTCGGTGTCATACACCTGGTCTACTTGTGGTATGCAGCAGGAAGCAATTCCAGAGTACTGCAGAATCAGATTATAAAGTCATTGAGAAATATTTAACAAAATATTAAACAAAAATAAAAATAAGCATAGACAACTGTAAATTTTAAAACCAAGTCAACATATGGTCCATAGGGATCTTTATGTGGGGATTGTGGCCCCGATTTCTATTTGATTTTTATTCTACTAACATATCTCAGATTGGAGGAATTATTACCCTTAAATTAAATTTCTATCTTTCTGCATTCTATTTATCACTCCACTTCCCAATGTCTGGAAAGGACATTAGAGAAAAATATTATTTCTTAATATTTCTGAAAAAATTAAGAAAACCTTTTTAAATGTTTCTACAAGAGCAAGTACCAGAGCTAAACATGAATTTGTCAAATTACTGGATTACTAGGAATCCAAAGGCATCTTCCAGACTTCCTCTTTTCTCAGAATCAATAAATCTTGTCATTGGCAGATCCAACTCATATTTAGACAAGAATTTTCTCTGTAGCATACCTAACAAGTCGTTATCCAAATTCTGAAAACTTCTAGTGCTGTGCAACTCACTACTTCCTGAGGCAGTCATTCATTTAGCTTGCTAGCTCTGCCCGTTAGAAAAGTTTTTCCAGACATTAGGAGAAAACTACTAGTATCTCCAAATTGTTCTTTCTCTAGCATTCCAAGAAGCATACCACCCCCTCATCATTATGTAAAGTGGGGAGAGACAGCAGAATCTATGAACTTAAATTTAAAAAAAAATTACATCTTTATTTTTGTTAATCCTAACTGAAATGTGTCATTGCCTTCTATTATGAATTTTTTTTAAAAAAATCATTATTCCAAGAATTCCACAGGCTTCACCAGACTAAGAGGTCCATGGCACAAAAAAAAATTTCAAACTCATGAACCTTTATTCTAAAGTGGGCTAATTACCCGCAAGGTGGAAACCAATGTCCACATATAAGTGAAAAAAAATTTAATTTAGAGTTTTGGGGGGAAAGCAGTTGAGAGAAATAAAAAAATTCCCCTCATCCACTTTTTAAAAAATGTTAACAAAGGGCAAAAAATAATAAAGCAATAACACTGCCTGACATTTTTAATTGACTCCTCAGAAAAACATTGTTACATGAAATGTCATAAGGGTCAGCTAATTTCATGACAATAGTGTTATAAATATTATAACTGAGTGATTGACCGAGCAATGTTATAGCTCAGTTAAAAAGCATTAAACATTGTTGTGGAACGATGTTTATTGAGGCAAGGTTTACCTTTGTTCTCCCAATGCAATAAATAGTTTTTGACACACAGGTAGTCTCCTTTGGAGTGTCCTCCTCATCTGGTGTCTATGGTTGTGAATGACTATTACTGCCATGTTGAATTGTCGGTTGGGAGCCAGGTAAAACAAATGGAGAGTCAATGGGATTTTTCTACTATAGTTAAAAACTTACCTTTGGGTACAAGTCATTGGTCTAATAGAAGGGTTATTGGACTGGGTTCTAGGTCCATCTCGGTCTCCATGACCAAGTTTTTCTTCTTTTGGGACGGACCCTAGGGTCTGCAAAATGAAAGGTGTGGATTAGGTCATCTCTTGTTTTACTCTCCCAAAAAGAAAATCTTCCAGAAAGGAAGGAAGAATTTCCACCTCCATTCTCTGTAATTGCTAAAATACCTTGATAGTGACTAGCCTAACCATAATAACATTTCCTTGGGGCACTTGAGTCATGGGAAGATTCAGGTGTCTGGTCTCCTCCTACTCTAGTTTCATGAGTAGATGAAAAACGTTCTTTCTTTTTCTCTGATAGTTGAAGTGGACGAGCTGAAGCAATACTTCGACTGCAACGGCACTTACCCTGGTTATCGTCTCGTCTACAATGACAAAACTGGCTTCTCCTGTGTGTCTCCATGTGATGAGGGCTACTGCAAGCACAGAGGCCTCTGTCAACACCTGCCCAGTGGGCCGAAGTGCAGGTGAGAAGGGGCTGGCCATACAGAATGGGGGGGAGCAGTTCAAGATGGTGATTGGGACTTCAGGGCAGACCAAAGCAGAAAGCATCCAGGATTGTTCGATAATTTTCAGTCATGTTCCCATTTGGAGTTTTCTTGGCAGAGGTTCTGAAATGGTTTCCTTTTTTTTTTTTCCTCTGCTTAATTTTAAGAAGAGGCAAACAGCCTCCTGTCAAGTGACTTGTCCAGTTTTCCCCAGCTAGGAAGTGTGATTAAAGCAAGATTTTTATTCAGAAAGAGTTTTCCTGACTTCAGGACTCTATCCACCGTGCCACCTAGCTGCCAAGACAATGGGGATAGTGTTCTTTATTAACACAGGGGAGGTCATTGAGGAGTGTCACACTTGCTATGTGGATGAGAAGCAAGCAGTCTGTGCTTGAGAAAATGGGATTTTATGTGGGACTTAAGGGAAGACTACAGGCAAAGATGAGGAGGGAGAGCATCCCAGGCGTGGAGGAGAGCCAATGAAAATGAAACATTGTGAAATATTTTCGATGACTTATTTAGTATATAAAGTAAAGTCTTACCATATTTTAAAAGCCCAAGACCATCCCTCCTTTTTATACCCCGAGGTCTTGCACCTAAATAGGCCAAGGATCCATGATTCTTTCTAGCATGAGGATTCTAGGTATTTAGATTCCTTCCACCATTTCTAATTTACAGTGTTGGAACGCTGTCCAAGGTTCAGAGGAGTTAAAGGACTTGCACAAAGTCACGTAGATAATAAGTGGATATAGCTCTGGAGTTGGAATCAGGAAAATCAGGGATCAGATCCTGCCTCTGATATTCACTAGCCAGGACAAATCATTTAATTTCTCTCATCTATAAAATGGACTAGATGGCCTCTTTATGATCCTAAGTAGAAGAACAAGCTTTTATTCTAGGTCTACCTGATTCTACTTCCTGAGTTCTTTTCATGGCATCACCCTACCTCTTTGGCCTTGAACATAACAGGAACTTACTTGTTTGTTTTAGCTGAAATAAATGGAACTGGGCCTGTATCTCCTACATGGATACTATGGCGGTGCTGGTCTTGTCATGGCCCTACAGTTGAATTCAACCTCTTTTCCTGAGAGATGAATTCAGCTTATCCAAGAATGCCCGCCTTCCTCTCCAACCTTTTCAGTCCTAGCAAGTGATAAGAGAACAGAAAAGTTCCTTCTTACTCCTTTTCTCCCTCTCTCTTTTTTTTTTAAAATAAATACATTTTACTGTGTGTTTATAATCTATTCCTTCTACTGCTCCCTCTCAATATAATAACCACAATATCACATAATCACATAAATGTGAATCTAGAGCTTTTCTTTTGTTAAAGATCTCAAATTTATCCTGTATATTTATTGTTGGTACATGATTGCTTTTATAGTATCTCATCTGGGCAGCTAAGTGACACAGGGGATAAAGCATTGGCCCAAAGTCAGGAAAACTTGAGTTAAGTCCAGCCTCAGGCATTTATTAGCTGTGTGACCCTGGGCAAGTCACTCAACTACTGCCTCAGTTTCTCATCTGTAAACAGGGGATAATAATAGCACTTATCTCCCAGTATTGTTGTGAGGAACAAATGAGAGAATATTTGTAAAATGTTTGGTACAGTGCCTGACAATAGAGTAAGTGCTTATATAAGTGTTAGCTATTATTATTATTAAATGAGATACATTTTTTAAAGTGATAGCACATAATAAGGATTATTCAAATATTTATTTCCACCTTCCCCCACCATTCCTTTGCTTTGATTCCTTAGCACTTGTGGTACCTAAAACACAGCAGGTGCTTAATAAATGCTTGTTGACTTCCACACGATGACCCAGTCCTTTTCCTCTCTTCTGTTTCCAGCTGTGGATCCTACTCCATCTACTCCCCATCGGGCGAGCGCTGTGAGCACTTGGGCATAAGAATGGGAGCCTTCTTCGGGATTTTGTTTGGAGCCCTGGGTTTTTGCCTCCTCTTGGGGATTGGAATCTTCCTGATTCTTCGATACCTCCAAAATTCAAGGAATTGGTACTCTGTCAATGATTCTCAAGGGTGAAAACCCAAGGGCAAAGCAGAGCGGGCTGCAGCTCCAACTTCGCTTTTACAGTTCTATGATCTGGGGCTTTGGGAGAAAACATGGAAATGTTTCAGGATTTCTGAGGGAGAATGGCTAATGACTGAGAGGATGGACTGGGACAATGCACCATAGCAATATATACACAGGGAGACAAGTGGCAATGAGACATCCTTGTGTATATACCCAACAGGACTCATTTGGGGTAATGGGTCGATGCACTTTGGGTGATATTTTGCACATGAGACTCTTTGGATAAATGAAACCTATTTAAATAAATTGTTCTTGGATTTCATGAGTTCAAAAGCTAAGGATTCCATTTCTGACTTTTCACATCTTGGGCAACAAGTGCAATCTACGTGTCTCAAAGGGCCCTTATTATTGTTGGTCCCTTCCTACCCCACAATTTCTATAATGCTAATTCCATATTTGACCTAAAGCTGATACATGCAAAATCCTTCTATCAAAATGAGGTATAATAGTCTTCCCCGTTTTTGTTCTGGACTGCCAACAAAGAGTTCTATCTCTGTCTCTATCTCTCTCTGTCTGTCTCTCAGTCTCTCTGTGTCTGTGTCTGTCTCTCTGTGTCTCTCTCCCTCTTTCTCTCCTTCCCCCCTCTCTTTTTCTTTCTCTCTCCCTCCTTCTCTTCTTCCCTCTTTCCCTTCTTCTCTCCCCCCTCCTTCTTTTCCTCCTCCTCTCTCTCCCCCTTTCCTTCTCTCCCTCTCCCTTGCTTTCTCTCTCCCTCCTTCCTCCCCTCCCTTCCTTTCTTTCCCTCTCTCTTTCCCTCCTTCTCTTCCTCCCTCCTTCCCTTCCTCCCTCCTTCCCTTCTTCCCTCCTTACTCCCCTCCCCCCACACACTCCAATAGTCTCAGAACTCAGTAAGATTTTTGAAATATCCTATTTCATTTCTCATTAAATGCTTAACAAAAATCAATTTAAAAATAATAAGCAGGAAAGAAACAAGCACATATTTAACAGCAAGATAGAGAAATGAGTTAGAAAGATTGGTTTGAGTTCTACAATTGAATGGAGTCTAGATCCAAGAAGTCAAGGTGCCATTTTGTATATTGCTGATAGGATGTCTTCATTTTTCGGAATCTTTTTATCTATTTGTATCTAGAGAATTTTTGCAATAATATGTATATATGTGTTATATATACATGTGTGTCAGTATAATTATATACACACACAAATATATGTACATATATTTACATATACATCAAAAAATACAAGAGTAACTAGCCATTTATGGGATATCTATATATGTACAAGACTGATTTATATAAATAAGGATAGAAACTAAACCTGTGATCTAATTGGTACAAACAGAGATCTGCAACTGATAGTTAGAGTTACACAGAATACCAGGATCACAATGAAATGTAGAAGCTAATTTCAGGACTAGGGCATGCAGGATGCAAGAGAAAAACAAATTCTCCATCTGTCATCCATTCTTAACAAAAATTCAATGATCACTTCTTGACCAAGCATTGACCATAAGTCTCATCACGACTTAATTGTGAGATTTAACCATATACAACCCCTAATTTCAAATTTTAAGGCAAGACTTTCTTCTAGATATAGTGCCAAGATCTACTCTCAAGTGAATTTTAAAGTATTACCAACTTTATTGGTATATGGTCTGTGTTAGTATTTTATAAATAAAAGAAATAATTCATCATATATACACAAATGCATAAAGACAAGACTTTCCTGAAGTAACATAATATTTTAGGTTATTGCTATCAATGACTTTTACAAGTATAAATGAGGTTAAAAAAAAACCAAAACCTTGGTTTCTGCACTTTTGCCCAGAGATACACCTACTTAAGTCATCCCTGGCTGAATTGTTCCAGTGTCTTTTCTTGCATGATTTTCACTAGTCCATTCCCTGTGATTTTTTGAATTTATCTTAAAGCTCTTTAAATTTCAGGGACCATGACCATTTGCCTTCCTTTGCAAGTATCTAAACCATTAATAATCATAGATGAAAACTTCATAAAGACTATTTGAAAATTTTTGCTGGTGAGTCCCAGAACCAAAAACAAGTTGAAGTCGATTATAGTTATATACCAAGAAATGGGGAAAATCATGGCTAGGGCAGATAAGGGGAAGGAAAAGCAATGTCAATAGTGGGCTATTAGTTCCACATTATAAATTGATGATTGGCCAAATGATGTTACAGTAGGTTTTCATAATTTAATGGTAGGAGTTGATTATAATATGTTGATGACATTAGTATGAAACCTGATTTGTCAGGGGAATGGGGTATACTTGCACAATAAATTTGAGCTATTCCAGTTTGGGGGGCTAAGGTGAAGTGGTTGGGATGTATTTGGATTATATGAGACTTATATTAGTGTTTGTGTGTAACTCTTATCCAAATGACCATTTGGAAATTTGTTCTCTTTGACTAGGCATATGCATTATAAAAGTTTTGTTTTTCTCTTTTTTTCCAATGGAGAAGGGGGGGTGACAGAGAAGGAGATAAGGATAATGGGATCATATTCTTATCTCCTTCTCTGTATGGAAAAGTTGGAGCTTCTTTTGCTGTTTACATTGGCTCAAAGTAGTTTACATTCTCTGTAGAGTTATAGGTCACGTTCCCAGGACATGGCTACCATTGTACACTTATGTAAGATAATTTGCAAATCTTAAAATACTATGTAAATGCAAGTTCCCAGTTCTAAGCTCCTATGAGCCTATCTTCAAGTCTAATTGTCTCACATTACAAATGAGGGAACTGACATCCAGAAAAGCTGAAAATTTGCCCATAGCTCTTTTCAACAATGAGATGATTCAGGTCAGTTCCAATGATCTTGTGATGAAGAGAGCCATCTATACCCAGAGAGAGGACTGTGAGAACTGAGTGTGGACCAAACATAGCATTTCCATTCTTTTTATTGTTGTTACCTTGCATTTTGTTTTCTTTCTCATTTTTGTTTCCTTTTTGATCTGATTTTTCTTGTACAGCAAGATAATTGTATAAATATGTATACATATGTTGGATTTAACATGTATTTTAACATATTTAACATGTATTAGATTACGAGCCATCTAGGAGAGGGAGTAGAGGGATGGGAAAATTTGGAACACAAGGTTTTGCAAGGGTCAGTGTTGAAAATTGTCCATGCATATATGTTTTAAAAATAAAAAATGTTAATTAAAAAAAACTTTTTTTGATTTGTCCATAACCACACAGGGAGATGTCATAAAGGACTCTATGCCAAATTCAAGGCTCTTTCAACTAGACTATATAGATGACACCATTCCAACTATACATATATATAAACATATGTATACACACATGTACAAATGTATAAGCTTTACATATGTATAGGTACACATATACATAAAATTTAGAATAGGAATTTGTAATTAGTGTAAATTTCATGAGGACAAGATTCAAATGCTATCTAAACTTTGTATTTTCTGAAGCAAGTTGTACAATGCTCTGCATACAGCAAGTGTTTAATGCTTGTTGAATTAAATTGAATTGAAACTGGAGGATTTCTTTGAGAGGGGAAATAAAGTTATACATGCACAAAATCACAAAGTACTTGAATCCTAATTTCACAGAATCCTTTATCAGGGTCACCCAATTGTAACAGAATCACAACAGAATGCAAACTAGGGGGAAATAGTTCTTTATTTAAAAATACTCATATATCCAAAGAAGTTTCTTTGATCTTCTGCCCAGAACCCCCAAAGTAATTCCTGTCTAGGGTAGATGTTGTACTTGTTCTATGTGAAGGTAAGGGATTAAAGAGAATGGCTTCTGTTAGGACCTTCCAGGAAAACCTTTGCACGGGAATGTGATCTATAATCCTGCTTGTGGAGACATAGACTATTAGCAGCATTATCTTCTCTTTATTGAAGTTACTCTCCAGGCATCTGAGGCATCTCCAGGCCACTGCTAACAACTCAGCCCCTAGTGACCCGAATCAAGGAAATTTGAGTGTAGGGGACCTGTAGCAGCAGATCCTGATGAAGCTGCCAAGGAAAAAAAAGTCAATTATTTATCCATTCAACCTATCACCAGTGAATGCTACCTTTCCAACACCTTGAGTTAGAGGCTGAGCCAATCAAATTTGCCTCTGAACTTCCCTTTTATGATATCATTTGGAATGACACCAGTCCCTAGAAACAGTCTCATTTTGCTACTGAGAGTTTGACCTACCCAATAGTTTGAATTTATAGCAATTTTTCTAGACTACGAAGGCAAGGCTGCCAATCCTGGCTCCCAGGAAACTGCCTGTAAAGAGCCCTTAAGTCCCAGGGGGTGACAGACATGGGGACCTCCATCCATTATACCACCTCTAAAAGCGGAGATAGATAAAGATTAAATGACTTGTTCAAGATTACCCATCTAGGAGGCCCTTAGGTGGCACAGTGGATAGAGCACTAGCCCTGAAGTCAGGAGGGCCTGAGTTCAAATGTGACCTCAGACACTTAACACTTCCTAGCTGCGTGATCCTGGGCAAGTTACTTAATTTCAGTTGTCTCAGGAAAAAAAAAATTACCTATCTAGAAAGTGCCGAGTTGGGATCAACTCAGGTTCTCCTGATTCCAGATCCAGGCCTGTAACCAATGAGCTACCTAGAGCTGATTCTACTATCACATTAATTTTTGAGTATGAGCCAATCATTTCACTTCTCAGAGCTTCAGTTTCCCCATCTATATAGAGATTAATAATGCTTATTTATTGTCACAGTTTTGAAATGTATATCTAAACTGCTTTGCAAATTGTATAATATCCTACAAATGTAAAAAATTAATTATTGATTATATTGATGATGATGACTGATTTATCCCCAAGATTTGCGATCTAAAACATTCATTTTAGCAATTTTAAGGGTTCCTTATCTATAACCTTTCACAAAAGGAGAATGCGCTCACCTCTCAGAATCCCTAGTTTCCTTCAGACTATAGTTCTTATGCTTACTACTAAGGCCTTTTCTCATCCCTCCCAAGAATTAGTGTTTTCTCCTTCTTGAAATTATTTTGTTGTGCTTTGCATGTATTTTGCATTTCTTTGTCTATAAACATATATTCTCCAATAGAATGTAAGTCCCTTGAGGATAGTTGCTGTCTGGTCTTTCTAAAAAATAGAGCCTGGAACATTAATAGAAAGGTAGGAAACATGCATTTATTGAATACTATTACTAGGTACTTTACCAATATTTTCTCATTTGATCAACTTTGGGAGGTAAGTGCTATTATCCCTATTTTTTACAAATGAAGAAACTGAGACAAACAGAGAGTAAATGACTAGCTCAGGATTACACAAAAAGGTGTGAGTGTCAAATCTACCTGATTCTCCTGAAGAATGAGCAACTGACTATATGGCCAGAGAGAATCTCTTCTATTTCAAAATACTCTAATTATCAGGAAGTTTTTCCTGACATGAAGCCTTACTCTATCTCTCTTCCCCTTCCATCCATCGCTTCTGCCTTATTATTCTCTGCAGTACCAAGTAAATATAACCTTTTCCTATGTGGCAGACAGACCTTCACACTTGTTTTTATTCAGGTTGTGTGTAGAACTCTATCCATTGTGTAGCCTAGCTATCTGCCTAGTGCTTAATAAATATTGTTAAGATGAATAACTTTGAAAGACTCAGGAACTCTGAACAACATGATGACCAATCACTGTTCCAAAGGACACATGGTGAAACAATCAGTTCACCTCCCGAGAGAGAGAGAGATGATAGACCTAGAATTCAGAATGATTTTTTTTTGACATTGCCAATAAGAATTTGTTTTGTTTAACGCTACATGTTTTTAAAAGAGGCTTAATATTCCTTGCTTTCTCAGTGTTGGAGGCTAGAAAGGATAAGAGGAAGAGAATATAAATCTGAAAATAAAATAAAATTGAGGTAGTTTTTTAATGTTTGTTGAATTGAATTACTTATATATTATTTTAGATCACCTTCATATATCATTTAAGGTAGGTGTATATTCAGTGGAATCCACAGGTCCCAACTCTCTGCTAAAAAGATAACTGTCAACAAATACTAATTGGTCAATATGTTTGGGTACTTTTCTTTTCTTTTCTTTTCTTTTTTTTTGCTAAGGCAATTGGGGTTAAGTAACTTGCCCAGGACCACACAGCTAGGACCTGTTAAGTATCTAAATTCAGATTTGAACTCAGGTCCTCCTGACTTCAGGGCTGGTGCTCTATCTACTGTGCCACAAGGTACTTCTTGTACATATAATAACTTACTTGCCATCAAAATCATAACATTCCCAGAGTCTTGGAGTTCCTCCAAGAACAAGCTCAGACCTGGGATAAAGCTCAACTTTCCTAGGGTTAAGAGTCTCTCACTGCAGCTCCCTATCCTCCATTGAGGACTCAAATGCCATTCACAATTTCTTCTCTTATTCCTTACAAATCTTGTAATTTTGAAGCTCCCAGCAGCCTTTCTGTCTCTCCTTTCTGCTCCCCTGTCCCCAACATCTGCCCAAGGATGTCCCCAGTACCTTATTCAGAAGCTCCTTTGCCACCTTGACATCAGTAAGGTCCAGAGAGGAGGACACAACCAGACGTAGGAGGAGAAAACCTCCATCATGACCTGTGGATCAGAGACAACAGAAAAATGAAAATATACTTTCCTACCAAAAATGCTTGTGTAATCCCCAAAACATATAATAGAAAACTACCTTAATTAGCTTGGAATGTAGACTCTCTTCTTTGCCCACTTTCTTCCTTTTCTATTTCTTCTTTTCCTCTCTCCTATCTCTTTCTTTCTGCTTGAAGCTTAGTCTACCTTTCTGCACCCTCCATCCTGTTGCTCCTGCACTGTTCTTCCCTATAGGACTAGGAAGAACAAATCTAACTCTCTTCCACTTGGCAGACAGCCCTTCAAATTTTTGTTTTTATTCGAAGTTGTATGTAGTCTATAATAGCATGTTTAATGGTTTTCACAAAGGTGATTCAATTTCAAAATACCCCTGCATGTTTACTCTTTCAACCTACCAACCCCAGCTTTGCTCTCATTATGTTCTTAGGAAGGCTTTTGCATGGACCTTCAAAATATGGCCCTATGGATAGTTTGAGTATTTTCTGTTAATCTTTTCTGCATTCTCTCATTAAATCATGCACTTCTAGAGGCCAAGGATTGTGTCTTTTACCTAAAATTTTATCATAGTTGTGAGTGCAAGTTCAAAACTCTTGGCTTTTCTACTGATTCATTGAGTAACTTTGGACTTGTCACAGAAGCTGAATTTTGCCTCTATTAAATGGGGTAAGTATTTACTGTAATCAGCCTTGGTGCTTTGATTTTCAGGACAGTGGCAATATGTTTTCCTATTGTTGAGACTATTGCTGGGGTCTTGCCTGAGGTTAAAGCCTGGTGTCTGGAGGAATTTATCCCTATGATGCCTCAGGTACCATTGGGGGGATAGAAAGAAGAGGGCTAATAGTCAGAGGGCATGTGATATGTTTTATACTAATTGTGGCAGAGGCCTCAGGAGGACAGAGCTCTTACCTTGCGCTGTAGTCCCTTCTGGGGTGGTATAGACTGTATCTGAAGACTCGGCTGGGGGAGGGACCTTGGTTATGGTGGACTTTTCCTCCATGGAGACTGTGACTATATCTGGGACCTCAGTGAAGACTGTTGTCTCCATGGGAGCCAGGGTTTTTTCTGTGGTGGGAGTGTAGATTGTTTCCAAGGTGTCAGTCGCCATTTTGGCTGTAGTTTCTCCAGTGTGACCAGTGGGATCCAGGCTCTCAGCTGCATTTGGAGTTTCAGCTGAGGTTGGTCCCACCATGGTGATCCTGTTGGGCAATGTGAAGACCTCCCCATCAGCACTGGACTCTTGTTCAGCTGAGGATGATGCAGCTGATGTTTCCGAAAAGAGAGCAGTTTTAAAGAGGGATGAGGTCTCCTCTTCCACAGAGCTGTCTATTGTCACTGAGGTCCCAGGGGGAATGGCGGTCTTAGCTTCAGTACTGATTATTCCCGGGATGTCAGGAGTTAAGGTCGTCTCTCCACCTGTAGGCTGTGGCAGTGACTTATTGTCAGACCCTGAGGTCTCAGCAGAGGTCCCCATCTCAGGGGTCGTAGCCTTGGCTTTGGCGTTGGTAAGAGCCATGGACAAGGTTACAGAAGGAGTCATCTCTGTATCTTGGATGCTCTTACCTCTAGGGAAAGCATCAATGCGGTGGCTTGTCGGCTCGGTGGTATCTGTAATGGGACTGAACGTGGTCAGGGTCCCAGGGAGGGCTGTGGTCCTGACTGGGGTCCCTTCTCTCTCTAGGGTACCACTGGTTATCTCTGCTATCTCGGTGAACTCAGCCAGCAGGGTGAAGGGAATTATTTCTTCTATGATGACAGCCTCGGTTTCGGGAGATGTCGTTATGCCAGAAGTCTTCCGGACGATGGTCCGGAAAGGGTTTGAGAGCTCTGACTCTGTGAAAGTGCCAGTGGTGGTCATGAGCTCAGTGAAAGTCGGTGTTTTGATGCTGCTTTGGTTTTCTGGGATGCTGCTGTTCAAAGGGGAAGTCCAGGGATGGCCAGTCACAGAGTTTACATAATCACGGTGTCTTATGGGGCGGTGTCTATGTTTTCCGTGATTTGGATGGGGTGCAAGAGGAAATGGGTATGTCTTGACTGATGATTTCCAGACTACTCTTTGGAAGTTACTCATCCCAGGCCAAGCATTAGCTGAGACAAGAGATTCCATTTTGGTGATTTCTGCTTCTGCAGCAGAAAAGACCATTTTTAAGGTTTGAGCTTGGTTAGGAGTCTTGCCTATGTCTGTCCCTGATTCTGAGACCATTGTAACAGAGGGAAGAGTGGGGTCAGAGCTCTCCAGTAGGATCGTGGTATCTGTTTTATCCTGGGTATCAATTATTATCAGTGTCTTCGTGGGAGGAAAGGACTCGGCTATCTTAGTCTCAGCTTTGTAGGCAGTTCTGGCTAATGCCAAGTTCTCGAAATCCAGAGATGTTTTGAATTTCAAAGGAGTGTGGGTAACAGCTGAGGTCTCATAAAGTTGAGTAGTCCCAAAGATTCTCTCTGAGGTGGTCAGTCCTCCTGGGGTCACTGTTATTTCTGGGTTGCTGATTTTCACTAACTGGTCTGAGCTGCTGTCATCTGGACCTGTATTGAATGAGACTGTGTCTGGGAGATTATTTCTATCTCATAGCCAGGAAGATGAAACAACTTTATAAATGTTCCCTCCTTTATTTTCTGAGTAATTGGGGAAATAGGGCCCTTGTTTTCACCTCCATTCATTCATTCATTTATCAAACATGTACTAAATACTGGGAGAATTACAGGATTAGCAAAATGACAAAGCTCTGTCCACATTGTACATCTGTATAAATAGAGAAGGTGCACAATCTGCTAAAGATTTCATCAGCAGACTATTAAAAATAAAGCACTTTGTTCAGTTCTATGGAAGAGAATCTACCCTCAGCTAAATTGTGATGTAAGCAAAGCTCTTATTCACTATTTCCCCCTTCTCTACCTACATCTTTCTTACACACACACACACACACACACACACGCACGCACACATACACACGCTCACACATATACATCCCTTTTCAGTGCAGGGACAATGGCCTTCTTGCTTTTTTATGGAATAAGACACTTCATCTCCAGACTTCAGACATTTTCAGTGGCTGTCCCCCAAATCAGGAATGCTCCCCTTCCTCATCTCTACCTTCTTGTTCCCTTGGCTTCTATCAAATTTCAGCTTATATCCTTACAGGAAACCAATCCCTGTTCATTCTAACGTCTCCCTGTTAATTATTTCCAATTTGTCCTTCATTTAGCTTGTTTGTACATAATAGTTTTCATTCCATAGGCTTCAGCAGACTGCCAAAGACACAAAGAAGATCAAGATGCAAGTCTATAAGCCTAATAGCAACAAGTACTAATCTACATTGATAAAGATAATCTCTTTGGGGGTCTTTTATCTCAATAAAGCCACAGATCCAATCCAAAAAAGAAAGAGGGGAAGGAGGGAAGAGACAAAGGGGGGAGACAGAGAGACAAAAAGGGAGACAGAAAGACAAAGAGAGAGACAGAGACAGAGAAACATAGACAAAGACAGAGAGAGAGGAGGGAGAGACAGAAAGAGACAAAGAGACAGAGAGAGAGAAAAACACACAAAGAAAGACAGAGAAACAGAGAGACAGAGAGGGGGGAGAGACAAAGAGAGAACAGAGAAAGAGAGCAGAGGGAGAGACAGGGAGAGAAAGAGGAGGGAGAAACAGAGAAAGACAAAAAGAGAGAGAGAGAGATAGCGAAAGAGGCAGAGATAGAGGCAGAGGCAGAGACAGAGAGAGACAGAGATGGAAACAGAGAGACTGAGATAGAGAAGTCATTAGACTGGAGGGGATATTTCAGGCAAATGGACGAATCTTGAGAAACATACTGATCAGAGCACACCATCCAGGCAGAGAGTCAAGTGTACCTGTCTCTTTATGCATGAGTTTCTCTGTCTATGAAATCGATAAAAGAGTTACTAGTACCTAATCCCATAGGTTTGCTATTCAAGTTTAAAATAAAAAATAAAATCTGTTTATTATTCAAAGCCTTTCATAGTCTCTACCCCTCTACCTTTCCAGTCTTCTTTTAGCTTTTTAACTGCATTTTCCCCCACCCCCTCCTCCAAGTAATCTTGAATCCAGTAGCATTGCCTCTTTGTTGTTTCTTACACAGGACACTCCATCACCAGACTAATCAATCAATCAATAAACACAGCGCTAAAGACTGGGATACAAAAAGAGGCAAAAGACAAGCTGCTTGTTCTTGATGCTTGGAATCCTCTTCCTCATCATTTCTTCCCTTCTTTTTCTTTCCCGGGCTTCTTTCAAGCTCCAGCTAAATCTTACTTTCTGTAGGAAGATTTTCTCCAGCTAGTGGTTTCCCTGTTGATTATCTCCAATTTATGCTGTCTATATCCCACTTGTACATAATATCTCCCTTTAGACTGTGAATTCCTTGAAAACAGGGTCTGTCTTTCAGCTTCCTTTGTATTCCCAGTATTTAGCATGGTACTCAGCACACATAGTGAGGAAAATTGACATTATGTTACATCATTAGATGCTATTACACTGTAACCATTCTTTTCCCTATTTTATCAAAATCCCCTCTCATAGACTAACTTAAAAGGAGACCTCTCCCTGTCTGAACTGAGCTGTGGTTGAGGAAGTGATTACTTTGAGTCCCAGAGCACCTGCTCATTAACCAGTAGGACTCCATTTCTGTTTACCCCTAAACACAGAACCAGCTTGGGCTAGGTCCCTCCCAGGGGACAACTTCCTTCTCCTTTTCAAACTTAAAGGTGACTTGATGTTAAGGGGAAGGCTGGATGGGGCAGAGAGGAATCTGTTTGAAATGGATTTTGTTTTTTTCCTACCAAGATTGACAAGATTCTTAGAGCTGAAAGCAGGCTGGTTGACCCATTCAGGAGACTTTTAAGCGGGATCTCTTAGGGAGTCAGCTCAGAGAAATTACTGAAGAAGACGTACGTCTTCCCTTGCTTGGTGATAGGTCTAGTTAAACTATCTTTTAGGACTAAAAGGAACCTTAGATCCTTTAGTTCATATGAGGAATGAGGAAACAGGTCAAGGCCTCCCCAAACCGCCATCTTTCAGCATACAGCTGTTTCAATAGCTCCAGGACCAATCTGGAGCAGAAGCTGACTTAGTACTAAAAAATTGTAAACCTTACCTTCTCTGCCCTTCCCTTCAGACTCCTGCCTGCTCAATACCCCAAAAATGCTTCATACCCCCAAACCTCAAGATTTAACACCTGGCTTTTCTCTCCTCTGTCTAGCTTATTTCTAAAACTCCACATTCCCTCTTCTAACTCTGTGATTGTGTTATTTGTCTGTCCTCCCAAAGAATGTTCTGCCCCCTTTACTCTTGCTTTTAGTTTCTATGGTTTCCTTTAGGCCTCAGCTTAAATCCCAACTTCTGCCTTTCCTGGCACCCCACCCTGCTTCCCCTTTCAGATTACTCACATATGTTGTGAGTTTTTTCAGTTTTTTTCACATTTTTAAAAAATGTGCTGTTATTACCCCATTTTTCAGCTGTATTCAACATTTGTGAACCTCATTTGGGGTTTTCTTGGCAAAACTGTTGGAGCAGTTTGCCATTTCCTTCCTTCTGGGGCAAATAGGATTAAAATGACTTGCCCAGGGTTACACAGCTAGTAAGTGACTGAGGCTAGATTTGAACTCAGGAAGATGAATCTTTCTGACTTCAGGCTCAGTATTCTATTCTATTCTATCCTCTTCTCTTCTATCCTATCCTATCCTATCCTATCCTATCCTATCCTATCCTAGTCTCTTCTTCACCACATAGTTGCCCTAATATACTCTTTAAAAAACTCTATATATAGCTTGTGTGTTTCTCCATATTTATGTTATCTCTCTCATTAGAATGTGAGCTCCTTATGTTCAAAGGGCAACCAAACTGCACACCCTGTGATTCAGTAATTCCACTAGTAGTAGGTCTGGATCTCAAAGAGATTGTTAAAAAAAAAAAAAAAAAGGAGAGGGGAGGGAACACCCACATGTACAAAAATATTTATAACAGCTCTTTTGGTGGGGGCAAAGAATTGGCAATTGAAGGGTTGCCCATCAACTGGAGAATAATTGAACAAGCTGTAGTATATGAATATAAGGGAACACTATCATGCTATAAGAAATGATTAGCAGGCAGATTTCAGGAAAACAGGAAAGACTCACACTAATTGATGCTGAGTAAAGGAAGATCATTGTACATTGTAACAGCAAGATGAACAACCATGATAGGCTGAGCACTTCTTAGCAACACAATAATCCAAGACAATTCTAAGAAATTCATTTTGGAAAATGCTATCCATATTTAGAGAAAGAATTATGGAGTCTGAATGCTGATAGAAGCATTTTTGTAGTTTTTCCCTTTTGCTCAATTTGATTCTTACCACAACCCAATAAGGTCAATCCTATTATTATGCCATTTTACAGTTGAGAAAACGAGGCAGATAGAGCTTAAGTCATTTGCCCACAAAGCTAGTAATAATAATACTTAACATTTATATAATGTCCACCATGTACCAGGCTCTGTATAAAGTGCTTTCAATTATTATTTCATTTGTTCCTCAAAACAACCCTGGGAGATAAGTACCATTATTATCCCATTTCACAGTTGAGAAAAGGAAGCAAATAGAGGTTGTCAGCTGCCCAAGGTCACACAATTAATAATAATGATAATAAATAATAATAATATCTAACATTTATATAGTACTTACTATGTTCCAGACACTATGCTAAATGATTTACAGTTATTATACCATTTGATCCTCATAATAACCCTGGAAGGTTTGCCTCTTGAATAGTCAGGGGCTGGCCTCTGCATTAATAATAAGTAGCAGCAGTAGCAACAAGCTCCCTGTTTCTCCTATCCCACCAGGTGCTCCTAGCTGCCTACATCCTCAGAGATCTGAAGTGCACAGACTATTACTTATAAGGTTAAGCCTGGTGGTCTCAGGACCACTCTGACAGTCTCCCATAACAGAATGTGTAAGTTTATAGAACATATTTGTGGAAAAATAGTAACAATAATATTATTCTTCAAAGGCTGATACAATTGTAGCCCTCAATCAATACTTAGTTAACTCCCAGATCATTTTTTTCTCCCTGATAATAATCCTCCCCCAAATAATATTTAGCTCTGATCCCTTATGTATAACTTGTCAAAATGATTTCTAATTATTATCTCATTTGATAGCTTCAATCCAAGCTTCAAAAAGGTCACCCAAAATCAGAGGATAAGAACCCCACTCTCAGAAAGACCCTTTGGAACATCCCCTTCCTAACTGATCAAACTGGGGTCCTTGTGCTCCCAAATGAACCAGCCCTGTGTTAGAATGTGTGTCTGGGTTGTATAATGGTGCCTATTTTTGCTCTCCCTTTCCCTTTCTTCCTCATTGCTTGCAATAAAGTTTTTCATTGAAGTGATTTACATTGTCCATCATTGAACCCCTTAAGCAGTGGGGATGTCTCTGGGGTCTCTGGGAACCCGGATAAGGACTTAATCCATCTACAGCTGGGAGAATAGGACACTATAGCTTTGGGGCCCCTATGTTCTCCCAAGAGAGATTCTTATACCAGCAGATTATCTCAAAACATTATTCTGCTCCACTGGCAAAGAATCTCAGCATCTAATATAAATGCAGTTTGAGAAGTCACAGAGACAATCCCACAGTGGCTCATTTCCATGGGGCTAGCTTCACATATATATCAGGCTTTTATGTCATTTCCAGTTCCTTGTTCCTGCTTTATTCATTCATTCATTTTCAACAAACACAGTCAAACACAGAGCTGTTCTGTATGCTGGGAGAGTCCCCAAAGTTTCTATGATTCCTCGAGGTTACCTTCCTAGAATTTACAAGCATAGCCACAACCACTGCTACTTTTTGTCCTGGGAGAACTTACCCCAGGACAGAGAATTTTAGAGTCTGCTAAAGCTCTTTTTGTGATGATAAGGAATTGGAAACTGAGGGGTTGCCCATCAGTTGGGAGTGGCTGAATAATTTATGGTATATTAATGTAGTGGAATATTATTGTTCTATAAGAAATAATCAACAGTATGATTTCAGAAAAGTCTGGAGAAACTTATAAGAACTGATGCTAAGTGAAATGAGCACAACTAGGAGAACCAGCAAGATTATGTGATGATCAATTTTGATAGACTTGGCTGATTATCTAAAGTAATTTTAATAGACTTGGGATGGAAAATGCCATCAGCATCTTGAGAGAGAACTATGGATACTGAATGCAGTTTGAAGCATACTATTTTCTTTCACCTTTTATTGTTTGCTTTTTCTTTCTCATGGTTTTCCCCTTTTGTTCTGATATTTATTTATGACATGACTAATATGGAAATATGTTTTAAATGATTGTACATGTATAGCAATTGTCAGATTATTTCCTGTCTTGAAGAGAAAGGAGGTAAGGGAGGGAGAGAGAAAAATAATTGGAACTCAGAATTTTGCAAAAATGAATGTTGAACAATGTGATTCAGGGCAAATTCCAATAGATTTGTGAAAGAAAGAGCCATCTGAATCCAAAGAGACAGAGCTATAGAGATTGGATATGAATTGTTATTGTTTTTTTCTCATTTTTTCTTTCACCTTTTGATCTGATTTTTCTTGTGCAGCATGAGGAATATGGAAATATATTTAGGAGTGCACATGATTAGCCTATATTTTTTACTTGCTGTCTATGGATGGGAATCAGGGGGGAGGAAGGGAAGGAGGAAGAAAAATTTGGAGCTCAAGGTTTTGCAAAGGTGAATGTTAAAGACCTATCTTTACATGTATTTGGAAAAATAAAAAAGCTATTAAAATACTGAAAACTATTTTTACGTGTTATTGAGAAAATAAGAGACACAATTTTACATAAATAAGTAAACAAATAAATAAAGGTCTGACTGATTCTACTTATATTCTCCAAAGGAAAAAAGACTAGAAGGGTAGAAGGAACAAGAAGGGAACTAAGCTGTTCAGTTTCAATAATCTGTCAAAAGACTATTAAACTGGGAGCAAAAAAGAGGAAAGAAAGAAGACAAGCATTTATTAAGCACCTATTATACCAGGGATGAAGCTAAGCATTTTACAAATATTGTCTCATTAGCTATTTACAACAACCCTGAGAGATAAATACTATTATTAGTCCCATTTTACAGTTGAGGAACTTGAGGCAAATAAATTATTTGCCCAGGATCACCTAATAAGTGTTTGACATTCCATTCATGTTCTCTGATGCAAATGAGAAGAAAAAACTGATTTTCATAGCACCTATTTATCTAGAAAAAATCCCTGCTACTTCTAAAGGGAAGGGGAAGAACAATTTCCAAAGTGTCATTCTTGCTGTGTCCCAAAGTGTTTGTCACTCCATAATGGAGTGTCTCTCCTTCTACCCCCATATAGAGAGAAGTATTTATGAATGGAGCAGCTAGGTGGGGCAGTGGATACAGTACTAACCCTGGAATCAGGAGACCTGAGTTTAAATGTGAACTCAGACACCTACCATTTCCTAGCTCTGTGACCCTGGGCAAGTCACTTAACCCCAATTGTCTCTCAGAAAAACCAAAAAAAACCCAACACACACACACACACACACACACACACAAGATATTTGTTTAATGGGCAGTTAGATGGTCGAATGGACAGAGCACTGGCCTCTGGAGTCAAGAGGATCTCAGACACTTACTAGCTATTTGACCCTGAGTTAGTCATTTAACTCTGTTTGCCTCAGTTTCCCCATCTGTAAAATGAGCTGAAGAAAGAAATGGCAAAGCGCTCCAGTATCTTTGCCAAGAAAACCCAAATGGGTTAATGGTGAATTGAACACACCTGAATCCACTGAACAATAAATGATGAGTCTTTTTTTCTGTTCCCCACTTTTTACTTCTTAAACATAAGTGCTTGATCAATATTTTACTGAATTATAGTAAATTTAATTGAATTTGAGAACATCCAGGGATCAGTTAAAAATTCTCCTTCTCACCCATAGTTATATCTTTATGAGCTTCCTAATTCCATCCACACACTCCCTTGAGTACTGAAAAAATAAGGTTCTTTTTTGTCAGGGCTTTATTTGATATTTAGTCTTTTTTAAGTTAGTTTGTGACCCCATTTGGGGTTTTCTTGGCAGTGATACTGGCATGGTTTGTCATTTGCTTCTCCAGTTCATTTTATAGATGAGGAAACTGAGGTAAACAAGGTCAAGTGACTGGTCCAGAGTCACACAGTTGGGAAGCATCTAAGACCAGGTTTGAACTCAGGTGAGGCTTACTGATTCTAGGTCCAGTGCTCTATTCACTGTTCTACCCATCTTCCCTATTAGGGTCCTGAGTTCACCCTTTAATCCGATGTTGAAACTCTATTCCCCTACCCCCCAGTCTCTGCCTCTCAGTGATTCAGCTGCTTTCTTGGATTCTGTCCACAGAAAATTTCTCAACTAGCCTTCCAAATGCACAGTTCCCTTGAGTTTAGAGTTGCCCAAACCCTAAATCTCTTTCTCATGCTTTCTGAACCTCATCATTTCCTGAAAGCCCTGACTTTCTTCCCAATGACCCCTATCAATGTTTCCAGCTCATCTGGGTTACATCATCTCATTTTCCAGATACTATTGTTTGATCAATCAATATTCATTTTTGTCTCTATTTCCTTTGTCACCTGCATAGACTTTTATACTCACCTCCTCACCAGTCTTTCTAATTCTATTCATTTCCCTTTCATCCAATCTATCTTTCTTACAATTACCAGAGTAATCTTCATTATGCATAGATCTGTCTCTATCATTTCCTGATTAAAATACTTTCAATGGCTCCCCATTACCTATCAAATAAAATCCAAGTTCCTTTGCCACCTATTTAAATCCCTTACTCTCAATCAAATAGCATTTTCACAACCCAAGTACACTGGAATTTCTTCAATCTTAATTCAGATTTAACTCAGTCTCAGTCTCAATCTCTGTCCTCTCCTCTCCTCTCTTCTTCTCTTCTTATTTCTCTTCCTCTACTCTCCTTCACTCTTCTTCTTCCCTCTCTTCCTCTCTATCTCTCTCTGTGTTTCTGTGTCTCTGTGTGTCTCTGCCTCTCTACCCCCCTCTGTCTCTCTTTCTCTCTCTCTCTCTCTCTCTCTCTCTCTCTCTCTCTCTCTCTCTCTCTCTCTCTCTCTCTCTCTCTCTCTCTCTCTCTCTCTCCCCCCCCATTTCTCTTCCCCCTCTTCACCTCCCAAATCCCTCCCCCACAATATAACCTACCTCTCCCAATCTCCCAAATAACATTTGGCTTTTCACAAATCAAGTTAAAAGGAGCCAGGGCCCAGGAATAGCTTTGGAGGAGATAGAAGGTTTAGTTGTTTTCTCCAGCTTCAGAGATACTGAATTCTTTCTTTAATATATTCTTCATGATTCCATATATAAGCACACATTGATCTGGGCTCTCACTGGGCTTAAAATAGTATCTGGAGCATAAGTGCCAATAAATAAATGCTCTCTCTGGTTCTCTGTGTCTGTATGTGTCTCTTCTTCTTTCCCTTTCTTTTTCTTTCTCTTTCCCTCCTTCCCTCTCTCTTTTTCCTTCTTTCTTCTCTCTCTGTTTCTCCTTCCTTCTGTTTCTCCATCTCTCTTTCTCTTTCTCTGTCTCCATCTCCCTCTTTTTCCCTTTCCTCCCCACTTCTCTCTTCCCCTCTCTCTTATCTCTCCCTCCCTTCCTCCCTCTCTCCCTCTGTCTCTCTTTGTCTCTCTCTCTCTGTGTGTCTTTCTCTGTCTCCCCCACACACATCAAATTAGTCTCTCAATCTATCCACTTTTCTATCAACTATCTCTGTTACAATAAATGGACAATTCCTAAGGTACTTTTGTGCAGTGACACAGATTCCTCCATATCATTCTCTCTAGTTTGTATATATATATATCTCTACTCAACTTTTAAAGTATTATATACATGCAGAGACACAGGTACACACACAATCACCCATCCACACCCACACTTACAAGTTCAGGAGTCTCACAATCTCAGAGAAAAGACAATTCTTGCCCTTACCCGTGCTGCTCTGGGTGGTGATCCCCACCACACAATGTAAAAAGAATAGAAGCAAGCCCAGTCCCCAGAGCAGGGGGCCCATTGTCCCTTCTGCCAGAACCTCTGTCCGAGTTCCTTCTCACTGCCTCTTTCCTGTTTCCTTAATGGGCAGGAGGTGGGGCAGCCCAGGTGTAACTCCACCAGGCTGCCCAAACTGTTGCTTCTCACGGGCTTCCCAGTTGCTCTCAGAAGTCTGGGCACTGGTCCATTCCATCTTCTGCTTATTTTCCCTCATGGTTCCTATGTCCACTGCAATTGTAATTTCTCCTGTTTTATGAAATGGGGATAATGATACTTATCCCTTTTATTTCCATGTCCTAGAAGTCTCAAAGATAAATAAGTCAGAAGACTATTTTTGACAATCATTTTGAGCAAAGAAAATAGGTTGGAGGAGAGTCCTTCTACAGTTTCTGCTGGACTCCACTAGAAAAAAATGGATATTCTTTATGAATGTGGGAGTGGAGTGGGGTAAACTGATTTCAGACAAAAACTCACATGTTCCAAACTGAATTCATCTTTCCCCAAAATCTCCTGCTTTCAAATTCTGTCAGTGATATCACCATTTAGACATTCTCCTACACGAAGAACTTTGGGATTATTTTTGATGACTCCTTCTCCCCTACTTCTCACACCTTATTGATTATAGCTCCCATCAGCTATATTTCTGAAATGTTTCTCATATTCATTCCTTCTCCTTATTTTTAGTTTTAAAGATTCTTCTAGGGATGGGGATTTGGGATTTCCTCCCAAATCTAGATAGGGCAGGGCAGAACTGAGACATCAGGTGTCCCCCTCTTGTAAATTGGTGTTTTCCCCAATGTATAAAGGAAAAAATTGAAAACAGGACTTGGGAGCAGAAGCAGAGACAAAATAGAACCCCGGTCTCTAATGGATTTGCAATTCTTCGTTGCCATTTGTCTAGACTATAATTATAGCTTCCCCATGTCTTTTCCCCTTCCTCTATCCTATCCTCTCAAACTCACTTTCCTCATCTATAAAATGGGAGCAATTTTATTCATCACAAGGTTTTATATTGAATTGAGATTAAGAAAGATATGTAAATATGTGTAAAGCACTTTCCTAGCCTTTAAGCTCTAACTGATATTAGTATAGTTACTTTTTTTTTTGGCTGAGGCAATCGGGGTTAAGTGACTTGTCCAGGGTCACACAGTTAGGATGTGTTAAGGGTCTGAGGTCAAATTCGAACTCAGGTCCTCCTGACTTCAGGGTTGATGCTCTATCCACTGCACCACCTAGCTGCCCCCTATAGTTACATTTTATAAACAATAATATGATTATGAATATCATTATTAAATAACAATAATTTAATAATAATAATAATAATAAAAATAGCATTTATATAATGTTTACTATGTACCAGGCATACTAAGCACTTTATAAACATTATTTCATTTGATCCCGATAACAACTCTGGGAAGTGGGTGCTATTATTAGCCCCTTTTTTCAGTTGGGAAAACTGAGGCAGGCAAAAGTTAAGTGACTTTCCCAGGCTCACCTAGCTTATTTTGAACTCAAGTCTTTCTGATTCCCAATTTAAGTGCTATCAAACTGCTTCACTTCCAGAATAATCTTCCTTATGTATGAACTAATGCTAAGCGAAGTGAGCAGAATCAAGAGAACTTAGTGTAAAGAAACAAGAAGAATAGATGATGATCAGCTGTGATGGACTTGGCTCTTCTCAACAATGAGATGGTACAAGGCAGTTCCAATAACCTTGGGATGGAGGGATCCATCTGTATCCAGAGAGAGAACCATGGAGATTGAATGTGGATCATAACACTGTGTTTTCATTTTCGTTGTTGTTTCTTTGCTTGGTTTTTTTCCTCTTTCATATTTTTTCCCTTTTAATCTGATTTTTCTCATGCCCCATGATAAACATGGAAATAGGATTAGAAGAACAGCATATGTTTAACCTACATCGGATTGCTTGCTGTCTTGAAGAGGAGGAGGGGGAAAAGAAGAAGAAAAATTTGGAACATGAGGTTTGCAAAGGTGAATGATGAAATTTGCAAAAATAAAATACTACTAGATTATAGTATTTTGTATACTATACATGTAGATTATACATTCAGCTTTTCAGCCTCTGGCTCTTGGTCTCAGGAATCATTGGACTGATCTATCAGAGGCTCAGAAAATGTTACTTTAGCAAAAGTGTACAACATCCCAGTCTAGAAAGAGTAGAATTATTTTATTCATCCTTTTGATTATCTGATACTCTATTCTTGATTTTTTTGCATTCTTCTCTCTGTCCTTTCAATGGAGAATAACCAACCTATCCACACTTTCTAATCCTGTGGACTCTTGCCCAAATCCTTCCACAAGTCCTCAGTGGGGGTCTCCTCAGCAAGCTTGGGATATTCTGCTATATCTCTTGATAGGATACAATTCCTAGCTCCACCACTGACGTGGGACAGGAGAAGGGGAAGGAAATATGCATTTATGATACTCCTATTGTGTGAAATATTTTATAAATATCTGATCCTCACAACTCTGAGAGTTAGGTACTATTAATATTTCCATTTTTTTAGATGAAGAAAGTGATTTGCCCAGTCTCACTCAGCTAGTACGTGTCTAAAGCAGAATTTGAACTCAGGTCTTCCTGACTCCTAGATGAGGCTGGGGTGGGCTAACCAGAAAAAGGTAGAGGAGAAATGAGGAGACCAAATTCTCCTTTGATGGGCCAAAAGAATGAGAAAGTCCTGACACTCCATCAGCAAATCTAGTTTTATTTTGTCTCTACCTCTGCCCCTTATTTCTTGAAGTTCCATTTTCAATTTCCTCCTTAATACAACAAGGAAAACACCGGCTTACAAGCAAGGGAGACCAGGTCTCTCAGCTCTGGCCTGCCCTACCCAGAGTTGGGAGGGGGCTTCCTCATTCCACTTGCAGGTGGGTCCCAGGACCAATACGTAATCTATGAGCTGTGAACCACTAAGGCCTCTTCCTCACGCTAACCTCCATCTCTCCTCCCAAGCTCTATTTCCTTTTTTCTTTAATCACATAAACCATAAATAGATCTGACACTTGCAAGTCAGCTGTAGATAAGGCTTTATGGAAGTAGGCCAGGAAAAGTCTTGCTCTAATGCTTCTCCACCCTTTGTTAACCCTACCTGAAGGTCTCTTTATTGTCACCTGGAGGATTTACAGCCTTGGGAGTCTTAGGGGCTGAATTCTGCATTTTCCTCCTTCTTTGTAACTTCAAGATTCCTGGTTCTTTTCCATCAAGATTCTTATTTGGAAAAGACCCTGGGGATGCTGGTTTGGGTCTATGTCTCCTGCACCCAAAAATGTAGAAAGGACTCTAAGGTAAGTAGGCAGCCAAGGAAATGAATCTGACACTCACCAAGAACTGGGGAAGAAACAACTTGCAAGAGACAGCTGTTAGAGAACATTCTGCCTGCAGTCAGGAAGACCTGAGTTCATATGTGCCTCAGACACTCACTCAATGTGTAACTGTAAGCAAGATTG
This sequence comes from Antechinus flavipes, assembly GCF_016432865.1. Taxonomy (NCBI): domain Eukaryota; kingdom Metazoa; phylum Chordata; class Mammalia; order Dasyuromorphia; family Dasyuridae; genus Antechinus; species Antechinus flavipes. Next base: position 322,527,711 of record NC_067400.1, on the reverse strand, counting down.
CTGCCTGCCTCAGTTTCCTCAACTGTAAAATGGGAATAATGGTAGCACTTATTTCCCAGGGTTGTTATGAGGAGCAATTGAGATGATATTTGTATTTAGTACAGTGCCTGGTACATAGTATAGGTACTATATAAATTCTTATCCCTTCTCCTCCTCATCTGCAAAAAGGAGATAATAATGATGATATGACTTACTCTCTATCACTGTCAGGAAGAAGCTATTATCAGATAATTCTACTAGATAATTCCCAGACTATCTAGGAAGGAACTCTTTAGCACTCTCATTGTCCATCCCTCAAGGTCGGGATATCTTTAAACAAGCTTTTGAGATATTGATTAGCATATCTATATTAGTAGATCTGGTTCCTGATCCCTCCCTCTATGCCCCTGCCTTTACTGCTCTGGTCTCCCTAAGAAACCCCCAAAGCCATGTTTTCCCTATAAAAGATCTGCTTATGATGAAGATCTTTGCTAAGCTTTCTTTAGGATTAAGCCCCCCATGAGGTTATTCTCCCTCCCTCCTCATAGTGCCTTCCTTCTAATGGGATCTTTCTCCTTACTCTAACTCTGGTTAGTCTAACTATATGCTCTCCCAACTCTATTTCATATTTATAATTCCTGGTGTCTATTGTATCCCTTCATTTTCATCTATAATCTCTTCCTCTAAAAACATTTACCTTTTGCCAATGAGAATGGCTATTGTGAATTTGTCACATGTTTATTTTGAACTAGGTATTGCTATCCTAATCACATCAATAGTACCTCCTTCATTGAGGTTATGAGGATCAAATAAGATAAAATCGACAAAGTGCTTTAAGAATTTTAAAGAGGTATAAAAAGTATATCTATTATAATAATAATAGCTAACAATTACCAGTTCTTCAAATTGTTTAAATAATAGACCCTAAGGGTTGCCTTAAAAAGCTGCTATATTGTGGGTGATTTCTAGTCTTAAGTATGATAGGGTAAGACAGGGCTGACCCTGCTTGGAAAGGCTCTGTGTGACTTCCCTAAAGGCCCTCCTTACATTTTCTGATCCAGAAGAGATAGAATCTGTGCTAGTCTCCTAAGCATCTGTTCTGAATAAGAACTTTGACCAAAACTGGCCAGATATTTGTGGTTGATGTTTTATTACATATTGTTTATTATTTTTATTGCTCCTATGCCAAGAGAATAGCATAGCCAAGTATGTTTTATCCATTCTTGTGGGGAATTGATTCCATTATACCAGGTCACTTGAATAGGGCTCATTGAAATATTGAAAGTTTAGGGAAGAGGTGGGGACTGAAAAGTTGGTTCTGATCCCCCATAGTCTAGATTCAGCTTCCCCAAGAGAGGTAGAATTAGGGAAAGGAAGGTTGTTCCCTAGTTAAATCTGAGAAAAGAACTCAATATTTTCTCAGCACTTCTCAGGGGAAGAGGCTCTGTGAGTGAGGATTTGCACAATTACGATCCTTCCTGCTGAACAGGATTAGGTTAGTTGTAGAGGGTCACAGTCAGTGGGGAAACTCTGGGTGAGGTATAAGACCCTTCAGTCCAGAGGGAACCTGCTGATAATGGCTCCCCTAAGGGCTCTTCCTGAGAAATCAGGGGGCAGTGACAACCTGTGTTGAGATTGAAGCAGAGTGATACCAGGTGGAAGAGTGATATCAGGTGGCAAACTATGTACAATAGCAAGTTGTTTATGTGGTTCCACGTGCACAATGTTGTTTTTGTTACATTATAAAAAGGGGAAAGTCCTTGAAATAAATGGACTCCATTTTTCTGCCATCCTCAGGAGTCCCATCTCCTCACTTCACCACTAGGAAGGTGTATTTTAATCATCCCAGTGTGGCGTCTCTAGAAAGCAATGGTGCATAGAATTCCCAATCCCTATATTTTTGTCCACCTGCACTTTTGATTTCCTTCACAGGCTAATTGTACACTATTTCAAAGTTTAATTCTTTTTGTACAGCAAAATAGCTGTTTGGACATGTATACATATATTGTATTTAACTTATACTTCAACATATTTAATATGTATTGGTCAACCTGCTATCTGGGGGAAGAAGTAGGGGGAAAGAGGGGAAAAGTTGGAACAAAAGGTCTTGCAATTGTCAATGCTGAAAAATTACCCATGCATATATCTTGTAAATAAAAAGTTATAATTAAAAAAAAAAAAAAAGAAATGGTATGTTTTGTCACTCCATCTTGGGGGCTCTAGAAAGCAGGATATTTTAATCACCCTGGTGTGAAGACTCTAGAAAGCAACGGTACGTTTTGTCACCCCAGCTTAGGGGCTCTAGAAAGCATGACACAGTATTTGGTGCCCAATGTGAGGCTCTGGGTGAGATCCTATACAAATCAGCTTGACTGATGTGATCCATCAGAGGAGTTCAGTGGAGAAGTCCATGTGACCTGGAATAGGGTAAGTATAGAAATTGGCAAGCAGAAAGAGTAGGTAAAGGCTAATTTAGTCACTTTTGTTTTTCAACCAAAATGAGGCAAATACTAAGAAAAGAGCCTCCCCTCCAAGGGAAGTATGACGCAGGCTTAGTTAGCTTAGCTGAGAAGCAAGGTTTGTTGGTAACTTGAAAGCAGATCACTGGGTTCTCAGATTCTACGGAGTGCATGTCTCTGTGACTTTGTAAGAAGAGTTTGGAGCCAGAGATGTGGAAGTTAGTGGGAGAACAATTAACTGAGTAGTAAGGAATCCCACAAGTTTTAAAAAGAGGAACGATTTTAACTTGGACAGCCAGACAAGGAAGTATGAGGAGAAAAATAAACAGAGTTGGTGCCCGAAATCTTGGACGGTAGTGCATGTAGGGCGGAGCTAAGAAAGTCTTTTTTAGCATTTTACTGATTTATTTTGCTTGTTACTTCTCTAGGGCATGGCCATTTGGGTAAAAAGAGAGTTAAGTATGTTAAGTACTTTTGCCTGTTGGGCAGAAAGGGAATTAAGTACCTTAAGTACTGAGGAGCTTGCTTTTCACCTTAAAAACTCATTTTCCATTCTGCCTACACCTGAGCATGCATCCTTAGAGTATTCCCCATCTCCTGATTCTCCTCCCTCAACTCTGCCTTCATGGGAGGGAGAAGGAGTAAGAGAGGTAGTGACACCATCAGCACCAGGCAGCTGAACTTGTTGCTGCCCCTTTGGGGTGGAGGTTTGGGGATGGAGCAGGTGATTTTGCTCCTTTTTTAGTGTTTTTTTTAAAAGATGGTTTCCCATCAATCTATGGGGAAGAGACATCTTAGAACAGTTAGGAAACAATTAAGTACTTTGGCTTTTTAGGCAGGGCTGCTGTAGAAGGCCTGCCAGAACTCTCACCTGTTCCCATTCAATGGAAAATTAATACACTGATGTGGGTGGAACAGTGACCCTTAATCAATGAAAAAATTCAGGCCTACTGATACACACTCCTGAAATTCAATTTGGTGATATTTATCCAGATTTTGACTCCGTACAACAGAATTCAGGATCAAGACACTCCTCCAAAAATAAAAGAAAGGGGGAGCACAGGTAACCCTAGAGAACTTGTAAATTTAGCTCTTTATACTATTAATTTTTTAATTTTTGGCCAAGATGCACTGGCTCTGGCACATAGGTTTTATAACCCACCAGAAGGACAGTGTCCAGTGTGAGCAGCTCTACTATCTTTAGATAATCGCCAGGTGATGTGGAGAGACCCAGAAAGTGGTGAATGGAAGGGACAAGATAGGTTAACTGCTTGGGGAAGAGAGTTTGCTTGTATCTCTACAGATGGAGAAGGAACCTGATGGGTGCCAATGACCTGTATCCACCTTGTCCATCAGAGAGAGACAAAAAGGAAGAGGATCCTTGAAGAAAGGAGAAGACCCAGGAGATTCCATCACTGACTGTGCCCACCACTGAAAGAGCCTAGCAGCTAACCCTTTGTGTACTCATGAACATCAAAAATAATTCTCAACAAGACTGATTCAGGATTTCAAAATCTGCAGGAATCATTGGATTCCCTGAGACATAAGACTGATGCAGGACTTCACAAAACCTGCAGGAATCATTGGATTACTTGACACATGAAGTGATGGACAATAGATTGCTTTTGGACTATTTCTTGGCTGCTGAAGGAGGTGTATGTGATAGTTATTTTTTACACCTTCCTTCTGGGACTCCTGGAAATCTTTATAGTATTTTGTTTATTCATATTGTTTGTTATGTTACTACTTGCTTGTGTGATTCCTCCCATGGTGATAGATTTAACCACTGGTATATACCTTCTTCAATTAAAACAAAAGAAAGGGTGAGATGTAGAGGGTCACAGTCAGTGGGGTAACTCTGGGTGAGGTATAAGACCCTTCAGCCCAGAGGGAACCTGCTGACAATGTCTGGTTGGGCTCCCATCTCCCCCAAGGGCTCTCAGCCTTCCTGAGAAGTCAGGGAGTAGTGACAACCTGTGTGGAGATTGAGGCAGAGTAATAATAGGTGGCAAAGACACCAGGTGGCAAACTACATACAATAGCAAGTTCTTTGTGTGGTCCCACGTGCTCAGTGTTGTTTTTGTTACATTATATAAAGGGGAAAGCCCTTGAAATAAACGGACTCCATTTTCCCACCATCCTCAGGAATCCTGCCTTATCACTTCTCCCCTAGGAAGGTATATTTTAGTCACCCCAGCTTGGGGGCTCTAGAAAGCAGGATACTTTAATCACCCCAGTGTGAGGGCTCTAGAAAGCAATGGTATGTTTTGTCACCCCAACTTGGGGGCTCTAGAAAGCAGGACACAATAGTTAGTTGCAAGTTAAACATATGACTTATACACAGGAGTCTAAGATCATAGATTTAAAACTAGAAAGGGTCTCAGAGACATCAAGTCCTATACCTCATTTGGTAGATGAGAAAACTGAGGCACAGAGAGGTTAAGGGACGTAGCCAAAGAGTCACAGAGCTAGTAAATGTCAGAAGTAAGATTTGTCAGACCTTCTGACTCTTAATGTAATATTTTTGCCATTGTCCCTCATTGCCTTTGAGTATCAGTTTCCTTGTGTGTGAGATGAAAGGATTACTCAACTCAGATCTCTGAGGTTCTTTTCAAGTCTTAGTGCTAATAATGGCTCAGATTTATATAGTGCTTTAAGGTTTGTGGAATGCTTTTCATTCATTTGATCTTCATAACAGTCTTAGGAGATATGTACTGTTATCATTCCCATTTAATAGATGAAAAAACTGAGGCTCAGGGAGGTTATGCTACTTAAATACTTAATAGTTGTTTGACTCTGAGCAAAGTACTGTGGCCTTCAGTCTGGCCTTCAGTTTCCTCATCTGTTAAATGCAAGTTTTGGACTCAATGACCTTTAAGATCCCTGTTTAGCTCTACATTTATGAGCCTACAACTAGCCCAAGATCATACAGCTAATAAGTTTATGAAGCAGGCTTTATACCCATATTTTCCTGACTCCAAATTCAGTTCTCTATACACTATTCTAATGTATAAGCCCAGATATATTCCAAAATTGGTCAGGAATATCATTTCAGAATAAAGCACCAGATCTGAAATCAGGAAAACCTGAGCTCAAATCCTTCTATCACAAGACTCAGAAGGAAAGGCCTGAAAGTATTGATTGCCTTGGTCCTCCTCTGGGGATAGTGCTCCTCAAAGGTTGATCTTGCTCCAAATCCCCAAGACTTCAAGGTTTCCTTCTCTATGAGACCCTACCCCTAGCACAAGGAGGTGTTTCTCTGGTCAGGCTCAGGAAAATGACCTCCATGACCTGGGAATATTTTTGTTGTTCAGTTGTGTTCTAAATTTTGTGACCCCCATTTGGGATTTTCTTGGTAAAGACCCTGGAGTAGTTAGCTATTTCCTTCTCCAGATCATTTTACAGATGAGGAAACTGAGGCAGGCAGGGTGAAGTGACTTGCCCAGGGTCACACAGTTAGTGTCTGAAGCCAGAACTCAGAAAGATGAGTCTCCATCCCCAGCTCAGTGCTCTGTTTACTGTCACCCAGCTGTCCAGCACAACTGTAGAATCATCAGTTAATCAATCACTAGAGATATAAGTATAATAATTGAAACAATCCCTACTAATGTAAGGGGCTAACATTCTAATGAAGGGGGAAAAATATATATATATATATATAGTATATAAGTACAATTATAAAGTTAAATAAAAGGAAGGTTGTGGGGGGGAGAACACTAGCAGTAAAGAAATCAGCATTTTCATAGGAAAAAAATGTTGCCTGAAGTGCCTCTTAAAGGAAAAAAATTACTCTATAATGCAGAGATAAGAAGGATGGCCAATACAGGAAGAAGGGACACTTCCCATGGGAAGGAAAGAGAAACAGCCAGTTTGGCTGGATCTCAGAGTGTGAACATATATGGGAAGTAAGGTCCAATTAGGCTAAAAGGTTAAGTTTGATCTAGTCAGTCAGTCAATAAGCAATTATGAAATACCTACTGTGTGCCTGTGCTAAGTATCAGGGATACTTTTGAAGAAAAGCAAAATTATGTGTATTTGGAAAAATAAAATACTATTAAAGAAAAAAATTAAATTAAAAAAAAATTTTAAAAGCAAAGAAAGGCAAAAGATAATTCTGGCCCTTAGTCTAATAAAGGAGACCACAAGCAAACAGATAGATAGCTAGATTAATAAATATATTGACACATAGATATATAAATAGATATACACACATGTATATACATGCATATATTAGTATATATATATACACATATTTTTGTGTGTGTACATAAACTATATGTTATATATAGTACATATAAACTATATAAACAAACTATAAATATATATATGTGTGTATATATATACACACATATATATATATATATAAATTATATGCAGGATAAATAACAATTAACAGAAGAAAGGCACTATAATTAAGAGAGGATGGGAAAGACTTCCTGTAGAAGGTGTTATTTTAGTTGGGAATTGAAGGAAGCTAGGGAAGCAAAAGAGATGGAGCATTGTAGCTATGGGGAGCAGCCAGACCAAAAAACCTGGAACCAAGAGATGGACAATATTGTACATGGAACAGCCAGGAGACAGGTGTCACTGGATTAAAGATTATATGGCTGGGAGCAAAGTATAATAAGACTGGAAGGGCAGGAGAGGGATAGGTTATGAAGGGCTTTGAAAGCCCTATAGAAGATTTTGTATTTGATTCTGTAGGCGATAGGGAGTCACTGAGAAGGGGACGACTTACGCTTTAGGAAAAGCACTGAATGAAGGTTGGATTGTATTGGGGAAAGACTTGAGGCAGATTATTGCAGTGGTCGAAGCAGGAAATAATGGCCTACTGCCTCAGGATAGTGCAGAGGAGAGAAGGGATAAGGTTTAAAAAGCTTCTGGAATACAACTCCATAATTTTATGATTAGATTTTAATACATTTTGAAGAAAAACAAAGCTATTGCTCCTACTACTTCTTGGTTCTAGTCCCAGCTTTGCTGAAAAATTACTTTATGACCATATTTTAGTTCCTGAGACTTTAGTTTCCTCATCTTTGAAATAAGAGAGTTGGACTAATTGATATTCATCTTTCTTTGTGAGTCTTTTTCTCATTCAATATATATTGAGTGATCCCAACATGTTCAAGGCACTGTGCCAAGTGTTGAGAATACAAGGATAAAAATGATCGTTTTTTTTTCCCTAAAGGAACTTATAATCTACTAGGAGTTGGATTGAAGATGTACAGATAAGTACATTACGAAGTACTTAAGTGATGGGAACAAAGGTAGAAATCCAGACAAAATGCTGAAACAATATTCTGTGTCAATATGCAAGAATATCCTAGTGGTGAGCCACTGTTAACCTCTTGGCCATAGCTACTGGTCTTGCTTGGGAAGGTCCAGAGGTAGGCAGATCCAGTGAGAGAGTTATTCTCTCTTCTTGGCTCCCTTCACTGTGCTGGAGAGGGACAAGTCAGGAAACCCAGTGTCAAGAAGATGCTGGACCTGTATTTGACAGCAAAAGAAAGTTTGGGGCATCATTATTGTGTGCCTTATACATTGTCTCAAAAGCAATAAGGTACTTGGATCAGGAGCTGAACTGATTAGTGGGGTTTCCAATATTTGTCCCATAGGTGACTGACAGCATTGAAATAGAACCTGGACCATAAATAGTGGGAGTCTAATAGATTCAATTTACTAGTGAAAAGAACTGCTCGCTACACCCAGAGAAATGTTTCTCCTTTGTCTCTCTAGTCTTTGTCTCTTAGCTATTCACAGTAGATCCTCATACAATATTGTTATTTCTGTGTACAGTGTTCTCATGATTCTGTTCCCTTCACTCAGCATCAGTTCATGTAAGTCTGTCCAGGTCTTTTTGAAATCTGCCTGCCCATCATTTCTTATAGCGGGGCTTCTTAAATTTTTCCCACTTATGATCCCTTTTTTACCTGAGAACTTTTTACACCACCCTAGGTATATAGCTACATAAAATAGGTATACAAATCACACATTTACTGATAAGTCCCAATTTTGTGACCCCCCTATGTGGGGTCACAACCCACAGTTTAAGAAGCTTTGTTTTACAGCATAATAGTATTCCACTATAATATACAACTTGTTCAGCCATTTCCCAACTGATGAATTTCCTCAATTTCCAGGTCTTTGCTGCTATCAAGTTGCTATAAATACTTTTGTACATGTAGATCCTTTTCCCTTTTTTATGAACTCTTTGGGATACAGATCTAACAGTGGCACTGCTGAATCAAAGGATATGAACAGTTTTATAGCTCCTTAGGAATAGTTCCAAATTGTGCTTCAGAATGGTTGGATCAGTTCACAACTCCACCAACAATGCACTAGTGTCCTTACTTTCTTGGGGAAGGGGAGAGAGGTACTTTAATTGAACTCACCATAGTCTGAATCCAGGCCTGATTTCGAAGGGTTGTGTTAGCAAGGGGCCACATCCTCACTACCACTTGCACTATGAGTTTGGTTGCCCGGGGAACTGTAAGAAAAAAGTAGAAGGAGTCCTTGCCCTGAATCTCTGCCATTCTCCCAGAACTTAGCACCCCCAAATAATCATATTCTCTGAGTTTCTCTGCATGGTTGCCTTACTAACCTCCCAGACACCTGATTAGGACTGGGCCTGGGTTTGTCAAAACAGCAATAGGAGCTGGGTGCAGATAAATCTATTTACCTGCCCCACCTGTGATTTTTAGAACTGCCCATTCTGATATAATTGGATGTGGCAAAGTAGCCATGGAAGAGCCTAGGGAATGCTGGGAGAAAGCAACAATTTCTGGGAGAATTATTTATCATGAATTCTTTGTCATACATTTTGCCATTAAATGGATACCTTGGAAGTGACAGGCTAAGAGGTTGGCAAGTAAACCTCTATTTTTTGAGGGATGCCATGAGTTTTTAACAAAGACTACATGGTCACCAATCCATGAGCTGTTTACCAGGCTTGCAGGTGTCAACATAATCATGGCAGCAGTCAGGCACAAGATGGCAAAACTCATCGCAATAGCAGTCCCCTCGTTTGCAATACTTGTTTGCTCCCGAGCAGCAGAGGAGAGAGCCTTGGGAGCAGCTTCCTGGAGAGGGAGAGGGAAAATGAGAATCTCAGTGAACAAGGAGGAGAAAACTAAAATTCAGCATTTATTGAGGCAAGACACTCTACTAGGTCCAGGGGAAACAAAGACAGAAATAAAATGATCCTTAGCCCTGAGAAGTTGACATTCTCCTGGGAGAATTTCTAGTCATTAAACCATCTTCCGCTATCTCTACCATGGGTCACCTTTTCCAAGTTGATCAGCATGACCATCATCCACTCAAGTCCCATCCCCAAAGCATGGAGTGTTTTTTCTTTATCACTTTTCAAATGTGGAAACTGAGGCACTGAGCAGAGAAGGACTTAGCTGTAGCATTCTTGGAAATGAGACCCAGGTGTCCTGACCCCAGTCCCAACATGCATTTTTCTTCTTTTCCAATGCCTTTTCCATTGTCCTCTACTTGCACCTGTCTGGCTGGTTATTTAGAAGAAACACACAGCTTCCCCACCTGGGTGGACAGGATCAACAAGGATGGAATTTTAGAGAGACCTGTGTCTCTGTGGGTAAAAACTGTGCTTTGGGTAATTTGTTATGAAAACAGGGGCAAGCAGAGAGTTAGGGAAGGAGAAATATGTTCCTTTTGAGGCTTGAGTGACTTCTACCCTTGGTGAGGGGGGGCAATTCTCCTATTCTGCTATCTCCTGCAGCATCATTCCAGTGGAAGGCATTTGGATTCTAGATTTAGAGTTGGAAGGGACCATTGAGTCCAGCTTATTCATTTAACAAATATGGAAACTGAGGCTTATAAAAGGTCAAATAATTTATCCAGAATCACATAGCTAGTAAGAGTCTGTTGTAGATTTGAATCCAGGTCTTCTCACTTCAAGTCTCTTATAGTATAATCCTAGTTTGAATCCTACTTCAGACACCAACCTGTTTGATCTCAGGCAACTTATTTATTTAACCTCTCCAAACCTCTGTTTTGTCATCTGTAAAATTTGAACAATATTTACCTACCTGGCAGGATTATTGTGTGAGGATGAAATGTGGTAATTCCTGGAAAGGGCTTTGTAAATCTTAAAGAAGTATGTAAAATGAGCTATTATTCCAGTCTCAGCTTTGCTCTTGTTCCAGCACTAAGTTCCTCCCATAGAGAACATAATATAGTTAATGACTTTATGCCTGTTAGCCTATTCCTCATTTATAAAATTTACATAATTTTATATGTATAATAATATATTTACATGACATATGAATTTATTACATGAGACAGAATAGACGAGAAGATCTCTAAGTTTTTCCTGTTCCAGATCACTAGATTCCAGACAACCCAGAACTCATGGAACACACATGAGCACAACCAAACATCTGTGCATATGCAGTGTAGCTAACCCCAATTCACTCTCCAAAATGGTACCCATAAGTTATTATTATATCATGAGATTGTCCTTTGTCTCATTTTGCATCCCCATCCATCAGCACAATGACTAGCATACAGTAGGCACTTAATAAATGTCTATTCATTATTAAAATGAAACCAAGTTTTTTGGGAAAAGGGCTCTTACCCCAAGGTCACCAAGATCTCAGTAATACAACTAGAAATAACACACTGGCCATTTGGGCCGGCTTCTATTTACATCCCTTCCCTCCATGCCCTCCATTCTCTAGAATGCCATACTTCTACCAGAGGTAAAAAGGAGCAGAGTCTATGTGGGGTTAACTTTGGGCTGATTTCTTACAACCCTGGTCACTTGCTTGAGATGGAGAGGGAGAATAGATTTCTTGGCTTATTTCCCTGAGTTCACGCTTCTACCCTTACATAAAAGGGCTTTCCAGGAATGGAACCCATTCACAGTTTCACTCACTAAGAAAAAACCCTCACCCTGTTATTGCTCCACAGGTGAGCCTGATGAGAAGAGAGAACAGTGGGCATTCCTTGAGTCCCAAAGACCCAAAAAGTATTGATCTTGACTTAATAACAACCCTCAAATGAAGGTATTTGAATCTACCTCATTTAAAGTTGAGTTTGAAATTTGCAACAGAAATAGCGATTACTAAACGATGGCCTTATTGAGTTAGATCCAGAAAATAAAGCTGATAAAAGAGGAGGTGGTTATGGAGACGTAGTGCACTCCGGGACTATCTGAGCCCAGGAAATATTGGTTCCAAAATCCTGCCTCGGACACTTAGTAGCTGGGTGACCTTCCTGAGTCTCGGGTACTTATTCTGGAGAATGGACACCAAAAATGTTTTCACTACTTCCACAGAGTTTCTATAAGAAAAGCACAAGTCTCAAACCACTATATAAGCATGCACTGTAACTATTACATTTTAGAAAAGGAGGGTTGGGCAGCAGTCCCCAGGCACAAATTCTGTCCAGTGTTAGGGTCATCCTGCCGAAGAAGAGCCCTCAGTAATGCCCAGGGAAGGTGACAGAGCCAGACGAGGGATATCTTGGGCCCAGCCAGACCCCAGCTCCTGGCATTTTAGAGCTGAGAGACTCACTCACTTTACAGATTAGGGATGAGTCTTCCAGAGATTAAATTCCCTGCCCATTTCAACAAATAGTTTTTCGTATCTAAGATCACCCAGGCAATTAATTCCTGGTTTGATTTCCCCAAATCTTCTCACCTGTCTCCTGGAGCAGGGTCAAAGGGCACAGCAATAGCAGAAACAGGAAGATGAGATACATGGCTGCAGAGATGGAAGGGCTGGCAGCGGCTGGGGCCCAGGCCTTTAATACCTACTCGTCTTGGACAGGGGTGGGGGAGGCTGCCAGCTAAGCTTGCCTAGCAAGAGTGCCATTGGTGAAAGCTAACTGACATCTGGATTTCCAGAGGCAACACAATTGCCAAGAAGGTGTGGTTCCCAGAAAGTCACAGAGCAGCTGTACTACAACTTTATGGTGGGCAAACTCAGCTGGCCCACTGATGCTGCCTCTCTTACCCTCTTCCTTTCCTCTCTCCTTCCGTCTCTCTCTGTCTCTCTCTCTGTTTCCCTCTCCTTCTCCCTCTCCCTCTCCCTCCCTCTCTCTCCCCCTCCCTTTCTGTCCCCCTCTCTCCTCCCTCTCTCCCTTCCTCCTTCTCTCTGTCTCTCTCTCTCTCTCTCTCTCTCTCTCTGTGTGTCTCTTGTCTCTGTTTCCCTCTCCCTCTCCTCCCTCTCTCTCCCCCCTCCCTTTCTGTCCCCCTCTCTCTCCCTCCCTCTCTCTCCCCCCTCCCTTTCTGTCCCCCTCTTTCCTCCCTCTTTCCCTTCCTCCTTCTCTCTGTCTCTCTCTCTCTCTCTCCCTCCCTCCCTCCCTCCGTCTCTCCCCTTCCTTCCCTCTCTTTCATCTCTTTCTCTCCCTTTCCTTCCTGTCTTCCCTTTCTCTCTCTGCTTCTTTCTCTCTCATTCTCTGTCTCTCTCCCCTTCCTTGCCTTTATTCTCTTTTTCTTGAAAATCTCATTCGTATTTATACCTTTAAGTGCTGAGTACTTCATAATTATCTTATTTGACATATAGATGCTATTGTGATACCTATCACAGAGTTTGTGGCAAACAGGATTGAATCTTGTCCAGGGTCATGCAGCTATTAAGTACCTAAAGCTGGACTTGAACTCAGGTATTATTGACTCCAGAGTCTAAGCTCTATCTACTGCATCCCCAGCTTCTTCTGGAATGGGGCAAAGAAGATTTTTTGTGAGTGAGAGGATGGGAGAGATGAAAGGATGGGAAGTTGTGATCAATCAGGTGAAATTGTGAAGTGGTAAAATTCAAGGGACAATGTTGAAAAAATTATCTTTGCATATGTTTTGAAAATAAAAAGCTTCAATAAAAAAAGAAAGAAAGAAATATTATTTAAAAGTTAATATACCTGTATAATGAGAAAAAAACAATTTTTTAAAAAAGTTATTTCCTTGGAAAATATTGATACTCTTGAAGTTAAATTTATTTTCCAAATAAATTTCACTAAAACCAGATCAAAGATCCAGGACTGGAAGGGACCTTTAAGTCCAGCTAGTCTAATTTCTTCGTTTTGCAGATAAGAAATCTGAGGCTCAGGAGACTTATGTTGCTTGCCCAGGATCATATAGTAAGAGCCAGAGCTCTTGCCATTATATTTTTTCAATCACAATTGACTCTCCATGACTCCATCTTGGATTTTCTTGGCAAAGATCCCAGAGTAGTTCACCATTTCCTTCTCCAGTTCATTTTACAAATGAGGAAACTGAAGTAAACAGGGTTAAGTGACTTGCCCAGGATCATACAGCTACTAAGTGATTAAAATTTGAACTCAGAAAGAGGAGTATTCCTAACTTCAGGCTCTATTCTCTATCCACTGCCCTCCCTAGCTATACTCACAAAATATCCCATTAGGATTTCAACTGATGTTGCTTTATTTATTTGTATATTGGTATTTTATTGGTATATTGATATATTTACTACATTTAATCTGCCTAGCATCAAGTAAGATATGGTCCTTTGTTTGGTTTTTTATTATTAAAATGTTTTATTGACACTTTTTACAACACTGATTGTTAGAATCCTTACAAACTGCTAACTAATTAGAGTTGATCTAATCTTACAAGAAGTTGTTTTGGCCAGAACCTGAAACAAGGTACTAAGTAGAATTAATTAATACAAGGCTTGTGTTCACACCTTTACTCATTGGAGGTCACAAGTATGCCGGCTTCACAAAGTACACTTTCTAACTTCAAGGGAGTCCACACCTCCCTTAAAGCTCATTGGGCCAGAGAGCACTATGGGAGAAAACCCATAATCCCATTCTCTCAGAAGAGGCAGATAAAAGGCCAGCGATGAGGCATCTATGGAAGAATACATTTTTTCCTCTTGGCTGGCTGATCGCGCTGGACTCGAGAGAAACGACTCTGCTGCAGAGAACACTTTTGGGATTTCAGTGGAGCTACGCCAGAAGCCCTCTCTCCGCGGCAAATTGGTGCCTGGGCCCCCCAGAAGGAGATAAGAGAGACCTTCCATCTCTGTGTTGGTTGGAGGCAGAAGAAAGCAGAGGCAGAGGCTGAAGGACAGAACCTTTGGATTTGGAGACATCCGAAGGGCTCCAAGCCTCTAAACCGGCTTTGCCTTGAGAAGAACAAGAACTCCAACATTTGAACTCATAACAACTGATCATTGATTCCCATTGTCAGCACTAAATATATCACCAGATCCCTCCCTTATAATAATGAGTATAGTCAAACAAAACAAATCAACACACATTTCTGTTTGAATGTGTAATTTTCATTAGCCCACCACCTCTCTGCCTCTGAAGTCCCAACTGGTCATTGACAAGAGTTTTGATGTCTTTTTGTTTTTGTTTTTTTCAAATCAAAGATGAGAAAACATAGATCTGGGATCAGAGACAATAAAAATGTCTCTCTAAGAAATGTCAATGTTAAGACCCCCTGGAAATGGGGAAAACTATCACATATCAGAGATGAGACTTCCTTAAAAGGGAAAAGTTAGGAAGCCATCTCTAAAGCTGTCTTTATCTCTCTCCCATAAGACTCAGATTTGGAGATTTACAGCATCCCTCATCCCCTTCTCTACTGAGATCTTAGTGGACTATAAAGAATATCCTTTACTCATCATGTAAAATATTATCCACCTTCAGGGAAAGAAGTGATAGTTTGAATGCAAATCAAGGCATACTTTTCTCACCTTCTGTATTTTTTCTTGTTTTTATTTTTGTGTTTTTTTTTCTTTCTGGGTTTGCGTCCTTTGCAACATGATTAATATGGTAATATGTTTTGCATGATTAAACATGTATCAAATTGTTTACTGTCTCAGAGAAGAAAAAGATGAGGGAGAGAGAAAATACAAAACTAAAAAAATTTTTAAATGTATGTTAAACATGTATTGGTCATCCTACCATCTAGGGGAGAGGGGGAGGGAAAGGAGGGGAAAAATGGGAACAAAAGGTTGGCAATTGTCAATGCTGTAAAATTACCCATACATATAACTTGTAAATAAAAAGCTATTAAAAATTTAAAAAAATAAATGTATGTTAAAAATCTCCTTTACATGTTAATGGGGAATTTTTTTTTAAATTTTAAATAAAAATATTAATTCATATTAATTAAATATTAAATAAAAATTTTAAATAAAAAATAAAGGATATAAAATATCCTTTAATAACTTCTGTTTGGATACATAAGTTTTATGCATAGGCCCTCTCTCCTTTTTTCCTTGCCAGTATGGTTGCAGATTTGCTACAGGAGCATTCATTAGAGGGTACTTTGCTATTAAATAAAGGCATTAAAATGTTTGGAAAACCTGATCAATTCCCTTTTTTATCATTTTAAGGAAAAAATTTTATTAGCTTAGAAAATTAGCAGGTGATAGAAAATACAAAATGAAGGAAAGTGGAGAGTTGAGGGTAACCCAAGGTTATGAACTTGGATAACTGGAAGGATGGTAATACTTTCAACAGAAATCAGAAAGTCTGAAGGATGGATGGGATTTGGGGAAAATAGAACGAGAGTTTTTTGGAGGGAGTTTTTTGGACATGTCAAGGTTGAGATGTCAATGGGACATCCAAGTGAAGATGTTCAATAAGCAATTGGTAATGCAGAACTAGAATTCAGGAGACAGATTAGGGTTGGCCATATAGATTTGGGAGTCATCTGCAAGGAGATAACTGAAACCATGGAAGCTGATGATTTTTCTGAGGAATGGGAGAAAAGGACCAAGTGCAGAACTTTGGGGTACATCCACATTTAGTAAGAGGAAACAGGCAAGATGATTCAGTAAAAGAGAATGAGTGGGAGGGTAAATTGGAGAACTAGAAGAAAATATGGAATTCAAGAGAGAAGAAAATGTCCAACAGCAGAGAGTGGCGGACAATGTCAAAAGCTCTGGAGTGTTCGAGTAGAATGAAAAGTAAGGAAAGGACATCGGACTTAGTAGCTAAGAGAGAAGGGGTGACCTTGGAAAGAATAGTTTCAGTGGAGTAGTGAGGTGGGAAGTGAGATTTCCAGAGGTTGAGAAGTGAGGGCAGCCAAAGCAAGAAAGCAGTCCAGGAAACTCCAACTAAAACTTCTCTAAAAAGACCTAGAAAATGCCCCCAGACAGAATTCTGATGGAGAAATCGAAGTAAAAGTCACTGCGAATCATTTTTCCAGTCCAAGTCAGAATAGGGAGACAGAGAGGTTAGAGGACACTTAGGGTTTGGCCAGGAGTTCAGGTCACTTGGAGTGATCCAGCAGCCAGGAAGAGGTGTTATACCCCCAAGTAAGAGGAGGTTCCAGACCCCAAACTGGCTACCAAGTGGCAGCTTGCTACCCAATTACAGGTCACAGATTCAGGGGTCTGAGGAGGGACCCCGCAAACGGGGATGGTGTTCTGGTGTGGGGAAAAGCCTGGGCCCTTAGCTGTGTATTGAGCAGAGAGCACATTCAGAAGCAAGGAGCGGTGGTATGGTTCCCGGGAGCAGAGAAGAGTCTCAATTCTAGCCCAGTCTGCAGCCTACATACAGGTCAGGAATCCCAGACCAAAGAAGAGTCAATAGATCTGTCTCTCTACTGGGGGGAAGCAATCAGAATTTGCCCTGGATCACATCCCTTTGGAAATACTGAAAGCTATGGGCCTCTAGCCTGAGTTGTCCTTTGTGTACTAGAATAATGCAACACTTAATACTTCAAGAAAATTCAAACCTTCTCTCTTAGAAGTGCTTAGAGCTTGGCTCTAACATTAAATCCACAGTTAGAAAATGGTTTGGAAGATTGAACAAAAAAGCAAAACAAAAAACAAAAAACCTATCACTCTAAAAAGCTTTTATAGTAACAGGAAAGCTGAAGACACATATCCAGAAGAGAATACTCTAAAATATCTACAAGCAAATTATTAAAGCAAACCCAGCTTGGACACAAACTCAGATAGAATTTCTAGAAGAGATGGGGCAAGAGTTTTAAAAAATGAATAAAGTGTTTTTTATAAATGAAATGAGAGCACTAAATGAAAAAGATAGAAGAAATGTGATCTATAGAAGAAAGATTTAGAAAGGGAATATATAGTATGGCACATGAGAAACAAACCTTGCCCAAGTGATTAACTCCCTGAAAATTAAAATTTACTAAAGAGAAGCCAATTATCCCATGTGACAAGAAGAAATATTAAAAATAAATCTAAAAAACACTGAAAAGGGGGAAAATGCAAAGTTTCTCATAGCAAAAACAGATTAAGAAGAAATTGTATCATTGTATTACTTGAATATCATAATCCCCTCAAAATAGCTTAGAAATAGCTTATTTCAAAAAATCTTAAAAGAAAACTACCTATATCTCTTAAAACTAGAAGATAAACCAGAAAAGAAGAATCTACCAATCATCTTCTGAAAAAAATTCCTAAATGAAAATTCTCAAGAATATTATAGCCAAAATCCAGGGAGGATTCTGGGAAGATGACAAAGTAGGTTGGTAAATTTCAACTCTCCGCATTTCCCCTACAAATAGAACAAATTTGCCCCTCAGGGAGAACATAGACTAGTGAAAAACCAAGAGTCCGGGAAGACTGAGGGAACCTCAGCTGATTGGGAACACCAGGCTCAGCTGTACTGCTGAGACACAGCTTTGGGTGAACATCCAGTGAGTGCAGAGGCAGCAGGGCAGGGATGCTGCAGTCTGCGGACAGGAGGGTGGAGTTCCTGGTTTGGGGTTCCTAGACAGAGGGGAGAGCTGAAGGAGAAGTTTGAGGAACCATCCTCCCATCCCACAATTAGAAGTGCTTATACTAATACATCTTATTAAAAAAAATGATCCTTCAAAGAAGAAAGGTTCCCATCATCAAAACATATTATGGGATCAGGGAAGACCAGGATTCATCTTCAGAGGGGGACATTTTAGTAAAAAAAAAAAAAAAAAAGCTTCTATCCCAAAAAGTAATGTGAAATAATTCCCTACCCAGAGAGAATTTATAGAACTCAAAAAAAAAATTCAAAAATCAAATGAAAGATATTGATGAAAAACTAAAGAAAAAAATTAAAACCATCCAAGAAAAACAAGAAGATTATGAAAAACAAAAGTTAACCAATTGGAAAAGGAGGTACAGAGTCTCAAAGATGAAAATAATGCTTTGAAAATTAGAATCAGGCAAGGGAAAGCCAGTGAAGCAATGAGAGACCAAGAAATAACAAAACAGATGATAAAGAATGAGAAAATAGAACAGAATGTGAAACATCTCATAAGAAAAACAACAGATCTGGAGAATAGATTGGACTTCCAGAAAAGGCAAAAAGAAAACTTGACACAATAATGCAGGATATAATCCTAGAAAATTGTCCAGGAGTGATAAAACATAAAAGGAAAGTAGAAATAGAAAAAAAAATCCACCAATCACCACCTTATAGAGATCCTTATGGAAAACACATAGGAATATTATTGCCAAATTTCGAAATCCCCAGATCAAAGAGAAAATTTTGCAAGAAACAAAACAAAAAAAAAATTCAAATATGCTGGAACTACAATTAGAATTGTGCAAGACTTTTCAGCAGTTACAATAAAAGACCACAGATCTTAGAATCACATCTACAGACAAGCAAAAGAATTAAGCCTGCAACCAAAAATATAATATCCAGTAAAATTATAATTTTCAATGAGAAAAATGGACATTAAATCACTTGCAGATTTTCAGGACTTTCTATCAACCAAACACAAACTTAAAAGAAAATTTAACATATAAGAGCCAATATCAAAAAGCAATTTTAAGGAACTCATGTATGTATATGAGTGTGTGTATATATAGATATCTACATATCTATATATGTATACATAAATATATCTTTTCTTAACTGTAGCTTGGGGAGGGATAAAAGGGATAAAAAGAATACAGTAAATAAATTGTGCAGCAGAGAACAGTTTATGAAGAAGTAAAGAAAAGATAGACATTTATGAATATAATTTCTTCTACTAATATATATACTTTCTTAAATTGGTATTTGTTGTCATATATTTTGAATCCTCCCTGATATTCTGCTGGGCACATGATAATGTTCTCTTTTGTTTTGTTTCATTTTGTTTTGTACTGCTTTTCTGTTTTTCTTTTTTGCTTATTCTTCAAATAAAATAAATTTGGGGGGAAAAAAAACCAAAAAGAAAATCCAGAATTTTGAGGTGAAAGAAAAAATACTTCAGAATAGTCTGAAAGAAGAAATTTAAGCACTGAAGAACCACAGTTAAGTTTATACATGATTTAGGAGTCACCATTATAAGGAAGTGATGATTATGGAGTACAACCTTCCAAAAGGCAAGGAATTTAGACAGCAAAGAATAACTTACTCAGAAAAATTGAGTATAATCTTAAAGGGGGAAATGAATCTTTAATAAAATAGAGGACTTCCAAGCATTCATGATAAAAAGTCTAGAGCTACATATAAATTTGGAGTTTAAATATAGGAGTTAGTCGGTCAATACTAAATAAATATTTAATAAGTACTATGTGCCAGATCCTATGCTAAGCACTAGTGGAAAAAAAAAAAAAACATGAAAAAAGGAGAAATAAATACTGTCCCCAAGAAGCTTATAGTCTAATGGAGGAGATACATACAAAAAAAACTGAAAAGCACAGGAGGGAAGTACTCAACAAGAGCAGAGGACAGAAAAGTCATAGAACTTTCAAGGTAATACAAACAAGTGAGAAAAAATGGAGATATTCATTTTGATCTGAACTCCTTTCTTAAATGGAATATTTGGAGTTCATGGCTCTATACTCCATTAGGAAAAACAAGGATGAAGTGATAAAGTGAAATCCGAAGACAAGTGGAAGTTAAGAGAAATACATACACATATGTGAATATATTTTTTCATATATATATATACATATATATATGTACATATATATATATATATAAATGTAAAATGTTGAAAAAAAATCCTAAAAAATAAATAAGGACAAATGACTTATATTCAAATTTGGGGAAATGATATATGTGTCCCTTTTAAACCTCATAATCAACAAGAGTTATGGAGTGAGCCCAGTTAGATGAGCCTTGGGAATGATTGTGTGTATTAATGATTTTAAGAGAAAATGGAATAAGAGGAATGCACTGGAAGTAGAGGTAGGGAGGAAAATGGAAAGGTAAGGTAAGAAAAATCATTTTACATAATAAGGATGTTCAAGTGGACACCTATACAAACGAGAATGAGAGGGTAGATGGGAACAGTTGACACTTGATGCTTATTCTCATCTGAATTGGCCAAAGGAGGGAAGAATACATGCTCATAAAGAGTGGGATGTAGAAATACATTTACCTAAATGGGGAAATTAGAAGTAAAGGGAAGAAGGAAGAAAAGTAGAGAGAGGGTAGGTTAAGAGAGGGATTGGTCGTAAACAAAACAAACTAAGCACATACAAAAATAATTAAGGTTGTTTTGAGATGACAAAGAATGAGAATCTATAGGAGTATACCTCAGTTGAAGAATGGTTGAAAAATTTATGATATATAAATATGATGGAATATTTACTATCCTATAATGATGGAATGGTAAACCTGGGAAGACTTGTATGAACTGATGAACACTGAAGTGAAAAGAACTAGGAGAATAATTTATACAATGACAATAATAATGGTAAAGACAAACGACTTTGGAGGAATTGGGCACTCTGATCACAGTAGTGATCAACCATGATTCTAGGGGACTAATAATAAAACATGCTATCCATTTCTTAATAGAGAAGTAAAGGATTCAGTGCAGAATAAGAAATTTTGGGGGAGTGGAGGTGTGGCTAATTAAAAATTTGTTTTGCTTCATTATATATGCTTATATATATAATATATTTATATGTATTTTTTTTAAAAAGAGAGAAGTGCTATATGAAGAAATAGAAACAAAGATATGAGTTTGCTAATGAAGGGAGAAAGAGATATAGGATAATAGATTGAGGGGTATGGCACTTATAGTTTTTGTTTTAAAGAAGAGGTCCCAGATATGGTTGTAGGTGATCAGGAAAGAGACAATAGCAAAGGAGACCTTGAAAATGAGAGACAAATGAAAATAGAGAGGGGCAGATTCCCTGAGAAGACATCTATTGGAGGAGACAGTATTAAGAGTACAAATGGAGGGAGTAGGTGGCCTTGGCCAGGAACCATCTCTTCATCTGAGACTGAAGTAAAGGAAAAGAAAGAGCAGGATGATGAGGAGATGCAATTGGGGAGAGGAGGGAACACAGGAATAGTTGTATTTTTCTTAATAGAATAGAAGGCAAGTTCCCCTGCAGAGAGGAAAAGGGACTAAAGTGGTGTTGGAGGTTTGAATAGTGAGAATATTTGGAATTTACGTACGTAAAGTGGGGTTTTAGTTTCCTCATTTTTAGAATAAGAGATAAAAATATTTGAAAATGGTAAGTCTTGGAGTGAGGAAAACTTGGATTCAAGTTCCAAACTAGCTAAGTCACTCAAGACAAGTGCCTCTTTATTATGCTGTCTACACTACCCCAACACTATCATCCCTGCTCTCTCTCCTTCTCCCTCCCTCTCTTCCTTCCTCTCTCTCCCTCTGTCTCTTTCCTTCTCCCCCCTCTTTCCCTCCTCTTTCCTCCTGTCTCCCCTCTCTCCCTCTTTTCCTTTCTCTCTCCCTCTCTCCCTCTCCCCTTCTTCCCCTCTGTGTTTCTCTCTTCCTCTCTCCTTCTCCCTCTCCCCCTCTCTCCCTTTCTGTCTCCCTCTTCCTCTTCCTATCTCCCTTTCTCTCTTCCCTTTTCCCCCTTCCCTCCCCTTTTTCTCTCTTCCTCTTCCCCCCTCCCCCCAGTCTCTCTGGAACCAGGGAGATCTGAGTTTAAATCTTATCTCTGAAACACACTGATTATGTAACCCCTATGAGGACAAGTCTTTTAAGCTCTCAATGCAAAAGTCAAGTGTCTTACAACTTGCATTTGTAGAAACATTTCCTATATGGATGCCATCACAGCCCCTTTTCAGTGCTGGCTCTGGAATCAGGAAGACCAGAGTTCAAATTTGGCCTCAAAAGCTTTCTAGATGTGTGACTTCACTTCACTTCAGTATTTTCATCTGTAAAATGGAAATAATAGCAACATCTTCCTTTCAGAATTGAGTATATTAGTTAATAATTGTAAATCACTTAATATAATGTCTGGTACATAATAAATACTTACATAAATGTTAGTTATTATTATACTTATACTTTATTATATTTCTACACATATAAATAAAAATAAGATAAGATGAAAACAAAATAAAATGAACACAATAAAGAAATGTTTAAATTTTTAAATAATAAAATAAATATAAAAGGGAAATCATAAATAATAAAATACATTTAAAAATTAAAAAAGAATTTTGAAAAAGAATTCTTTGACCATAATCCTTAAAGGTTTAAGTATCTGAGATGAAATTCAAAGCCAAATCTCCTGGTCAGTGTTCCAAATTAGTAGTTTCCTCCAACCTGCATTAATCTATACACATACACATAAAGTTCTCCAGTTATAAAATAAGTAACTGATAAATTATCATTGATGCCTATATAGTCAACACCCAAATGGCTGTTTCATCCTCTCCTCTCTCCCTTTCCCACAACAAAGTAAAATATGCTTTATTTTTCGGTTTAAGTTGACGTGAGAGTATGTTATGTAAGGAACTCCCTCTACTGACGTTTTAGGAAATTGATGCATATGGACACACCTACTCCGCAAATTAGGAAGTTGCCTAGGCCCTAGATTTTAAGCAAGCAAACCGCTTTGCAGATTATTCCTTGGAGGAACGGAGTAGCGGAGCGTCACGCAGCTTTGCGGTTCTGGGTGGGAGGCCCTGGGAGAGGACGACAGATCTCTCCGCTTCAAGGTCATCCCACCATCCCTTGCTCACGTGCTATTTTTCTGATTTATTTAGCTTGTAGTCTGTAGTGAACACAGAGAGTCAGGAAGACCCGAGTTTGGATATTTGAATGCTACCTTATACTTTTCCTGGCTGTGTAACATTTAGCAAGACACTTTAGCTCTCTCAGACTCAGTTTCCTCCTCTTAAAATGGGAATAATAATACCTACTACACTAGCGTTTATCAAGCGCTATTTAGGCCGCTAGATGGCACAGTAGTTAGAGCATCAAGTCTGGAGTCGGGAAGACCTGAGTTCAAACCCAGTCTGGAAACTTCCTAGCTGTGTGAAAAATCGCCTCACCCTGTTTGCCTCAGTTTCCTTATCTGTAAAATAAACTGGAAGGAAATGGAAAATACCATCCAGTATCCTTGCCAAGAAATACTTAAATGGAGTCACGAAGAGTTGGACGCAACGGAGTAGCTACTATGTGCCAAGCCCCGTGTTAAGTGGTGGGGGAATACAAACGCAAAACCCAGTCCCCGTTCTCCAGAAGCTCAGTCTTATGATGGGATCTGCGTCCTAACGATATAAACAGGATAAATAAACAAAATGTAGATCAATTAGAGATCATCTCAAAGGGAAAGCAATAAGATTAATTAAGTAGGATTAGGAGGAGGTTCTTGCAAAAGGCAGGATTAGAGGAAGCGCGGGAAGGTAGGAGGCTCGTGAGCTCCCAGGGGTGCGAGGGAAATCAAGGAATGTTCTCTTTATCTATAAGATATCCCTTTAAAGCACTTTGCAAATTTTAGAGCACTGTGTATACAAGTGCAAAGTTGATGCTTTTTGCAACGTTTTGAAAAAGAACGAGGGTGAGCAACTTCAGAAAGAAGTAGGAGTCGGGTGCAGAGACAAGCCAAGACTTCACTCTCAAAGCGGACTGCGCACGCAGCCAGGCCCTGCCCCCACTAGCGGGATCACGTGGCCAGAGCCCTTCCTCAGCTCAGCCCAGCCAAGCAGCATTGGGCTGTCTGCTCTTGAACTCTGCGCGGGGCCCTTACAGGCGAGAGAAGGGCTGCGCGCGAGTGCGCGCGCGCCAGGTCGCCGGGTTGGTTGTATAAGCGCGGGGGTGGCACCGCCCCCTCCCCAGACCTCGAGCTGCTGCTGCCTAAAGCGCGGACACTGTGTGCTTGGCCTAGCTTGCTGCGAGCTCTAGCGGACGCGGGGGGCCTCGGGCTTCCGGCTCCGTTTGCAGCCGCCTCCAGGTGAGCACAAGGCGGAGCGCCCCTCGGGCAGGGAGAGGGGAGCAGGGGCGCCCCGTCCTGCTTCTCACCCACCCTTCCCTGTTTGGCGCCGGGCCTCCGGAGCATGTCCTGCACGCGCGCAAAGCATGTCCTGCACGCGCGCAAAACTCGTCCTGCCCGCGCGCAAAGCCCCCCCCCAGCCTTTGGAGCCCCGGGGGAGCAGGGAGCTGGGGTGCCCAGCATGGAACTTTGGATTTGGAGGCGGAGGACCTCGTTTCAAATCCTGGTTCTGCGTTTTGAGAGAGTTTGTTCACTTCTCCAGTCCGGAAGGAGTTGGATGCTCTTCTAGGATTCTGAAATCCTATGATTTTATCTTCCTCTAAAGTAATCTGGAGTTGGGATTGGTCTAGAGAAAAGTAATAAGTCTGCCCAGGAACAAGCAAGAGAAATGATGCTCCCCCCGTCCTAACCACCCTCCCCCTTCTAGCTATTGTAGCTCCAGCAGTTGAGCTGAGACCCCAGTTTGTCTATACCGGGAATAAACCGTCCGAAACGTGACTGGTAATTTTGTGGTACTTGAAAGGAAAAATAGCAGAGCAGCCCCCAGTCTGCAAATTTTACATTTGCTATACCACAGAGATGTATAGAAAAAAGATACTTAGGAATATATATATAAATCTCGATTTTTCCAAAGAGCAGAATCATAAGTACTCTCATCTGATTGGTTACACTAAATCAAGTAAGGGAATAAATGGAAGTCCAGAAAAAAAAAGTTAAGAAATGTATATTTTTTAAAATGTATAATTGATAATCCACTAGAGGAGCTGCAGCTAAGGAGACATCTGCACTAACACAATATTAGGTGAGATACAAGAATGTCCCAAAATTTTTAATGCAGTTTAAAGCGTTAAGATCTTAAGAAACATGTGTTAACATACTTTTAAAAACATTAGAAAAGTGAATTATATCAATTCTAAAATTTTTATGTTTCTTATGAAAATTCAACATTACTGATGTGTTAATAAATCACTGATTTTCAAATTTGGAAAATCTGCTGCCCAGGGACTAAAAGGTTTGCATTTATAATCTTGTAATATTAAGATCATGCATAGAAAGTTGTTTTGATGCATGGTGGGGAATTTTTGAAAATTCCCACAAGAAAAAGTCTAATAGATCAGGTGATTGAAGTAATTATGAAAGAGGGTTCTCCTCTACTAATGTATGAATTTAATACACTGTCATCCAGAAACTTGTATGGAGCAATGCATAGTGATAAAATGCCCCGTCTTGTTAAAATTAAAATTCAAAATTCACAAAACTAAATTTAAATAAACTCACATATTTGGCAAATTTGTAGCATTCATGATAATGAAATTATTAAAGTTTAAAACTAATAAGATTTATGGGACATCTATTTGTTATACTGAAGCAAAGATATGTCTGTTGGAAGAGGGTTAAAAAAGTACAGGAGTTCTCTTCATTTATAATTTGTTATGCATTATACTTTCTTAGCAAAATACAGCAATGTTGTAATTGTTGAAAATCAACATAATGCTGTAACCCCAGTAACAAAGCCCATTGTATTTGGGACTCTTTCCTTATTGGTGGAGACCCATATCTTGTGTGGAGTTGATGAGAGGCAGAAAGGAGTTCTCATCAAGCCTAGAGTCTTGGAGTCATTGAGTCTCGTTGGCCTAAGGGCCCTTTGATAATTCCTGTGTATGTGTGTGTTGTGGAATTGATATTTGCTGGGAAGGGAGTCAAGTCTTGGATATAAAACTTGGGGTCCTGCTTCTAATAAGGAACTTCAATCAGAAGGTTTAGAAGACTGGTCATGGACCTGTGATCACACAGCTAGAAGCAAAGACAAGGATTCAAAACCGAGGTCCAAATCAAGGTCCTTCTTGACTTTACCATTCTGCTTTTCAATAATAGCTTACTTTTCTAGAGTGCTCTAAAATTTCCAAAGTGCTTTCCTTACACTGAAGTAGGCAGTACAAATATCATTATTCCTGTTTGAATAAGAAATGGAAGCTCTGAAAAGGCTTTTGGCTACTGGATATCTCCAGACCCAATTGTGGTCTGGATAGTGAGAATAAAGGCCATTCACAGGATGGTTCTATATGCTTTGCATCTGCCTTCATGAGCATCTGAATTTTTTGGCCTCAGTTTCCCTTTCTCTTCTGACCCTTTGCAAAATAATTTCTTCATTTATACTTAGGAGTGCAATAAGTGAGGCTACACTTGAACTTGGTTCTTTTGACTCCAACTTCAGCTTGAAACTACTTCCTCCCCCATATTTGTGTGACTTTTGAATGATTACACTTCCTTCCCTCAGAAGAAAAAAAAAAAAAGAAATAAGCATCTTTCTTATCTTTGCTTAAGAGAAAAATTAGTGGAGTTTTTTAAATTGTTCAATTGATAAAACACTTTCTAAATACTTAGCTTAGGTATCATGGAAAGAAGACTGGAAATTTCATTGGGAAATTTCCTTGAATACAGAAAGGAGATTACAGGAGATTTGCCCTGTACCTGAAATCCTCTTCCTACTGACCTTTGATGCTTAGAATCTCTAGCTTTCTTTAAGTTTGTTGTTGTTGTCGAATCAATTCTAACTCTTCACAACTCCATTTAGGATTTTCTGGCCCAAGATACTGAAGTGTTTTACCATTTCTTTCTCCAGCTCATTTTACAAATGAGGAAACTAAGACAGACAGGATTAAGTGACTTACTCCAGTCAGTCACACAGTAAGAATCTGAAGACACATTTGAACAGTTCTTACTCCAGGGCCAGTGCTCTATACACCTAGCTGCACTTAGGCTTTTCCTTTGAAATATAGTTCAAATACCACCCTGTATAGGGGATTTTTCCTGGTCCTTCAGCTATTAGTGCTTTCTGTTCTAAAGCTACTTTCCATCTACTTTTTTATTTCTTAGCAACCTAAATGTGAATGTGTATATACACATATATGCATGTATGTATTGTCTTTCTGACTAGAATGTAAGTTTTTAAAAATTATAATACAAAATACATGCAAACCTAATTTCTAATATTCACCCTTGCAAAACCTTGTGTTCCAAAATTTTCCCCCCTTCCCCCACTCCTGGACAGCAAATAATTGAATATAGGTTAAACCTGTGCAGTTCTTCTAAATATATTTCCACATTTGTCATGCTGTGTGAAAAAAAAAATAAGATCAAAAGGAAAAGTGATCACAAGGAAAAAAAAAAGCAAAGAAACAAGAAGAAGAACAACAGCAAAAATATAAAAATCTTTTGCTTTGATCCACATTCAATCTCCATAGTTCTCTCTCTGGATGCAGATGGTTTTCTCCATCACAAGTTTATTAGAATTGCCTTGAATCATCTTATTGTTTAAAAGAGCCAAGTCTATCAGTTTATCATTATGTAATCTTGTTGTTGCTGTGTACAATGATCTAATTCTAATCACTTCACTTAGCATCAGTTTATGTAAGTCTCTCCAGGCCTTTCTGAAATCATCCTGCTGGTCATTTCTTACAGAACAATAATATTCCATAATATTCATATACCACAATTTATTCAGACATTCTCCAATTGATGGGCATTCACTCAGTTTCCAGTTTTTTGCCCCTAAGAAAAGGGCTGTTACAAACACTTTTGCACACTCCCTTTCCCTCCGTTAAGATCTCTTAATAATAAGACATAATCCCATTAGAAACACTGCACAGTTTGATAACTTTTTGACCATAGTTCCAGATTTCTTTCCAGAATGGTTAGATTAGTTCACAATTCTACCAACAATGCATCAGTGTCCCAGTTTTCCTGCATCCCCTCCAACATTCATCATTATCTTTTCATCTCATCGTAGCCAGTCTGAGAGGTGTGTGGCGCTAGAATGTAAGTTTTCTGAAGGCAAGGACTAAGGACCTTTTATTTGTATGACCAAGGTTAGCACAGTGCTAATATTAGTGTCCTTCATAAATGTTCTTGGTTGGTTGGCTGGAATGAGAATCTCCTTGGTTTTGGAGGCAGTGATAAGCAAGAGTTTGTGTCTTCCCTTCTTAGACTCGAAACTCTTCTCAATAGAGCCCTAGTTTAGTTCTTCTCTTGCAGACTAAAGAAACCGGGTTTTCTTCCCAGCCCCCTAGGGAAAGGTTAGGACCGAGCCCACAGCATCCTTCAGGAGGAGGTTGGCAGGGAGCCACCAAAGCTAGCTGCTTTTTGGAGGATGGGGAACGGCAGCTCAAGGGATGAGACAGACCCAAGCTTAGGAGAGGGAGTTCATAGATCCCACACTCTGTCACACGTTCCCTTCTCTATCTAACCCAACTCTGTGCTTTCCTTGCCAGAACAAAAGGCATCTGGCCCACCATGGCCCCCAAAAAGAGAAGCCACAGTACCGGAGGCGAGCCAGAAAAGATGGACAGCCAGGAGAGCAAGGCCAAGAGGAAGCCTCTGCAGAAACACCAGTCCAGCAAGAGCAACGTGGTCCAGCCAGAGCGGGAAGACAAGAAAGAGGGCCAGAAGAGAGCCGGCGCCGAGGGCCTGCAGGAGGCCATGAGGCAGGCCAGGCTCAGGACGGCGCCCTCGGTGCTCGAGTTCCGCTTTAACAAGCAGCGAGTGAGGCTCATCTCCCAGGACTGCCACCTGCAGGACCACTCGCAGGCCTTTGTGTACTGGATGGCCCGGGACCAGCGAGTGCAAGGTCTGGGGAGACGGTCGGGGCTGCGCGCGGGCCGCCTCGGCTTTGGCAGCCGCCTTCGGGGGCTCTGGCTGCTTCGGCCTCAATCTCTCCCTTCTTCACTTTGTTTTTGCAGATAATTGGGCGTTCCTCTATGCCCAGAGATTGGCCCTGAAACAGAAGCTGCCCCTGCATGTCTGCTTTTGCCTTGCTCCCTGCTTTCTGGGGGCCACCATCCGCCATTATGACTTCATGCTTCGTGGCCTGGAAGAAGTAGCCGAGGTCAGTGGGAGAGGACATTGGGGGCACATAGCTCTTTTAGGGGTACAAAAGCTGGTTTTCATGCATTTAATAACTATTACAAAATGCCTACTGTGGGCAGGGTTCTCTACATAGGGGAAAGTAGGGAAAGGAGACATGATTTCACACATTTAATAACTATTTATAAAATGCCTATTATGTATAGTGCTCTCTACATACAGGAAAGCAGGGAGAAGAGACGTGCTTTTCATTCATTTAGTAACTATTTATAAACTGCCCACTATGTATAGAGTTCTCTACATAGGGAAAGCAGGGAGAGGAGACATGATTTCACACATTTAATAAGTATTTATAAAATGCCTACTATGTACAGGGCTCTCCACATACAGGAAAGCAGGGAGAGGGGACATGATTTTCATTCATTTAGTAACTATTTATAAAATGCCACTATGTATAGAGTTCTCTACATAGGGGAAAATAGCGAGAGGAGACATGATTTCATGCATTTAATAACTATAAAATGCCAACTATGTACAGGGCTCTCTACATAGAGGAAAGCAAGGAGAGGGGACAGGTATTTATTAAATGCCTACTTTGTGCCCAGTACTGTGCTAAGCACTTTGCAGATATTATCTCACTGGATTTCCTCCTCCCAAATACCCTGAAAAGATAGGTGTTGTTATCCCCTGCAAAAACAAGCAGACAAATACAAAGCTACTTAATCAGGGCCATACAGGTCATGTTTGTGACTGGATTTGATTCAGGTCTTCCTGGCTACAGATCTCACTGGACCACTAGCTGCCTACACTTTGTGTGTGTGTGTGTGTGTGTGTGTGTGTGTGTGTGTGTGTGTGTGTGTGTGTGTGTGTTAGGGTTAGTAGAAAGTGGGAGGGATGACTAGGTGGTACAGTGAATAGCATTTCAGATCTGGAGTCAGAAAGACTCATATTCCTGAGGTCAAATCCAGCCTCAAATATTTATTTAGCTGACCATATTTGTCACAATTTCCTCATCTGTAAAAAGAACTGAAGAAGAAAATGACAAACCATTGTAGATCCCCAAAAAATCCCAAATGGGAACATGAAAAGTAGGACATGACTGTTATAATGGAACAAAACCAACTATAGAATAGAAAGAGCACTATTTACTGGAAAGAGAGAACCTGGGTTCAAATCCTACCTACTTATGTGATCCTTGTTTGAGCTTTGGTTTCCTCATCTGAAAAACTAGAAAAGTTAGACTATATATATCCTTCCAGCTCTAAACTTAGGCTTCTATGATTCTAACACATGATTCATGACCTCATTTAGTAATTTACATACAGCACCACCCAGTAATTATATTTTTATCATTTTTTAATAAAGCTTTTTATTTTCAAACCATATGCACTGATAATTTGCCATCAATCCCTACATAGCCTTGTGTTTCAGATTTTCTCCTTCTTCTCCCCACCCCCTCCATGGGAATATATTCAATATATGTTAAACATATTAAAATCCATCCAGTAATTTTAAAGGATAGAACTGAAAATAGCAAGCATAAGATAGGAAAAAATTATTATATAAGGTTAGAGAAAAACTTGGAAAGATCAAAAGAAGGCTACCTTTGTACAAAGTGGGATTTTAGAAGGGGAGATTTTAGGAGATATGGAAATTCTAGTCTCCAGGAAGGACAGGAGAAAGGCATAAAAGCAAGAGACATCTGGATTGCAAGTAATCCCATTTGGCTATAGCTTCCTGGAGAGAGAGGGAGGTGCTGGGTGGTGAGCAAATGCTAAGCTAAAGCCCCTGAGCTTGCAGAAGACAGAGGGTTCTGGAGCTGCTCAAGTTGGGCCGGAATGGGTCCCTTCCCTCTCTTTGTTGCAGGAGTGTGAGAAGCTGTGCATCCCCTTCCACCTGCTTCTAGGCCTGCCCAAGGATGTGCTTCCTCCCTTCGTGCAGAAGCATAGCATCGGTGGCATAGTGACCGACTTCTCCCCGCTGCTGCACCACACCCAATGGGTGAAGGATGTCCAGGATGCTCTGCCCAGGCAGGTGCCCTTCGTACAGGTAGGTGCCTACAGTAAAGCAGTGTCCCTTGAAAGGCTCAATTGGACCTATCTTTCTTAACATGAACGAAAATAAGAGCTTAGGAATGGTTGAACAAGCTGTGGTACATAAAGGTAAGGGAATATTATTCTTCTATAAAAAATGATGAACAAGCTAATTTTAGAAAGATCTGAAAAGACTTACATGAACTGATGTTGAGTGTAAACAAGCAGAACCCGGAGTACATTATACACAATAACAGCAAGAATGGGTGATGATTAACTATGAAAGGCTTGGTTCACTGATCTAAAGCAATCCCAGTAGATTTGGACAGAAAAATGCCATCCACATCCAGAAAAACAACTAAGACTGAATGTAAATCAGCATATGTTTATGTTCACTTCTTTTTTCTGTTTTTTTAAAAATATTTTTCACATGGTTTTTCCCTTTTGCTCTGATTTTTCTCTCCCAACATGATTCATCAAGCAATTTTTAAATTATTAAATTTATTTGAAAATAAATTAAAATATTATTAAAATAAATTAAAATTAAAATATTTATTAAAATTAAATATAAATTAAAATTTATAAGTTATTAAAAATAGATACATTTGCCAAAAAGAAAGAAGATCTTATTCAGTGTGATAGAGCAAAGACCAAAATTTTGCCCTTCATCATTATCTCTAATTATCCATAATGTTTAACTCTAAATGGGTAAAAAGATTGGGATGGATAACCAAGTGCCCTAAGTCTGGATGATTATACAAATCTTTAAGATAAAAGTAGGAAATCACCAGAATAGTGGGAATCTGTCAGTCTAGAAACTCCAAGCTTATTTTCCTTTGGAAAGGGAGAGGGGACGCTAAACCATAGTGTTGTGTTGTGTTGTGTTGTGAATCTAAAGGAGTATATGACACTGAGGAAAGTTGTAGGACCAATCATAAAAAAGGCAGATTGCAGGTATTGTATGTATGTATTGGATTGCTATGGTAATTGTGAAATTAGATAGAATGCTGGACCTGGAATTAGGAATATCAGTCTTCCTGGGCTCAAATCTGGCCCCAGGCACTTACTAACTGTGTGATCCTGAGTAAGTCACTTAACCCCATTTACCTCTCATTTGTGAAATGAGCTGGAGAAGGAAATGGCAAACCGCTCCAGTGTCTTTGCTAAAATCCCAAACAGATCTTGAAGAATCAGACACAATTGAAAAATGGCTGAATAAAAAATGAACAGGTTATATGTTTCCTACATTTTCTGTGGGGTTAAGTTAAAAACTGTATTTTTGTTGTGGTTTTTGATGAGGTTTTTTGTTTGTTTATTTGAAGATAGGAGCCAGGAGAGCAACTGAGAAATAATTTCTCTCTCCTCTCTTTGTAGAAGTAGGAATGGCTTTTGTAGGTCAGGCTTCAGGACAGTCTGGTAGCTCAGGTACAGGATTGGAATGAAATGAGAAACTTTTCTACAACATCTAACAGTGAACAAAAGGATGTTTGCTTAGCCACAGCCATAGCAGGAAAAGGATATGGCATTTATCATTTGAGGGTGGCTTCTCTGTCGGTCTGGTGTGCCACTCAGAAGCCTGAGGAAGGAGTTCTTGACTCTTTGTGCTCCAGCTTTTGTAGTTTTGTAGTTTTGTAGGATTCAAGAAGCTACATCCTTGGCCCCTGGGTCAGTTCCATCTCTATTCCAGTGCTTTGTTTTTCCTTATTCTAAATTTAATAAACACACAATATATCTGTGTACAAAATACAACAAAGACCCGATCTTTGTCGTGTATAGCTTGATATTTTAAAACATAGTAAATTTGAACTGTTTCTTTCAGAGCCTATCTGAAGTTCCTTCTGTTCTTTTGTGATGCATTTAAAAATGCTTCAGTGATGCTCTTTTCTCTTTTGGAACGACATTCTCACCAGCTTGCCTCCTCATCCCCAAATTACACTCCCCCCCAAAAAACAACAACAACAACAACAACAAAGAATGACAACCCTTGTAACAAATGAGTATGGTTAAATGAAAGGAATCCATAGCTGGTTGTATTAAAAATGTATGTTCCTTTATGCACTGAGTCTGTCACTCTCTGTCAGGAAGTAGGTAATAAATATATATGATCATAGGGACTCTGGAGTCATAGTTGGTCATGTCTTTCTAAGTTGTTTGAATACTTTTTTAGGGGGGAAAAAGAGCCTTACCTATATCAGTCAGCAGTGAACATTGTTAAGTGCCTACTATGTGCCAGCTATTATGCTAAATGCTGAGATACAAAAAGAGATAAAATATGATATCTTGCTTCTATTGCATCTATGTAATTTTCCTATTTTGGCAGAAACAATTTATGCTGAAATGAATTTAAGAAATGGGGCAACTGATGACAAAGTGAATAGAGTGTCATACTTTAAGTCAAGTCTCATTTTTCTGAGTTCAAATCTGGCTTCAGGCATTCACTAATTGTGTGACTTAGCAAGTTACTTAACCCTATTTACCTCAGTTTCCTCATTTATAACATGAGCTAGGAAAGGACATGGAAAACCACTCTAGTATCTTTGTCAAGAAAACCTCACAAGGGATCAGAAAGAGTTGGACAAAACTGAACAAATGTGCTAGTAAATATTTAACAACTGATTCTCCAGAGGAAAAAATGTATACCTGACAAATTTTTAGACTTAATTTGCATTGTTAACATTTTCCCACTATTTTATTAAGTCTAATACAACAAAATAATTTATCAAACCCTAATTTGTATCATTTGCTGATTTCCAAGATATAAATAATCACGCTGAAATTTTAACAATTGACTTTGGTACTCTGTGATGTCAACACATCCTGTGTTTTGTTAGTTTTGCCAAAATGCTTCTTTTTTCCTTCTTTCTTCTTAAATCTTTGTGACCAAGGATGGTTTGTTGCATACAGGAGGAAGAGAGGATTTATTCAGAAAAATAAAGATGACGAAAAAACACAAAGGTTATCAGTAAAAATAAGACTAAAAAAAATCAGTTTTCTCTGAGATTTACATAGACTAGCAGAGACTAGAAGGCAATAACTTCAGGAGGAAACTGATTCTGTCTAGGTTTTTGAACATTAACCTGTCAAAGAGGTATTTGCTGACTGGCTGATATGTCTGTAACATAGGCATTGTGGGCTGTGGGAGGTATGGTTCTGCCCACATGGAGTTTATCATCTTTTTGGTTCTTCCTCAGGTAGATGCTCACAACATTGTTCCCTGCTGGGTAGCCTCTGACAAGCAGGAGTATGGTGCTCGAACCATCCGACATAAGATCCACGACCGGCTTCCTCATTTTCTGACTGAGTTTCCCCCTATTATATGTCATCCATATCCTTCCAGCATTCAGGCCGAGGTAAGATGTGTCCACACTTTCAGGGAGGGCTGGACTTGGGCTGAGGAGGATCTAGGGAAGGATTCAAAGACCCAGATCCAGGGTCCATATAGAGATCAGGAGATTGGAGATGCTCTGGATGCTATGGGAGATCATGGCCTTTGTAAGCGTCAACAGATCTCAGTTTGACTGAGGCAATATCCAATCAGTGATTAGGGCTATGAAGAAATGAAGCAAAAATTATCTAATTAAAAAGAAATAAAAGAGAAAAACCCTCAAAAACTAATTGTTTGGGAAAGAAGGAAGGGAAGAGGAAGAGAGTAAGAAGACAGAAGGTAAGACAGTGAGAAAATAAAAATCAGGTAAGAGAAAGAGAGAAAATATATTGATTAATTTGTGTGCCAGGTTAAATGTGTGCCAAGTTAAATACTGGGGTTATAAATACAAATAAGCAAGTCAGTCTTCATCCTCTAAGAGTGTACATTCTAATGGAAAAAAAAACCAATATTTTGACAAGAGTCAAAGAAGGGGGACTGGCGTGGCGTGTGGAGTTCTTGGCAAAATAAGGCAAAAACTACCTCTCAGAACCCCATGTCCCAAAGGCATGGTCAGGGCAGGAAGGAGGAGAATTAAGATGTCTGATGAAGGCTTTATATGTAGAAGTGAGCACAACCAGGAAATCATAGTACACAGGGTCACCTATGTTATGGTACAATGATCAGCTATGGATAACTTAGTTATTCTCAACAGTACCATGATCCAAGGGTATTCTGAGGGACTTATGATTAAAAATGCTATCCAACTCCAGAGAAAGAACTGATGGAGTTTAAATGCAGAGTGACGCATATTTTTTTTTACTTAAAAAAAAATTTTCTTGGGAGTTTTTTCCTTTGTTTTTCTTTACAACATGGCTAATATGGAAATATATTTTACATAACTGCACTTACATAATCCGTCTCAAATTGTTTGCCTTCTCAATGATGGAGAGGGTAAGAATTTGGAACTCAACATTTTAAAAGCATTAATTATTCTTACATTTAATTTGGAAAAATACAGAATTTTTTGGGGGGAAAAGGGGAAATTAAGCTGAGTCTAGAAGGAAGAGAAGTAAAGAAGAGTTATTTGAGGGATAAGGGATGATCAGCTCAGTGGCAAAGATGTGGAAAGGAAATGTGTGAATATTAGTGAAATAGCAAATTTATTAGATTGCAGGGTGCAGGAGATTCAATAATAAATATTCATATAAATTTATATGTAAAGTTTATACTTAAATAAATTAAATTAAAATAAATAAATGAGACTGGGATGATAGGTTGGGACCAGGTCGCAAAGGACTTTTTTGAAGTTAGAGAAGTTTCTGCTTTTTCTTCAAGGTTAAATGAACAAGGGAGTGATTCTGTCAGACCTCGGCTTAAGGAAAATCACTGACATCGCTGACATGGACTTGAAATGGGGACAAACTCAGGGCAAGGAGACCAATTGGGAAACTGCTGTACTAGTTTAGACAAGAGTGATAAAGGCTTTGAACAGAGAAAGCTATTGAACTTGAGTATTCTGGTAGGATTTGGCAGCTGATAGGATACATGGGTTTGGGAGTAAGAGTGAGAAGGAGAGAAAGATGGGAGACTTGGAAGAATGAAGGTAACTGAGGTATTATTTTTAGCTCTTATCATACAGTATGGACAGGCTGGACAGCACCCAGAGGCTGGTCAGCAAAACAATGAGGGCATTTGAAGTCATGGTCTTTTGAAGGGAAGAGGCTATCTACCCAAGGAAGAGAATTTGGATTTGGGGTTGGGGGAGTATAGGACAACTCTCTTAGGATATTTGAAAGACTTTTATATGGGAGAAGCATTAGCCTGATTCTTCAGAGTGACTCAGTCTCGTCACTCTGTCAAATGAGGGAGCTGAATAAATAATCCCCACTGTCCCTTCTGGCTCTAGACCTGTGACTCTAAATAGGAGGATAACTTAAATTCCTTATTTCTATTAGTTTTCTTGGGGAGGCTGGATGACCTCAAATTAGGGTGGTTTCTGCAAGTGTTGAGCAAGATGGGCTTCTGAGGTCTCTCCAACTTTAAGATCTCATGATTTTTTCTTAGTGTGGGAGTGTCCATCTTTTAAATGAATAAAAAATGCATTTATTAAGCATTTGTTATTTGGCAAACATTGTGTCAGATGCTGGAAATACAAATAGAAAAATTAAGATAATCATGGGTTAAGGAGGGGAAAATAGAATAGATTTTGGTTCATTTTTAAAAATTGAATTTTTTTAAGAGTTAAATTTTTTTTCTTAATTTTTAAAATATAATTCCTACTCTCTAGGAACTGGAAGTCTAATTAAGGAAGATAAGACATAAAGAAAATCAGCGGAGCAGGAAACAGCTTCTAAGTCCTGAAGGGTGCATCATAAAGGCAGTTGGCAAAACCCTGTGTTAGTAGGGCAGATGAGGTCTGTGTGGTGTAGATGGGAAGTGTATAACTGTAATCACTGCTTCTTGTTTCCCTTCCTGAGCACAGCCCGTGGACTGGAATGCCTGCAGAGCAGGCCTGCAGGTGGATCGATCAGTGAAGGAGGTGTCCTGGGCCAAGCCAGGCACTGCCTCTGGGCTGACCATGTTGCAGTCCTTCATTGCTGAGCGGCTCCCATACTTTGGATCTGACCGAAATAACCCCAACAAGGATGCCCTCAGCAACCTTTCCCCCTGGTTCCACTTTGGTGAGTCTTCACTTAAACCTCCTTTTTTTTTTTTTTTTTTTTTTTTTTTTTTCCTGTATCACTTCATTAGAAGTGTCATTCTTTCATCATTTAGCTGGCTGTAGATTAGGGTTTCTTAAACTGGGTCTGTAAACTTTTTTTAAATTGTTTTGATAACTATTTCAATATAATTGGTTTTCTTTGTAATCCTTTGTGGTTTATTTTAGGT
Organism: Antechinus flavipes; assembly: GCF_016432865.1. Classification (NCBI taxonomy): domain Eukaryota; kingdom Metazoa; phylum Chordata; class Mammalia; order Dasyuromorphia; family Dasyuridae; genus Antechinus; species Antechinus flavipes. The sequence goes on along the minus strand of NC_067400.1, from coordinate 322,490,024 downwards.
TTTTGAAAACATTGCTCGTCAAATTTTAAAAAAAGAATGTTAAAATTATATTTGTGATTTCTCTATTAGTTTCAAATTTGCTAGCTGTAATATATAGGCAATATATAAATTATAATTGTTAAAACAAAAACATTTCTTCAAAATTAAAAAAGAATAGTTATATTTGTAGTTCTGTTTGATTAGTTTCAAACTTTCTACTATATAGAATTATATATGTAATATATAATATATGAACAATTATAACTTAAAAAATTTTAAAAATAAAACTGTTTCTTCAAAATTTTAAAAATTTAATTTAAAAAATTTTAAAGACTATTATTTATGTTTGATTAGGTTCAAACTTGTTGATTACATCATTATATGTTACATATCTAATATGTTAACAATTATAACTAATTATAAATAAAATAAAAATGTTCTGAGGAGGATTCATAGGCTTCCCCAAATCATCACATGGATCCAGGACACAAAAGAGCTTATGAACTCTTGTTCTAGAAAATGAGGATCAAGAAAACCACAAAAGAATGATGAAGAATAGCACTTAACTTCAGATTAAGATGACAATATCCTTTCTGTTCCTTACTATATGTGACTATGATCTCTATTATTGCCTCCTAAGGTCATTGATTTAGAGCTGGAAGGGACTTTAAAGATTGAATCCAAGTCTTATATTTTATAGATGAGGAAACTAAGGATGAAAAAGGTTAAGTGACTCCATAGGAACATAGATTTAAGGCTGATATTGGAAGTCATCAAGTCCAGCCCTTATTTAACAGATAACAAAACAGAGGTTTACAAAGATATATGCCAAAGACCACACAGATTCCAAATCCCAGTGCTTTATCCATAATACAGTGTTGCTCCCTGAGCTTTCCATCTACTTTCTTGGCACCTAATATGTGCACTTGCCCACCTGCTAGCTGGATATTGTGGGGTAGAGCACTGGACTTGGAGCTTGGAAAACTGCATTTGAATCTTGCCTCAGATACTAGCTGTGTGTGACCCTGGCAAATCAGTTAATCTCTGTGCTTTTCTTCTCTAAAATAAGGACTTTAGATTTTAAGAGCCTAGCCTGTTCTAAATCCATGATCTTAGCTTTTGCCATGGGGAACAGCCAAGTATTCAAGAAACAGTTCATGGGAAAGCTGGCTCAGGGAGGGAGAGACAGGTAAGGAGAAATTGAATTGGATTGAAAACTATTTAGGGCTATTTGTGTAGAGAGACATGGGGGCTCAAGGACTGACCTGGCTGTGTCTGTCATTGGGAGCTGGCTACGGTCTCTAGGTCTGGAGTCTCTACGTCTTTAGGGTGGAATCTAGGGTAGAGGGGAATTAGGATGCTTCCTGGGCCTTGATGTCTAATATCCCCAATTTTTTTCTTTTTCTTTCTAACTTTCTCCTGTCCCACCAGGGCAAGTCTCAGTTCAGCGAGCCATTCTGGAAGTACAGAAATATCGTGGCCGATACCCAGATTCTGTAGCTAACTTTGTGGAAGAGGCCGTGGTGAGGAGGGAGCTGGCAGACAATTTTTGCTTCTACAATAAGAACTATGACAAGTTAGAAGGTAAATACCACTCCTCACAGAGTGCAGGAAATCAGCACTACCCTAATTAAATGAGATATTTGTAAAGGGCTTAGCATGGTAACTGCAACTACCTCCCTCCTGCCCTAAATGCCATCAGTCACTGCCCTTTGCCTTTTGGTCATACTCACAAACTTATAATCATCTTCACCTCTTTCTCCATTTGGTGAATTTCTCTTTTTTGATTGAGATCCAAACTTTTAATTATCCAGCCTAAAATTTAGATTAATTGTGTTTTAGCACCTGTTTCATATTATGGGAGTTAGTGAAGAACTTGTTGACAAATAAAATCCTCAGAAATTTTTTTTTCACACAAACCATTCTTGAGTCACATCTCTGCCACTGTATTTTAATGCCCTTTTTTAACTTAAACAATTAAGTTAATTTTTTTAATGCCCATGGGATTTTTCATTTATTGCTTCTGGCTTCAACCTATCATTGTTCCTAATTTTTATTTCGTAGTTCAGTTATTCATTATTCCAAAATTTTTGGACAGGATAAGTCCAAGGACTGAAGTTCTCCCTTAAGCCTCTCTTCAGATTGGCATGGGCCCAATAATCAGCTCTCCGGATACAGATTTTCAGACAGATATAAATCTACTTAATAGTTCTTTACTTTGTTTGTAGGAAATTCAGACTTTGTCAGCTACTTTGCTGAAATTAAAATATATTTATGACATTGCCCTCATCTAGTTATCCTTTAAAAAAAAGGAAATTAAGAACTTGGAATGAATTGTTCTTAGTAACCTTTACTTACTTAACTCCTTATGGTTAATATCTTAATAATCTGTTTTCATGTTTTTCTGGGAATTGGCATCAAGTTTATAGTCAAAAGTTTCTAGAATCTTCATTTTCCTCTCTATTTTAAAAATTAGGACATCATTTATCTATTCTTTTGATATTTGTCTTGCTATTCATGAATTTTCTCTCTAGCTTTTTTCTTCCAAGTTAAAAAAAAATTAATCTGAGGCCAGTTCCAATGATTTTGTGATGATGAGAGCCATCTAAACCCAGAGAGGGAAAGGGGCACTGAATGTGGATCACAACATAATATTTTCACCCTTTTTTGTTGTTTGCATTTTGTTTTAGTTTTCATTTTTTTTCCTTGTTGTGATTTTTCTTGTGCAGCAAGATAATTGTGTAAATATATATACATATATTGGATTCTGTTATATTTTTTAACTTAATATATATTGGATTTCTTGCTATCTAGAGGAGGAGCTGAGGGGGAAGGAAGGAAAAAATTGGAACACAAGGTTTTGCAAGGATCAATGTAGAAAAATTATCCATGCATATGTTTTGAAAATAAAAAACTAACAAAAAAAGAAAGAAAAAAAAGGAGGGGGGAAAATAATCTATCTCTTCCTCTCCCCACTTTAATTTCAAAGAAATTACAAAAAACCAAATCCTTTAACACATAGCTACATAATCTGGCAAAACAATTCCCCGCATTAGCCATATACCAAAATATATGTCTCCCTTTGTATTTTTAGATCATCACCTCTTTGTCAGGAAGTGTTTGGCATACTTCTTCAGTCTTTTGGACCCTTGATTTATCACTGCATTGGTTGGAGCTCTGAAATTTTTTAAAATCGTTTTTCTCTATAATGTTATTTTATAATTTTTTCCTATAGTCCTAACCACTTTGAGCTACATTAGTTAACAGAGTTCTTCCCAGTTTCTTCTAAAATTGTTCTTTTCATAATTTCAGATGGAATGATAATATTCCATTAAATTCACATACCATATTTGTCCATCATTCCCCATTAGGATACATCCTTATTTTCCAATTTTGGGCTACTACAAAAAGAGTGGCATTAAATATTTTGTACAGAGTTTTTTTCCTTCTTTCATTTCTTTAGGGGTATAATTCTACTAGTGAAGTCAAAATGTATGGCACAATTTGATAAGTTTCCTGTTATAGTTTCACATTGCTTTCTAAAATGACTGTACCTATTATTCACAGCTCCAAAAAAATACACTAATGCAGCCCCCATAGTCCCTCAAACATTTTTCATTTTCCTGTTTTGCAGTCTTTTCCAATATGATACATGTCAGATGGAACTTCAAAGTTGCTTTAATTTGCATTCCTCTAATTAGTGATTTAGTGCATTTTTTCATATGTTAACTTATAGCTTGGATTTCTTTCTTTGAAACCTATCTTTTCACACCCTTTGAACAATTTGGAACATGGCTCTTAGACTTATAAATTTAATCAGTTCCTTAGATATCTTAAAAATGAGACAGATCTTTTCTAGCCTGACATTAACTATCTATGATTGGGTTCTTTGCCCTTTGCATACTCATTTTTATTTATTTTTTTCTTTTATTTTGTTTTTAGGTGCTATTAGCAATTGCTAGAATTTCTATTTTCATTTTGCTTTCTTGACAATTTATAATTTCATGAAATATAGCATCGAGACTTTTTTTCTGATCATAATTTTCAGATAGTCTGATAATTCTAGTTTGTTTCTCTTTTTGATCTGCTTTTTTTCCTTCTTCGGTATTTTGGTTTGCCTTGATGTTTCTTGTATTATTGAATCATTGGTTTCTCTGGCGCACTCTGAATTTCAGAGCATTTACTTGTTGTATATTTGTTTCCTTACCAGTCTTTCCTCCCTCCTTTTCAGTTCTATATCTTTTCTTTCTTTTTCTTTGTAGTTATTCTTACAATCTGTAGCCAGGATATTTTTCTTCTCTGAAGCTTTACTTAAAGTACATTTTTTTTTCTCTGAAGCTTTACTTGTACATGTGGGATTGATTTTCTCTTCAGGGTTTACTTGAAAAGCATCTCTCAAATTTCTTCAGGTGTTCAGTTTTTCTTGGTTTGCTCTGCAATAGCATGGGGGTGGACAGGTCCTGAAGATAGCGGGACAGACAGGGTCTCCCTTTCAAGGGACTCTCATGGGACTCCAGGACTTCTCCTTTTTAGGATGCTCCTAAGGCACTTCCCTCAGGTACTAGACTCACAGGTTACTCCTGTGCTGGGTACCCTGCACAGGAATCAGACTGGATTTTGCCCAGGGATTTTCTCCCACTGATGCCCTATTGGATCCTACCTGGAGTTCCCCAAGTCTGCTCCCTCCTGAGATAGGCCCAAGCCAGCCTGTCAACCCTGGAAAGGGGGAAGGCTGGGGCTTCTCTAGGTTCAGCCTCCTAAGGTCTCAGTAGGGGGTGCTGGAACTGCCCCCCAGGGATCCAGCAGCCCCGAGCCCACCCAGCTTGTCAGTCCTAAGATTTTTGCTAAACTCACCAGAGTATAGAGGTGATTCTTTCTGTTTCTGAGCAGAAATCTTTGGAGTATTTGAGGGGAATATTCCACAACCCTCTTTATTGCTTGCAAGATCTGCATTTTTCATTGACCGTAAGTTCTCATTGACTAAAATCATGAACTCTCAAGTTTGAACATATCCCTCCAAGGTTATGTGGTCTAAATGAAATTTAATCTACAATCTCCTCTAGAACATAAGACAAGGAGGATCATGTTTGAGGGGCTATGGAAAAACAGCTGCATTAATATGCTTTTATGGAGCTTTGAATAATAAGTCCAGCCATTTTGGAAAACAACTTGGAACTATATCAGAAAACTGTTTTGCATTTTGACTCCACTACTAAAATCATACCCCTATATATGAATTTATGAGAAACTCCCTCTACCAAGACTAATAGCATCTTCTCTACAACTTGAATTCTTGGGGAATTATCCAGAGTCACTTGACTTGAGCCCAGGTCTCCCCAGCTTTGAAGCTGGCTCCTTGATTATAGTGCCACAGTTTCTCATAATGGTTATGTGATATTTATAAGCTATGTGGTTAGAGAGCCAGCTTCAAAGCCGGGGAATCCTGGTTTAATTCCCCTCCTGAGTCATATTGGTCATCTGGACCAGACCAGGTCATTTAATCTCTCAACAGCTTTTGACCTACATTGCGAGAGGGAACCACGTCACTGGGAATTCCCTGCCCTGCTGAAATCCCTCAGAAATAGAAATAACAGGTATTTCTACAGCACTTTGGGGTTTGCAGAGCACTTGATATGGAGTATCTCATTGAGCCTTACACTAGCTCCATGAGGTAGGGACTGTGGGTTATTATTGTCCCCATTTTACAAACTTCCTCAGTGTAATACAGCTAGGAAATGTCAGTCAGGATTCCCCAACCAGTCATCATCCAGGCTCTTCTTGAAAACTTCAGGAACATTCAACATCCTGAGATAGACCATTCCCTTCTTGGACAGCTCCTTATTTATAATCCAGAAGGCACAGATTTCACTTTAAAAACTATAATGCTGGGGCAGCTAGGTGGTGCACCCACCCTGAAGTCAGGAGGAGCTGAGTTCAAATCTAGCCTCAGACACTTAACACTTCCTAGCTGTGTGACCCTGGGCAAGTCACTTAACCCCAACTGCCTCAGCCAAAAACAAACAAACAAACTATAATGCTCATCTCCTTGTTATTTCAATTTGATTTAATAGTGCCTTCATAGTAACAGCCATTCCAAACTTTCCATCCTCCCAATGCCTCCTTGTTACCCCCTTCTTTGCACTTGAATTTGGCTTGATTCTAATCAACATTTTTGTCTCTGTATCTGTTGGGGAATTTAAGGGCGTCCATGCCACGATCTCACCTTGTCTTTCTAGTCTGTTGCTCAGTTATTTTTCAGTCATACCCAACATTTTGTGACTCCATTTGGTGCTTTCTTGGTAAAAATACAAACTCCATTTCCTTCTCCAGCTTTTCATATGAGGAAACTGAGGCAAACAGATTTAAGCAATTTGTCCAAGGTCACACAGCTGGTAAGTGTCTGAGGCCAGATTTTAACTCAGGATGAATCTGTCCTGATTCCAAGCCCAGCACTCTATCCACTGCACCACCTAACTGCCTTGTTTCTAATCTTCTTTTTCACTATTCCTCTTACAAATCCCTCAGGTTCCACACACATAAGCACTATTAAGTCTTTTTAGAATACATTCTATACTTTCCTTTCCCTACTTTTGGCGGGGGGGAGGTCACAAAATTGTATTTACAACTGAGGATAAATGGATATGTTTGTTAGTTGATTCCTGAGAGGAACCCTCAATTACATTCGTATTTCTCCATGGTCTAGTTAGATAGTGAAGCAGATGGAACTCTCTAGACTTGGAGTGAAAAGCAGAGTTTCAGTCCATTCCCAGATATTTAATTATCTCTAAAGTCCCTTACAGAATAAGAGAGTGTTCTAACATTCTCATACTATGGTTTCTCCTTCTTCCTCTCTCTCCTCTTTTTTTTTCACCAGTTTTCTATTTCCCTTCCCCAAAGTCAGAGAAATAAAACACTGTGCTTATGGGGCTTGTGAGAAGATTGCTTAAAATGAATGGTTTTATGCCCAATAATTACAGTACACAGATTTGTCTATGAAGAGATTTTTTAAAATGTCCCTCCCACCCAAAGGTAGGGGTCTTTGGATATGTATATGTTTAGTTTTGTTAAACTATTTTTCCTCCCACCCCCACTCCCAGACTTTATTTATTCTTTAAAAGGGAATAGCTCCTGGATAGGGGAGGAAGAAGGAAGGGATTTATTTGGAAATGAAGTTGTAAAAATAAAAGATGGTTCATAAATGTTGGGATTTGGGAATTTTCTTTAATCATGTACATGATGGGGAGAAAAAAAGCTTATAAAAAGCATCTTTGGGTTGGTAAATTCTTGGCAGAGGGTCTTTCCCTGAAAAGATTTACAGAAAATTGTACATAATAACAGCAAGAACGTGTGATGATCAACTATGAAAGACTTGGTTCTTCTCTGTGGTTCAGTGATCCAAAGCAGTCCCAATAGACTTTGGGCAGAAAAAGCCATCTGCAACCAGAAAAAGAACTAAGGAGACTGAATGTAAATCAACACATGCTATTTCTACTTTTTTCTGTTGTTTTTTTTCTCTCCCATGGTTTTTCCCTTTTGCTCTGATTTTCTCTCTCAACATGATTCATAAAGCAACATCATTTAACATATATTAAATATATAATATCATAATAATATATAATAAATTAATAATATAATAAAATTTTAAAACAAACAAAAAACATTGAAGGCCTTTCCTCCTCCCACAGAGACCTACTGTAGCAAAAGCTTACAGGAGGGAAGGGGAGAAAGAACTAATAGAAGTATATTATTCATCTCCAGGTGCCTATGATTGGGCCCAAACAACTTTGAGACTCCACGCCAAGGACAAGAGACCCCATTTGTACTCATTGGAACAGCTGGAGTCTGGGAAGACCCATGACCCTCTCTGGAATGCTGCCCAGGTACTCTTCCCCTCTTCCAAAACCTGGGTGAGACCCAGCAGTGTGGAGGCTGGATGGGATAGGAGCCAGGGGAAGGGACTCCCAAACTGGGTCTAGTTTGTACCATAGAGAGGTCTACAGTCAGTGTGCCTTGGGTCATTTCCCAGTCAGCTTGTCGGGCCCAAATGCACTTTCTGAAAGCCAGGAAACAGACCCAGGGGACACAAGGATATGCTGACTTGTTTCCAACAAAGATGGAAAATTCATCAAAGTTTATTCAGAGACTACTCTATATGAAGAACTTTCCCATTTGATTTTCTCAGACCCACTTACCAGGTCCCCAAAGTCCAAAGACACTGCTCTGTCTCATCCTGAAGGGATTGTCCAATTGCAGTCAGAACAGCTTGCAAAGCTGTTTGACAGTTTTTGTTTCTCTCCCTGAAGATGCAGATGGTGAAGGAAGGAAAGATGCATGGATTCCTCCGAATGTACTGGGCCAAGAAGATTCTGGAGTGGACCCGATCCCCTGAGGAAGCCCTAGAGTTTGCCATCTATCTCAATGACCGATTTCAGCTGGATGGCAGGGATCCCAATGGCTACGTAGGTGAGCTAGAAAGAAAGACAGGTCCCCAGAATCCTGAAGGCTGATCCCTTTGGGGTCCCCTGTTTGACCAAGTTGGATGAACATTGCTTCATTTGGAAAAAAAAAGGATCAGTATAGATCTTAAGCAATAGGAGATGGGGGAACTATTTATTAGGGAAGGAAGGAAGAACGGAGAAGTGGAAGGATAAAGGGAGAGAGGGAAGGAAAGAAGGGGGGAAGGGAGGAGGAAAGGAGGGAATAAAAAGAAAAAGGAAGGGGGAAGGGAAGGAATATATGTAAACTGTTTAGTTTATATATATTATCTTATTTTATCCTCACAGTATTCCTGAGAGGTAAGTGCTGTTAATGCCATTTTATAGTTGAGGAAATAGAGGAGGACAGAACTCAGATCTTCCTGACTCCAGATCGAGTTCTCTGAAAGGACAAATGCCCAAGGTATAGGACAGTTAAATACGGGCTCATAGAGTTAGATTTGAGAGACCTAGTCCAATCACTTCATTTCACAGATGAGGAAACCGAGAACAAAGTCTCAGTGACTTGCCCAGTGGCCACTAGGTAGTAAGTGCTAAAACAAGACTTTGAACCCCATCTCCTGACTCCACATCCAGTGCTGTGTCTACTGTACCCCGCTAGTGCTGGTGCTGTTGGGCTGATCACGTTATTTCTAGCCACTATCTTTTCTATAGCCATTTCTCCAGCTAGAAAGATCCCAATGAGTCATGTCATCCACCCCTCCCCATGTCCAAAAAGAACTGCAGATACTTCCTAAATTACAGCTTCTAAACTGAGAGCCCATTGCCTTTCTGGGTGTTATTGATAGTCGGATAGAATGGATGAACCCCTTCTCACAATGCTTTTAGATGCATAGGTTACAGAAGAAACCAGTGAAAATAAAGTGAATAAATAAATAAAGTGAAAATAAAGAGCACTCCTTAGATTTTTAATTAGAGGAAATGAATCCAAATCTTCACCTTACTATGGACTAACAACTTCCCAGGGCCTTAGTTTCCTTATCTGTAAAATGAACAGTTGAATTAAATACCTGCTAAGTCCCTCTCAGCTCAAAATTTAAGCTCTGAAGTCTTGTAGCAGACCTTAGGTAGCCCAGTGGATAAAGTGCTAGATCACTAGTCTAAAAGAACCAAATTCAAATTCTGCCTCAGATACTAGCTATGTGACCCTGCATCCGTGAATTAGCCTATTGTATTGGTTTTTGTTTCCTCATATAAAATGGGAGTAATAATACCCTTTCCCAGGGTTATTGTGAAGATAAAATGAGATAATATTTTAAAGCACTTTGCAAACCTTAAATCAGTTATAGCGATGATGATGTTATTGTTGTTGTTGTCCAGGATAGCTTTGGATTGATTTTCTTCTGAAATACATTTGAATCTGATGTTCAGAATTAGTTCCTGTAGGAAATTACCATCAATTCCAATAAAACCAACACTTAAAACCCTGCTTTTGGTAATTGGGATAGGCAGATTTTCTTCCTCTTTCTATACATTCTAAAAAAAAAAAAGAAGATTTAACCTTCTCTCTGGTTCTTATATTTCACCAGTGAATGGGGAAAAGGAACACGGCAGGCTGATGGTGGTTGTTGAGGATAGAATGACATTGTTAATAAAAATAATAATAATAATAATAATAATTGTGTAGAAAAAATTTAAAGTTGGTAAAGTACTTGACAAATATAATCTCATTTTGTTCTCACAACAACCTGAGAAGTAGATGCTATTATTCATAGTCTTTAAATGAGGAAACAGAGGCTAAGAAATGTCAAATAACTTGGCCAGGATCACATAGCTAGCACTGTACAATTATTATATCATTTGATCCTCACAGCAATCCTGGGAGGTAAATGCTATTATAAACCTCATTTTGCAGATAAGGAAATTAAGGTTGTGACTTAATGAGCATCACAAAAGTGGTCTGAGGTTGGATTTGAACTCCAGACTTCCTGACTCCAGGCCTGTGCCTCCTAGCTTTAATAGTGTGAATTAAGCCATTAATTATTATTTATTTATTAATTTGTTCTGGTTTTCCCCCTGTGTTCCAGGCTGCATGTGGTCCATCTGTGGCATCCATGACCAGGGCTGGGCAGAACGGGAGATCTTTGGGAAGATCCGCTATATGAATTACGCTGGCTGTAAGAGGAAGTTTGATGTGGCAGAATTTGAGCGAAAATACAGCTCTGTGGATTAAGGGAACACTGGGGTCCCCCAGCCACCTCTCCAGTCTTTCCACTTCCCAGTTCTCTCCTTCAGTCCAGTTTCTTCCCAGCACAAAGCACTCTGTCCAGAGGGCAGTGACTGGGAGGATAGTTCAGGCTCCAGTTCTTTTGTTTAATTGGCTTTGCTGGCTCTTGCTGCTTCTTGTTTCTTAAGTCTTCCAAGAATCAGTTCTTTGTTTTTACAGGACAGAGAATCTCCTCCTGGCTTAGCAGAGCTTTTTGGTTGTCTGTTTCTAAGAGTTTCACAGATGTTACTGGGAAATTGATGTTCAACTAGAACCTAGCTTTCCTTGCTCTCTGTTTGTCTAGGTCTAGTTACTTTAAAAAGTTTAGAATTGCTGTTTTAGGCAGCCTAGGTATTCATCTCAGGGCTGCCACTGCAACCTTCAAAGGGACTTGGTGTCCTAGAATGCACTAGTGTTTTGGGAAGGTTTTCAAACCAGAAGAATGGGGTAGGTCATTCTCAATGTAAACTGGACCTTGGTCCTGAGGTTGCTAGGCTACCAAGGAGAACCAGTTATAGCTTGGAGTTTTTTGTTGCCTTGGTGACACTTAACTGGCAACAAAATAGTTGCTCTTTTGGGGAAATAGTTTAACAAATGGTGGTACTTGGAAAATGGAGTAATTACTGCACTGTAAAAAATGAAGACAGAAGGCTGGAAAGTTTGAACTAATGTAGAATGAAATGAGCAGACACAATGGGTACAGTAATATAAAAAACAACCACCAAACAGACAAAACTGAATGCTGAAAAATTATAAAGACCAATCTTGACCCCAAAGAAAAAAGAGGTGGAGATACCTTCCTGTGCCCTTTTGTAGAAGCGGTGGTTCATGGATGTGAGATAATGCAATATCATCAGATGTTTTTTGAAATGTTTAGTTTTATGCAACTTAATTATAAAGAAATGTTCTCTGGGAAGTGGTGAGGGATGACTATGGTAAGAAATATAGGAGAGAAAAACAAAAAATATCAATAAAAGTTTATTTTTTACAATAGCCTAAAGCTTTAAAAATGTGTCTCTGAAATATTCAGATATTCATCTTAAGAGTTTTCTTTATACCTTCTCTGGAATTTGGTTTCTTTATCTGGGGAATCTAGAACCCATACCTTCTGTTGATGAAGTGTTCATTCTTTATAAAATCCATTGAAATGCAGCTTTAGTCCATACCTTTGTGAGCGTGTTTCAGAAATACATTGCTTTCAGTCACTCAAGTCATTGTGGGATTGTGGAGGATGGGGTGCTAGTGATGGAATAATCCTCTCCTTTAGTTATTTCTGGCAAATTATTAATTACTGAATCAAAGAGACTGTTAGAAAGCTTTTGTTATGTATTCACAAACTGTACTTAGTCATTGTTTGAACTTAAACCCACCAGAGAGAAGCTGCCTTTTCAACTGCCTGGGATACTATGGGAAAGACCTGAGTTTGTGGGCTCACTTCCAGGGCTCACTCTAACTTTTTTTCATTTTTCCGTGAGAAACACAAGATCTCTGGTTTGCTTAAATGTTGGGGAAATTGATAAAACCGCAGATCTTTTTCTGCTGGGGAGCTTACAGCTAGAGCTGAAAAGGAACAACTAGTAGAACTGATAGAGGCAGAATCATCTGCACCCTTCATTTTATAGATGAGGAAACTGATTGGTTCAAGATCGTCAGTGATAGGATTTATTGTTTAAATGAGGCACTTGGGGTAAGTGACTTGCCCAAGGTCACACAGCTAGGAAGCATTAGGTGTCTGAGGCCGTATTTTAATTCCCCTGGCTCCAGGGTGGGTGCTCTTTCTCCATCTTGCTGCCTCCAGAGCCAGATGTTCTTTGCACTACAGCACTTTGCTTTACAGCATACAGAGACTAGATTAAGGGATTTACTGCAGAGAATTGGGGGCTACTTAGAAAACTGTGGGAAAGAGGCTATTTCCTCATCCATCATCATAGGACCCTATGATTTCTAAGATTCCTTTCAATTCTGATGGCCTCATCTATCATCTTGATGTGGTCAGGATGGCAATACTTAGTTCAAAATAAACATGTGATAAATTCTCTCTGGCACAAGGGAATTATTTAGGGAAAGAGTTTACAGACAAAATGAAGGGATACAATAGACACTAGGAATGATAAATATGAAATAAAGTTGGAAGAGCATGTCTAGTGTAAGATGAAGATATTTCATAGGAGAAGTTTTGTAGTTGGGGTTTCCCAAGCTCAAGAGGGAGGATCAGAGAGCCAGACCTGGCAGACCAGGTTCCAGACCTGCCTAAAATTATGCAAATCAAGATAGTCTTGGAAAGCTAACTTCCTTTTTGTTTGCAATTATGATTAATAGAGTTTACATTATGACTGTCTTAATCTTTGGTAATAAGATAGTCTGGGAAAGCCAAAGCTGTCTTAAAGGTAGTGGTGAATGTCTTTATAGATGTTAACTAGATTGTAGGTAGGATGGATAAATTAACAATAGACACTGACTTCACATTATTCTACAGGAATAGAATTTGGGATTCTTCCTGATAGGGGAAATATATATAAGTGATATATAAGTCATATCAATCTAGTGGCAGTGGACTGTAAGGACTGGAGGCAATAGGGCAATAGGAACAAAGACTTTCCCCTTCCTTTACCTTCTCTGCCCATGCTTTGCCCAAAGGAATAGGGGTTTTGATGTCTGGAAACCTCACATATCTTAGGGTTGTGGGCTACATTTTTTTAAATAATAGCTTTTTATTTTCTCTCTTTTCTTTTTTATTAAAGCTTTTTATTTACAAAACATGCGTGGATAATTTTTCAACATTGACCCTTGCAGAATCTTGTGTTCCAAGTTTTCTCTTCTTTCCCCTCACCTCCCCTAGATAGTAGGTAATACAATACATGTTAAATATGTAAAATACATATTAAATCCAATATATGTATACATATTTATAGTTATAGCTTTTTTAAAAAAAATTATTTGCAAAGATAGTTTTCAACATTAACCTTTTCAAAACCTTGTGTTCCAAATTTTTCTCCCTCTCTCCCCTAGACAACAAGTAATCTAATATATGTTAACTTCATGCAATCCTTTTATACATATTTCCCCATTTATCATGCCACACAAGAAAAATCAAAAAGGAGGAAAAAAGGAAACAAACACAATAAAAAAGATGAAAATACTATGCTGTCATACATATTCTGGCCCCATAACTTTCCCTCTCTGGATGCAGATCAGGTACTCTCCATCACAGGTCTATTGGAACTGGCCTGAATCACCTTATTGTTGAAAAGAATTATGGGCTATATTCTTTTTAAGAACCATGCCTTAAACCCAAATCACTCTGGCTCTCTTGGATTGGTCGCAGGCCAAACTTGCTCAGTTATTATCTGGGCTCTTACTGCCTCCAAGTGAGAGTAATTAGCAGTTGTTTCTGTTTTGGTCAGAAACCTGGAGGGTCTTCCCCTCCCAGATTAGCTTTTTTGTTAGTTTGTTTTTGCCTCGGTCAGTCTTTACTCAACTTTAGTCACTGATCGGGCACTGCCTCAGTTAAACAGACCTTGAAGATCTTAACTTCAAAAGGCCTTGGTCTCCCACTGCATCCAGGCCATCTCCAGTCCTCCTGATCATTATCTGGACCCAGATGGCTCTGGAGGGAAAAGGACCTTGCCCAGCCCTCCCTTAAATCCACTTGCAGGTCATGATAGCACCTTTCTGATGTCAGGGTCCTCTTCAAGAACAAAGGACAAAACAACACCTAGGAAAATTTCTGATTGGCCAAGGGAATGTTGTGTGCCAACTGTAAATGATTTCAGATGGGTTTGTTGGATTTCAAAGGAGTCCCAGGCTGGTGGTGTGAGATGTCTCAAAAGAAATCTCCCAAGTCCAGGGGGAATGTTTTTTGTAATTGTAACGCCAATTACAGTGGGTTAAGTTCCAAAAGAATTTAGCAAAGAGCCAAGGCAAGAAGATAATTTTATAGAAAAAAAAAAATTAGAGACCTGGTGCTTCCTGCATGATATGCTAATTTTATGGCTTAGAGGTGGAGTTGAAGAGTGGTCTGGAGTGCACCTCTTGCACCTCATTATTATCTCTGACTAACAGACAGTCAGCAATGTCTGTGGAACTACAGCATTCCCAAGGCCAGGTGGTCTTAGGGTTATTGCTACATTTGCCCTAGAAGCTGCAACCCATCAATTCTAGAAGTCCTTGGGAGTTTTTAATCTTTCCCATATGTGGAGAAAACCTCTAGGGAAACAGTGGGGAAGGACTGTCAGTCTTTTGTCTCCCCACCATTTGAAAAACTTCCCTTGATCCTTCCATTTGTTCTACAGCATGAAGGGGGTCTCCAATGAGTGCCTTCATTTTCTCTCCTTTCATTCTTAAGTTCCTGCAACTGGCTTCTGATCTCATCATGAGAACTCAAGCCAGCCTGTTCTTCCCCTAAGAGTGAAATTTCTTAAATCCACTCTAAGATCATCTCCCCAATTTTCCACTGACTTTGTTCTTCAAGCGCTTTCAACTCTCTTCTGACTTTGTCCTTATCCTTCAAGCATCTCCCTCACTCCTCCCTGACTTTATCCTCCAAGCATCTCCCCAATTTTATCCTTCAAGCACCTCCCCAACTCCTGATTTTATTCTTCAAGCATTTCTTCCCCACTCCTCCCTGACTTTATCCTCAAAGCATCTCCCCAATTTTATCTTTCATGTTTCTCCCCAACTCCTGATTTTCTTCAAACATCTCCCCCATTCCTCCCTGATCTTATTCTTCAAGCATTTCTTCCCAACTTTTCCCTGATTTTATCCTTCACCACAAGAATAGCCAGATGTTAAAGTTCAAAAGTCTTTATTGTCTCCTTCATGCTCTGCTAGCTTTCTCATGGCCTTCAGAGGGGACTTGGTTTCTGTGGAGAAAATGCTGGAGGCCAGGCCAGCCACCACAAGGCTAATGAAGATGGAAATGAATCTCTCTCTCTCTCCTTGGCTCCTAGAGCTTGAGCTCCTGCTTCCAGTCCGCTCGTCTTCTCTGGCTCTGAATGAATCTGGCTCTGAGTCTGAGCCCCAGCTTATATGCTCTACACTGAGTATAAACTAATCATTATATCTCTAGGAAACCATTATTTGTTGTAGGATTAAATCAATCATACTGAATTTAGAGTACTATTAATCACCATGCTAAACTAGATAACCATTGTCTCATCAATTCCACTGAGTTAGGACCTTGTTTCAGAATTCTGGCCCATAACAAATGTAGACATTTGACAAATGTTTATTGATTGGAGAATGACCTTCTGGGGAGCAATGAGGAGTTTTAATAGCTAACTATAAACTGTGAAAAGTAAAGGAATTCTGGAGGTTGTCAAGGAGCTCCTTTTGGGTTGAAATCATTCTCTCCTTCCAGGTCTGAGCTGAGATATTATCTTGCTCCTATGTTGACAAGCTCATTTATTCTTGTATACTTCCTGATATATTATAAGCCATAGAACTTCTCCAATTTCTGCTTCCTTATTGGAAAAAATGAATTTATTCTCTCTGTAATGGTCTCTTGTGTAACATCTGGTAGGGAAGAACATAGAGTATAAAGCAGAACTTCTTCAACTTTTTCTACTTGTGACCACTTCTCACCAGGAGAAATTTTTACACCATCCTAAGTATGTAGATATACAAATTAAATATTTACTGATACTAATGAGAGTAAACTCTGAATGGCCTGAGTGAGCCCTGTAAATTATGTAAAATCCCCCAAAAAAGTCTCCTTTGATCTACAAATCCAAATGGTATTGCATCCTCTCAAAGCAAGAAAAGCTTTCTTGAGGGAAGTCACAACTCCAGGCAAGATTTCACATTTACCTGAGACTTCCCTTAGACTCATACATAAAATGGGTCTTCAGAAAATGGTTCTTTGCAGATCACTTTCTTGAGAATGATATTCCCTTTCTTTAATAAAGCTTTTTTTTTTTTAAACCATAGCCTCAGGTTTAGCAATTTCCTTCACTCCAAAATGGTGCCTTGGAGAGAACAAACCCCACCCATTCCTGCCCAATCTCTTCATCCCTCATCAATACTAAAGTCATAATTTCACAACCCCCACATTCTGAGACCCATATGGGATTGAAGAGGAAGGGAAACTGTTCCCTTTACTGAAGCTGTGTTCCTTTAAGATTCCTTTTATTGTGTCCCCTTTCTGATCTCAGAGATCAGGATCTCCCAGGCTCCAAGGAGTCTGGAGAAGGCCCATCTTCCCAAGATGAGAGAGACAACATTATTCAAGGGCAAATCAATTCCCAAAAATCTTTTTGAAATTCTAAATTCTCATTCAATTGAGAAATCCTGATCTGATCAGGATGCCCAAATAGCAAGCTTCCTTCAGCTCAATTCCTTGCAGAGGGCCAAGCAATTTGCTAGGACCACTGAACATTCTCAGTGCCAAATTCCATTTCCCCAATAGGACTCTGCCATTATAGAAGTCAGTCTCTTAGCAAACTGGTTTCTATGCATCAATAAACTTTCATTTTGCAATTAATTTGGGAATTTGTGAATACTTTCACTTTACACCTGTGGTCGATTAAAAGGAGATTTTAACAATTCTCTCATTGCCACTAACCTCATCACCATCAGGAATTGAGGGGATACAAACCTCATCAGGATCAGGAATCACAGTGTAACAAGCTGGGATTTAAAGCAAGCCCTTTTCTCTACTTTCAAGAAAGGCAGGCTAAACCTCAAGACAAATCTACCCATGTAACTAATACCTACATATTTGGACAGCCCACATATCTTAACATTCTCATCAATCTTTCCCTAAACGTCAATCCTAAAAGACATGTCCTGCTCCCCTCTCCCTGGCTAGCCCAAGTAATTTCTCTTGAAGTAGCTGAAGTAATGACCAACAAGAAAGGATAGGAGCAAAGAGGCTTTTGACAGATCCATCAAAAAGCAGTAGCTTCTTACAAAAGCCCTGAAAGGCAGAGATCTCTTAGCCTAGAGATGTAACTGTGTCCCACCCCAAAGAGATTAAAATGTTAACTGGGAAATGTTTAGCAAAATAAATAAAAAACCAAATCAACACAGATGTTAATTTGTGGTTTTCTAAGTCAATATTCAGCCTGCAGGGATCCCAGTTCTATTTAATACCATTGTTTTAGGTTATACCAAGTCCCCAGTAACCAACTAGGGAGATAAGAAGGTAAGAATAAAGAGAGATTGACTAATAGTTTTACTGAAATTATTCTCTAAGATTAATTACAGTTCTAGATTGATGAATCAAAATGCTAACTTTTACCTTATCCCGAGTTGTATAACTATGTTTTATCAATGTGTAGAATTTCCCTTATTCAAGAATCTATAACTGTCACTTCAAAATTTGGGATAAGTCATGGGGGAGACATGTACAAGGGCAAGAGGAGACTGCTAGTTTAGCCATTTCTTCCTCCTAAGTCAATAAAAATTGTTTCTGGCAGACTTGTACCTATAGCTTAGTATACTATATTAGTATACTATATATATATATATTTTTTTTTTCAGTCTCTTTAACAAAAATAAGTTAGATAGGATTGACTATTGTAGCTCCTAGGTGAGGATGTAGCAGTAATCCTAAGGCTACCCGGCCTTGGGAGTGCCATAAACAATGCTGGCTGTCTGATGATCAATGATAACAAAATTTCTCAGACAATCTAAGCCACAAAATTCAATAGTGGGATGCAACTCCACCTCTAAGTCCTAGAATTCAATGCTCCTCAACTCCACCTCTAAGACCACTCCTCAGGTCTACTCTAAGCCATAAAATTGGTATATCAGTGACTTGAAGCACCTGGTATTTCTTTTTCCTATAAATTTTTCTTGCTCTTGGTTTTTTTGCTAAATCCTTTTGGAATTTAGCCTGCTTCAGCTGGCATTACAATTATTAATAAACTTTGGCCCCTGACTTGGAAATAGGTCCAAACCAGCAAATTCTTTTCAGACATCTTGCTATACCAGTCTGGAACGAGGGACCCCTGAATTTTACATCCTCCTTAAGGTAAGCCCCTTTTTACCCCTATTCTATAGTGGAACACCCCAAGCACTTCCACACTCAACGAACTTGCCTTGCAAGACTGGGGACACCTGACTTGGAAATTTTTGCAATTTTCAGCATAGTTCTCTCCTTTTCATTCCTTCAGGGAATGGGATCCTCTGACTGTCCCCTCATACAGTCCTTATCAGGAAGCTCAAGAATCCTTTATTAAAATAAATCCTGACCTTATGTCCAGCAATATTTCAACTCAGATCCCCTGGACCCTCACCTTTGGAGCCAGATTCTGAAATCTGCCAGCCCCCCCATACAAAGAATGGGACCCCTTCTTCTCTCCCTCAGGATCCTGATTCAGCCACCCCTCCTAAACTCTGCCCATTGGGAGAAGTAGCAGACTATCAGAGTGGAATACTCAGGGTGCAGGTGCCTTTTTCAATGCCAGACCTTTCCCAGATTAAGGAAAAACTTGGCCATTACTCTGAGGACCCCACTAGATATTCTGAGGGCTTTAAAGCTATCTCCTTTCAATTTGATCAATTGATTATTGATGTTAACATCTGCTCTTGCTGTATCACAGAGGAGAAAATGAGAATCTGGGAACTAGTGCAGAAGTTTGGGGATGATATGGCTGAGTCCTCCTCTGGTAGACACCCCCCAGGGCTATTGCCTACCCAATCGGGGACCCTGGGGGGAGATTGTCAGGAAGGAATTGAGAGAATACATCATTTTTAAATTTGCCTCACTGAAGGAATGAAGAAAGGAATTAAGAAGCAGGTTAATTATGAAAAACTTAAGGAACTTACCTGCCTTCTCTCACGGAAATCTTGAAGAGACTCTAGAAATATACTGGCCTGGACCCACTTCTCCAGAGGGCCATGGCAAGGAGCAGAGAACAGGCTCAACTTTTAGCGGCTGGGGACCATGGGGGTTTGTGCCTCAGGTGTCACAGCCAGGGCCATTGGTTTCACAACTGTCCCCAGGAAACCCCAGGCCTGTGCTCTAAATGCAAGCAGGGGGCATTGGAAGAGGCTCCCTCTGTTCCATCACCTTGGCTGAACCTAGGGTAACTTTGGATGTGGCAGGTAAGTCCATTGAATTTCTCTGACACAGGGGTCTCATATTCTGTCCTGCTGTATACTTTGGCTCTCCCTGCCCCCCCACCATAGGATGATGAGAAATGAAGAAAAAGTTAGGAACCTTCTGAGACCTTCCTTCTGCTCCGTCAGTTTGGTGATGTTATTCAAACATTTTTCATATAATCTCCTCCCATCCTGCCCCCTTGTTGAGGCGTGACTTAATGGTGCCGTTGGGGATGCGATTTCCCCTTCTCAGATCTCCAGGTGCCCTTTTTGTGCTTCTCTTATATTCCATCTGACGTCTGAGAGGAAGGAGATTCCTCTGTGTGGGACCACAGAACCCAAAAGACACCCCAGCTTTAGTGCACCTCTGGGTTCCAAGCGCCTTCCCTCATGGGTGACAGTACCCAAGGATTGCAACCCCTGATTGAAAAATGTCTTAAGCATAGGTTTTTGGTTCCTTGCCATCCTCCCTCTAGTATTCCTATCCTGCCATTCTGTATGGTACAGGACCTCAGAGCTATTAAAGAGGCAGTTATTCCCATTCACCCCGCTGTGCCTAATCCCTATATTATGCTGACTCAGATCCCAGGGAACACACAATGATTATTTACTTTAGATTTTTTTTTTCTTTTTGCTATTCTTATTGACTCTCTACTTGATTATTTCTTTTTAAATTTTTTAATACACATTGTTTTTTGAATCATGTTGGCAGAGAAAAATCAAGAGCAAAAGGGAAAAACCATGAGAGATTTAAAAAAAAAAAAAACCAACAGAAAAAAAGTGACCATAGCATGTGTTATTTAACATTGTCTCCTTAGAATTATGCCCAAAAAGTTATCAAACTGTGCATACCCTTTGATCCAGCAGTGTTTCTACTGGGCTTATATCCCAAAGAGATACTAAAGAAGGGAAAAGGACCTGTATGTGCCAAAATGTTTGTAGCAGCCCTGTTGGTAGTGGCCAGAAACTGGAAAATGAATGGATGTCCATCAATTGGAGAATGGGTGGGTAAATTGTGGTATATGAATGTTATGGAATATTATTGCTCTGTAAGGAATGACCAGCAGGATGAATACAGAGAGGACTGGAGAGACTTACATGAACTGATGCTAAGTGAAATGAGCAGAACCAGGAGATCATTATATACTTCAACAACGATATTGTATGAGGATGTATTCTGATGGAAGTAGATTTCTTTGACAAAGAGACCTAACTCAGTTTCAATTGAACAATGATGGACAGAAGCAGCTACACCCAAAGAAAGAACACTGAGAAAGGAATGTGAACTATTTGCATTTTTGTTTTTCTTCCCGGGTTATTTTTACCTTCTGAATCCAATTCTCCCTGTGCAACAAGAGAACTGTTCGGTTCTGCAAACATATATTGTATCTAGGATATACTGAAACATATCTAACATATAAAGGACTGCTTGCCATCTAGGGGAGGGGGTGGAGGGAGGGAGGGGAAAAATCGCAACAGAAACAAGTGCAAAGGATAATGTGTAAAAAAAAATTACCCTGGCATGAATTCTGTCAGTATAAAGTCATTATAAAATAAAATAAAATATTAAAAAAAAAAAAACATTGTCTCCTTAGTTCTTTTTCTGTATGCAGCTGGCATTTTCTGTCCAAAGTCAATCGACTTGGGATTGCTTTGGCTCACTGAGCCGCTGAGAAGAACCAAATCTCTCATAGTTGATTATTGCATATTTTTACTGTTATGTACATGTATGTTGTGTAATGTATTCCTGGTCCTGCTCATTTCACTCAGCATCAGTTCATGCAAGTCTCTCCAGGTCTCTCCGAAATCATCCTTCTGATCATTTCTTATAGAACAATAATATTCTATCACATTCATATACACTAGCTTATTCAGCCATTCTCCAACTAATGGGCATCCACTCATTTCCTGGCCACTACAAACAGGGCTGCCCACTTTCCTGGGCATGGCTGCATTTCGTAGAATCTGGATACTTAGCTTTGGGATTATTGCCAAGCCCCTCTGACTCTGTTCAAGGCCCTGACCCTTCCCCTCAAAAGAGACCCTGGATCAGACCAAAGCTTTAAAGACCCTGAAAGCTAAACTGACCTCTGCGCCAGTGTTAGCCCTGACTAATTTAGGAAAGCCTTTTACTCCTATGTGGATGCACAGCAGGGCCAGGCCCTAAGGGTCTGGACACATGTCCCGGGGTGGCCCTCCTGCCTTAGAACAGCGGCTGCCCAGCCCTTCTAATTGAGGTTTCTGGACTCCAAGCTCGCCCTAGGACAAGGTTATAAGCCCCCGCTGGGCTCAGAGCATTTTGGAAGCCAAAGGGGATTTTTGACAGCCAAACATTCCCCCATGAAGTATACAGAGGAAATTCTACAAGTATCGCAAGCTTTCCCCAGACTTAGAGTGGGGATTCACTTCAGGCCAAAGGAAACAGGCTTGCAGATTGAGCTGCTCCTGCCCATGGCACCCCAACTCCTACACTCCTTCATATAGCTCCCAGGAACAGGTGCTTGCTAAAAAAAGGGGATACACCCTTTCTCCTTTTGGGCAGTTTCAAATATCCTCAGACCAGCTTCTAATTGCAGAGACGAGCCAGTGGAAACTTCTCTTTGGCTTACACCAAGCTACTCGCATGGAAAAGAATGCCCTCAAATCTCTTGGGAAACCTATTTTCACTGGTCACGATCTGGGAGAAACAATTAGGTCTGCCAGTTCTGCCCAGTTTGTGGCCTAGTGAATCCTGAAGGGGCAGTTCAAGCCCCAGTAAATCCTGGGGAATGGCATCATTAAAATCTTGGAAGGTGCAAGGTACTGACCCCCCCCCCCCCAGTATAAAATGTTAAGGACCACATAGGGTCAATGACGACTCCACCTCCAGTTAAACTCGAAGGCCTTCCCAGCTGGACTAGCATTAAAAGTGTTACTCCTGTTACCTCTTCTCCCTCAGAAGCTCCTGGCTATTCCTGTGAACCCATGGAGGACCTGAAACTAAACTACTGGCCGGTGCTGGTGAACTAGTCTGTTCTCCTTTTCCTCTTCCTCCCCTTTTGTTATCCCCACTTTCTTGGCCAAGTTAATTGTTTTCTCCCTACAACTTGGGATCTTTGTATTTTCCAGGATCCAGGCTGGGAACTTCCCAACCTGAATACCCCCTGCTACCCGATTCTGAGCCTCCCGACCCCCTCAATGCTGCTGCCGCTGCCTACAAATCACTCGTCTCCCCTGCTCAGTCTGGACCCCACGGGGCAGGGCCAGCTCTGTGCCCCTTGTCAGCCTCAAGCAGCTTCAGAAGATGAGACCTTCCTCTCTTTACCCCAAATGAATCTGGGTCCCAACTGCTTGGGGGGAGGATGAGTCGGGAGGATTCTAGGGAGGATGTAGCAATAACCCTACCTACCCTTGGGAGTGCCACAAACACTGAGAGCTGGCTCTCAGATGACATTCTGTGGGTCAGTCCTAACAAAGTTTCACAGAATTCAATGATGGGGTGCAACTGCACCTCTAAGCCCTAGAATTCCATATGCCTCAACTCACCTCTAAGACCACTCCTCAATTCTAAGTCATAAAATTAGCATATCAGTTACTAGAAGCACCTGATCTCTTTTTTTCCCTATAAATTTATCTTCTTGTTCCTAGTTCTTTGCTAAATCCTCTTGTAACTTAGCCTGCTTCAATTAGTGTTACATTGTAATAAACTTTGCCTCATGACTTGGAGATGGGCCCAAACCTGCAAATTATTTTGAGATACATCTGGACACTGGCCAGAAACGCCAACCTTTATGGAGTCTCCTTTGAACCCCAATAGGATCAGAAGGATCTTCTAAAGATCCATCTAAAGAAGAACTTTAGAAGATGAATTTCAGGTGAATTTGTTTGTTCTGTGTTTTGTTGTTTTTGTTTTTGGCAATGCTCTCAGTGCCCTGCCCAAGGTCACACAGCTAATAAGTGTCAAGGGGTCTGAGACTGGGTTTGAACTCGGATCCTCCTGACTCCAAGGCCAGTACTCGATCTACTCTGCTACCCAACTAGCCCCAATGAATTTGTTTTCAACATGGATTTGAACATCCATCTGGAAATGTCAAAGCAGCATCTTTAAAAGCCAAGAACGGCATTATAGACGAACGTAAGAGTTGATAGATGAAGTTGCTAAACCAAAAGAGGTGTATGTTTAAATCACTTACATTCTAGCCAAATATAACATTTAAAAGATGGGATGACTTTGTTCTTTTTTCTACATGATGGCCCAGACCAAGAAATTTGTCCATTCTAGAACATGTTGTGCTCCTAGTAGGCCCCTAATCACAAGGACAGGACAGAACAGGAAGAATTTCATTTCCTTAGTTTATTAAAGGTGACAGTGGATTGTTAGGCTGTGTAAGAAGTTACAAAACAGCAAGCAAAAATCCAGCTCAGAATACAATGTACTTTATGACATACAGATGGACCATCTTTATTTACATTCAACAGTTTAATCACAACATTATTTATTACAACAGACTCTTAATAGCTTGATGGAGAAAATCAAGAATAGCCTCATTGGTGTAGAATATTTATTTTCCACCCCTCTGCCATGTCTTGAATCTTGTCCCCACTTTTGTAAGCAGTCTTTTCCTTCACTTACAGAAAATATATACTTAGTTCCAACTCCATACTCCATACAGAAGAAGAATCTTTCTTCAGTGCCTCCTTTATTCTACTCCCAAATTAAATCAGTGCATAGAAATCCCCCCTCTCCAGAACACTGGTTATCAGATACTGAAAAGTTGGAAAAGTGCTTTCAAAACATTCTCATATTCCATTCCCCCCCCACATACATACAACATTCTCCTCCCTTTTGTGCCTTCTCTGCTCCTCATCCCTAACTCCCGAAGAAACAAACTCAAACCCAGGGGCCCTGAGACAGTGCTTGGACAGGGATTGGACAACTACTAACCCAGATTAACCATTTGGAATGAGGTGAAGGGAATGAAAGAGTGAGAAAACAGCAAGCTCCCCTGGTCAGGCTTTGGAGTAACACTTCCCACTGGAATCCGGGCAGCGAGACAGGACGTTCTCCCTCGGCGCAGGGACTGAGACTACGGAAGGCTGGTCCGGGGGCCCGTTCCAAACCCGCAGGCCTGTAGTCCCATCCCTGCAGCTTTTCAGGCTCACCCGCAGCTGCTGGGAGTTGGCAGGGTGGCAAGAGCAGGGCCAAGGCTGGACAACCAAAGGCCGGCACTAGGGTCTTCCAGCCAAGCGGAGGATGCTCTTTAGCCCTTGTACTTACCTCACTCCATGTGGTCATGCTCATCCCAGGCTTTTTCTTCCACCAGGACTCTCTTCTATTCTGCTCAAGCCTCCTTCATTCTATCAGCCTCCATTGAAAACGCACAACTTTCAGTTTCTAGCGGGCAACATTGCCCACGTCAGACACAGGCCACAGCAGGAGGACGGGAACGTGCCGACAAAAGTGCCCAACGGAAGTCCATAAAGCAGCAATCCTCAAAGTCTGCGGCTATTGTTTTTACTTATGGTGGGGACATAGACATCAACAGGAAAGTAACCCCAGACCCTCCACAAATGCAGACATTTCCAAACTGAGAACTTTTCCCCAAAGTACTAAAACAAAAAAAATAATTTAAAACATAAAGGACAACTGGATAATTAAGCGTCACCAGGCTAGATAAAGGATTTCTAAGTGCATAACTGGCAATGGCTGACTTGTACACAGAGAAGCTCACAGCTGGGCACGGCCTCAGCTGGGGCAGAGTACCCCCACCAAAGGAATGACTGACAGGGCACGGGGAGGGGCTGGATGCAAACAGGAAGGAGAGCTCTGGGCTTGGCTTACCTCCAGCCACCAATGACCGGAGGCCTATCAGTGGGACAATCCTTAAAGGAGGCAGAAGGATTTCTGCCCTCAATTTATGGTGACATTTGGGAAGCTGCTTGCCTGCTAAAGAGTCTCCCTGTACCACGAAGCTCAAACAGCTACGTGTTAGAACTTGAACAGCAACGAGGGCCAGGACGCACACGCATCGAACGCCCCTCACAGACTCCCCTCTTCCAGCAGGCCGTGAGCTGCAGCCTGGGTCAGACCTGCTGTGGCCGGGGAGCCACAGGGGCTGTTGTCAGAGGGCTGCCCTGTCCCTCCCCCCGCACCAGCCCCACCACACCAGGCCCTGTGGACGTTTCCTTTGCCTGAGAAGTTGCAGAAGGTGCTGTGGGCCCAGGACGCGGCTCCTCCTCAGGGAGGTTATAATCTAACTCAGTTCCATGGCTGGAGAGACGGACAGAAAACAAAACAAAACAAACATTTCCTGTTTTAGCAGGAAAGGAGAAGCAAGCAGGTTCTGTGAGGGACTTGGGGGAACCTTGGTTCAGAAGCGCTAGTACCAACAAGAGAAGAGTGGTATGAGTACTGAGGATACGAGGCAATAATCAGGAAGGGCAGGCTGGCCCTGAAGGACCAGAAGGTGGCAAACAAAGTCAGGTCCAGCAGTTCTTGACCACTTCCAGTCCTGGTAGAAATTTTTGGTTCCCAACAAATCCTCTTCCTTAGCAGACTGGAAAGCAGGGAGCCTAGGAACCTGGCCCACACCAGGAAAGGTGCCTAGAGGAGGGGTTCATATTGTTATAAAAAATAAAGTTAAAAAACCCCAGGAGAGCAGGTGGGTTGGGGCAGGGGGAAGGGCACCGGCTGGCTCAGTTTGGGGTGTCACGTGACCCCCGCCATCCTTCAGGTGGCCTCCAGGGCCACAGCCTCGGCCGGCTCCTCCTCACAGTCAGACACACAGGACTCGAGGCTCTGCTTGGCCAGCATTTCCCTCCGCGCTTGCAGCCTCATGCACTTGGGGCAGCTCCCAGACTTGAAGCAGGCCTTGTGGTAACACGCTTTACACTCTGGGCAGGATCCAGGAGGAGAGGAGAGAAACAGAGGACAAGGCGGTTATCCTGGGTGAGGACTGGTGGCTGCTCACCCCGAGGGAAAGTGTTCATTACAACAAAGCAAACACACACTGAACATCCCAGGGCTGGAAGAGACCTCGGGGATCGCTCGTTCACTCCTTTGTTTTACACCTTCCACATTATATTAAGAAAAGGGAGGCCTGAGGGAACAAGTCCCTTAGGTAGCCAGAGGCACAGCGGGGACTAGAACCCAGAGCCCCTGAACCTCATGACTATTGCTTCTGGGTTTCCAAGAGGGAGCTCTGGACAAGGGAGAGGACAGCGCGAGACGCATGCCTTTTGTTTTCTCCCCTTCCCCTGTGACCTCACCTTCGCAGGTCCGGCACTTATGCAGTTCAAATGGAAAAATGATGTCCTCCTCATTCTGACAAAACTCACAGATGAAGCCCTTGGCTTGGCAGAGCTGAGAAAGGAAACAGGCAAGAGGGAGATGAAGGGCCGAAGCCCAGGTCCAGCACGGAGAGGCTGACTATCACCTGGGAGGGCAGGAAGCAGCCAGGAGAGTCAGGACACAGTGTCCAGCTGGGAAGTCTGTCCTCCCGGGGCTGTGGGCTCCGAGTTACTTCTTCCCACACACTACAAGCTCTAGAGCCACGCAGAGGAAGAGTCCAGGATGCTGGACAGAAACTCTGGAAAGGCCAAGATGGCGGCTGGATCACCGATGTCCTTGGCCATGGGGCTGAATCCCAGGGAGGGGAAAGAGAAGGGAGAGCCCTCCAGGCCACTTAGCAAAATGCGCTCTATCTGGAGCATCTTAAATGTAGCTCCAGTTTGAGTTATCATTTAAAAATTAGATGTCCCAAGTACACAATAACATTAACTCTAAAGGGTAAGGACATCTCTCCCCCTCAGAAGTGGAAATTTTTGCCATCCTCACTCTGGCCCTTCCTTTGCACCAAACTTCTCAACAAGGGATTCCCTAAGAACTCAAAATGGGAATTATCTGAGTGCTGAAATAAAGGATCTCTGAACTTCAGGCACTAGGGACACTAGGACTCATGCTAGGTGACCCCAAGGGACTGACATCTCCTAGTGCTAGCTCCTCCATCTAAGAGAAAGCTTCCCTTCTTGTTCTCTGCCAACCATTCAAGAATAATCTAGCACAAAGCAATCCATGCCATTTCCTCCACTGTTTACTCAGAACTGAACTCCTATCAATCTAAGCATTTACATGAATCAAAAAGTAAGGAGTTCCCACCATGCAGTGCTGTACATGTGCGGTGCCTGCTCTGGCGAGCTCCGCAAGCTGAGGTGCCAGCTCCCCTTTCTTGGTGGCAGTCAAATCATTGAGGGAGTACAGGTGCAGATCTTCTGTCAAGTGGCCTGGCACCGTGTCAAAGGCATCCAGGAGGCTGTGAGGACATGGAGGGGAGACACAATAGGAAGAAGATTCCGGAGGAGTCCTCCACATCAAACCCAGCAGGGCAGCCCCAGAGCCTCAGCTCACACGCGCCTCCTCTGTGCCAACCTGCTCTAAAGCAAACAACTCCCCCAATCCTGAAAATAGGGAGGCTCCCAAAAACTCTCCCTTTCCAACCAAATGGGAGGCAGATATATGAAAGACTCTTCCTCAATAATCCAGTACCAAGTTTCTTCCATGAGATGAGGGTGATCAAAACACACTTGGTAAGGGAGTCTTCCTGTTGTCATGTTTAGAGCTCCCAAGACCCAAGAGTCAATGGTCTGGGTTTTATTTAGGCAAAGTTAGAAACAGACAAACTAAAACACAACGGTTCTCAAAGGGGAGTCCCTGGAGGTTTTACGGAGAAGAGAACTGGGGATTATGAGGCCCAAATTATTTTTCTAATAGTAGTAATAAAACTCCTCTATTTTCTAACTATCTGGGTAAAGATAGATTTCTTCATATGAGAATCTAGCTGTTTTCTAAGCCAGACATCAAATAGATCTGTATTAATATATAAAACAATGCTGCTCTTCTCACTAAATTTTGTTGGTTCTTTTTCATACAAATGTTATTGATATTAATTTGTAATGGATTTTAAAAATTAATATTTTACAAATAGGTCAGTTTTAATGTCTAATATAGTAACATCAGTAGAATTAACCCATGTAAACAACACTTTAGGGTCCTCAATGATTTTTAAGAGCATGAAGAAGTCCTGACACCCAAAAGTTTGAGAGTAGCTTCTCAAAAAGGAATCCCAGGATTACAGAGCCCATGTGAGACTCACTCTTTTGCTAGCCGGCAAGTCTTGAACATATTCTTCATGTGGTACAGCTGGATCCGCAACAGCTGAGCAAGGAGATGTGAGGGAAGGGAGAGAGAACAAGGGGGAAAAGGGGAGGTTAGAGCCATCCTCCATTTCAACCTGCTCCAAGGGCAGTCCAAGCGATGACAGACCTGAGGTACTATAGACAAGTGACTAGTTGTCCAGGTTACCTTGGTAGTCTGCTCAAATCCACAATGCTGATAGGTGAGCTGAGAAAAGAACTCACAAGACCCAGCCCCAGACTTAAGACAGATCCACAGGGTATTAAATCAGCTTCTTTGGAGCAGAGAGTCAAGGCCATTCTCAAATGTGGAATTCTACTTCAAATTAACTATCTGGGAAAGGGGAAAAGAAATCAGGAAGGAAGAGGAACCTAACTTAGAAGTTCAAGAAGATGAAAAGCAGGAAGATATGAGTAAATCCAATGAGATGCTCAAAAGAAGGGAGAGATTGGAAAGGATGGAATCTCTCAAGAGATCTCTTCCCACACACAGGCTTACCCGAACTTGATTAAGCAGCTTGACCTTCCTATAGAGGGCACTGTTGATGTCCTGCACATTGAAGAGCGGATCGTTCCAAATCTTGGTAAGCAGGTCCTTCGAGAAGTTGCTGACGTAGTACTTGCTAAAGTCCCATTTGCGCAGGATGCGACTAGGGATGACCACCTGGGCATTTCCATGGCAGCACTGGCAGAAGTACTTGCCCAGATATTCACAGTACCGAAGCCGCTTGATATAGTCTGAGGAACAGGGAGGCCAAGATAGACAGCAACAGCAAATATCTAACTAATATCTAATAGTAATAATAATCTAACTAATAACAAATATCTAAACAGGCCCCATATCTAACTCAGAGGGGGGTCTCTGGCGGGAGGGAGGGTGGAAGAAGAACTGAATCGCACTCTGAAGGCTTCTAAGGATCTAGCCTGTAGGTACTGGATTAAAATTCTAGCTTTCTTCTTCATCACAGTCCCTTAGACAACCAACTATATTCTTATGGACTGCTAGGGTTTACCCAGCTCCTTGCCCATTCCTGTCTTAGTTTCTTCTTCTCTGGATCCTGGGAGAAGAAAAAGGTGGGCAGAAGATACTCACCAGGGTCTGTTCTGATGCCGCACCCTGCACAGCGGTAATTCTGCTTGGCCACAGCTATCTTTCTCCTGTGGGAAGAAGGAAGGAGTCAAGGATCATCAGGCTCTTAGCTAGTGTACTTTGAGTGCCTTCACAGCAAGGGCTGGGAGACACTAGCACTGGGCTTTTACTCGCCAAGAGCAGATTACAGAGAGGAGAATCTACTTATCTGGCTTTTGGGGCCCAATTACCAGAGAGACCTCACAAGGACCATAACCCACCCCGGGGGAACTTTTAGAAAGGGGTGCCTACAGTAGACAGCCTTCCTATCAGGAAATTGGATCAAAGAGCGATAACACTTTATACGAAATAGTGTAAAAACATAGTAGGGATTATCCAAAAACCACTGAAAAGAGGATGAAGGTCAAGGCCAAGGGATGCTTCTAACTAAACTCATAAGAATTACTCTGGGTAGGAACCAGAGCTAGTGACTGTCATTGACCTTTTGAAAGAATGAGATTCCGGAGAGGCTAGAATCCGCTCCCATGTAAATAAGGGAATTGCATGAAGTGGTACAGCACTGTAGTTGATGGGGCCATATATTGGAAAGGGTGAAAGAGGTCTCTGGCAAACAAATCATTGGTGTCTTATGGAACAAGTGGATGCCGGTCACTTACGTGGGGGCAGGATGGATATTAAAGATGATCTGGGGACGGGGCGGGGCCCACTCCAGGTTCCCTCGAACTCTGATGCGTAGCTTGTAGATGTCAGCATGCTGCCCATCATCCGGCGAGATAGGCAACGAATCAGGGATGGGCAGGAGCTAGAAGAGAGGGACAAGAGTGACCCAAAGGGGAGCCATACAACAAAGTCATAATCAACAAGAATTTATTAAGTCCCTACCACCTGCAAGAAACTGTGCTAGAAAATAGAAAGACAAACATGAAACTGTCCCTGCCCTCTCGGGCTCACAATCTATCCCATGTATTTTGCTGATGAACAAACGCGATGCCTGAAAGAAACCTCAGTAACAACCACAGCAACTTAAGGTAACCTTAGCTTTCTTTCTGAGTTAGTTTTGTCCTTGCCCTGAATCTGAACTAGCCACTCCGTCTGAGCCAAATACACTGGTTTTCAGGCACAATTTCCCAACAATCTCCCAAGAACATCTTTCTGCTACTAAAATTCTGTGATTGTCATTGAGGGCTCACCACAACCCAATGAAAGGACATCTTTAGGGCACCAATCCAGAATTCCATGACCAGTTTAGGGCCAGACCTAGCTTTAGCCTAGGATCAGGGGGTATTAATCTTTTTTTATTTTAACTATTATTGTCAAAAGTGACTCCTTCAATGATCTGTTGAAATTTATGGCCTCCTCCTCAGAAAAATGTTTTTAAATACAAAACATAAAATAGAAGATTACAGAGGTTATCAATTTGATAGTTATCAAAATATTTTAAAAGAAGTTTACAGATACCAGGTTAAACCCCTGGTCTGGGGTTATATAGGAAAGGTAGATCAAATCTAGGAATGTGAGGGGAAATAGGGATGGGACTGGATTTGCTATGGAATGAACATAAAGCCCGAGACTGACCCCAAACTCAGTTGGCCTCTCTTTGAATGAATTTGAAAAAATGTCCTGCATCTTATTGACACTCTGCTTTTCTTCCTATGAATGAGAGGAGACTTGGATTAGGGTCAAGATTCACCGTGTGGAAACCTATCTAACATCCCCAAAGCAAAACCCAAAAAGAGAAAAAAGTCTATTCTGGGGTGAAGAGTCCATCCCAGCAAGCTGGCCCCCGGCTCCCTCACCAACACAGCCGAGGGATAAGAGAGGAGAAGGCAGGAGTTTTATTGCTCAGTCTACGTAGCCTATGAGTAGCAGAGTCAGGGACATTGAAGCCACCCTTTTCCACATCAAGTGATGGGAAAACCCTGGGCAAGAACATGCCTCTGCACCCCAGGGCCTGGGAGGAGAAAGGAGAATTGTCACGTGAGGCAGCCTTGTAGAAAGGCCCAAAGCAGAACAGAAAAGGGTGAAAGGAGGAGGCGAGTGACCTTTACCTTCTGGGGGGCATCATGCTCAGGAACCAACCACTCGAACTCTGAGGCTGCTGGCAGCTGCATCCCTTCAAACTGCTTCAGAAGCCCCATGGCCACTGCCTCAGCCGAGGTGGAATGCAGAAAACAGTGCGAGCTGAAGGAGAGAACAAGACCGGAAAGGGAAAGTGAAGGCTGAGCCCTCAGGAAGGAGAAGGGCCTGGAGGGCCAGACCCCTCACTATGGCTGCAGGCTGCTGCTGGTGTCAATTGTTTGGTGGGTTTTGTTTTTTTTTAATTTAGTTTCTCTTTTTACCCTAACTGGAGGCAAGAGTTACTTAAGTAAGTTTCAACTGATTTTCTTGAATTCTCATTTTCATATTTAGAAACTAAGATCCCCTGCTTCCTCAGTTGGGATCTAATCTATGGGGTAGAAGAAAGCGCACTTGAACCCAAGGGTTCAAATCCCCTTTATCATGTAACCCTTACTCTTAAGAAGAGTTAGCCTTAGTTCAATTATGTGTTGTACTAAGCCTTTGTGCTCCTCAGAATAGAATCCTAGAATCTTAAGGAAAGAGAAGGGGTGGAGTAAGCACTTATATGGTGCCTATTATGTGTCAGGTACAGTGCTAAACTCTGCAAATAGTATCTCCTTGGATCCTAGAAGTCTTCACACCCTTCCTCACACCCTGCACCCTATAGCTGCTGCTTTAATGCCTCCAAGCTCATCATTCCAGAACAGAACTAAGCAGATCTGTGGTCTTAAATTCTGGAAGCAGCCAAGGCCTTTTGTCTCCAGTATCTCAAGAAATCTGATTATTTTTCCTTGTGCCTCAGGAGAGGAGATTTTTTTTTTTTAAAAACCAGGGAAACACTTACAAGGACTCTGAAGAAAGGTGGGATCTGTTGCTGGAGTTTGTGCTCCTCCTGATGTCAGCATCTGAATGAAAACAAAAGGTGAAGGGAACAGAAAAGAAAGTAAATGATCATGAAATAAGCAATCTCTATAAGCCAGCAAGGAACTCTGCAGGGGAAAACTATGCTCTCTTCTATGGGGGACAAGAAGTGGAGTCACAAGGGAGAAAGAGGCTCAGTGACGCATCAGGCATAGGCCCATGGCTCAGTGGTCACAGGTGACTCCATCAGGTGAGCATTAGGCTGAGGCAGCACCAAGAGTGACAGATGTTATGGACTCACACAAACACATACAAAAATCCAGTGGGAAAAGACCAAGAAAAGAGAATAAGCTAAAGAAGCAGCCTAACAGGGACAATGTCATACCACTGCCAGGTCAAAAGCAACAAGAAACAATCACATTCAACCAAACTCTGCTCTGAAATGTCCCTGCCTGTCCCACCACTGCTCTGGTACTGCCCCAGGGAAGACTGAGATGTCTCATAAGGACGCAGAGGCAGACTTGGACTTTGGTGTGTGTATGTGTGTATAGGGTGAGATCCTCAAAGAAAAAAGGTTTTGAAACAAGGAGCACAGCCATTTCTCTATGGTTCTATAAATCTCCCAAGAAAAATACTGAGAAAAACAGAGCTGGAGGGAGGTAAAGTAGTATATGTAGTCCTTTCTAGAGCTCTTAGGGTTAAGTTAGTGAGGAGCTGTTAAATTTTTTTTTTATCCTCATATCAAGATTTTGGGGAGTAAATTTCCAGTATCATCAATTACCTCATGTATTTACTATTGAGCTCTGGAGGACAGGAAAAGAAGACCAAGCAAAGGCTATTCAGGTAGACTACCCAGAAGCCTCTACTTACATCACCATTCTTGTTCATTGCAAAAGACAGCTCAAAACTTACTAACCCCTGATGAACTTCATCCCAAACTCTGACTATTCCCCTGTTTTCTATTCCCTTAGCACTATTGTAACTTCATGTTTATTGCTGTAGTATCTAAATGTATACATATGTACATGGAGAATTGTTCACATTATTTCTGACAAATTCACAGATTCAGAATAGAAAGAATTCTTAAGAGTCCGATTCTGATATTTTTTAAATTTAAAGTTCAAAGGGTAAACTCTCTTCTCTAAGGTCAAAAAAGGCAATTAAGGAGTCAGGACTCAAATTCAAAACCTCCGAACCCACACTGATCAATGCTCTTTCTCCTCCACAGCACACTGAATAAAATCTAAACAATCTTTTGTAACACAGAGAGTTGGCCAAGCTTTAAAGTTTTTAGGTCCCCAGGTTATAAGAAAAGAAGGGAGATAAAGTGGTGTGGAAGAAATGGAAGAGATTGCTGTATTTAAAAAAGAAAGAAAGAAAGAAAGAAAATGCCCAGGCAATTAGTTCTCTTCAAGGTAAGGAGAAAATGTGACAGCATAAGTAGGAAAGATGCCTGAAATTTCGAACATCCTCAGTCACAAAATGTTACATCTGTCACAAACTTTGATGATTCAATGGGAGTGCTCAAAAATGCTACTGTGGGGAGCAATGATTCCTCCAGAACAGCTTCTCAAGCAATGAAAGTCAATACCGCTCAGGAATTTGGGGATTATCATTTCCATCTCTTCCAAACCTTCTCACTTTTTTCTGACAAGTCAGGTATAATAAAGAAGAAAACCTAACAGAACTCACAACTGTCTCGACATTCACAGAAGATGATTTCATAGAAGAGACAAAAACAACTAGCTTGGAAGAAAAGATATTCTTGATATGTAGCTTACTGAATTGGGAGACCCTAATCAAATGTGAGGGAGAGAGAGAGGAAGGAAGAAAGGAAGAGAAAAATTATAAATTCTCAAGGATTTAAATTCTAAAATAAATTAAATCTTTAAAAAGAATTTTTCCCCCTGAACAATAAGGGAAAGAAATGCAGCTACTAAGAGGGGATGCAAGGATGTCAGAAGAAACATAGTAAAACATCTTAGCTGATCACAAGAGTCAGAAAGGCCAAATAAGGCCCACTTCTTCATTAAACCCTAAACAAAGTAAAAAAGAGACTAAAGCTATAATGGAAAGTAAGATCTGTTAGATGCAAGGTAAATTAGTTCTATTCTACTATTTAAGAAAGACTAGACTAAATGATAGATAATACTTAAGGATGAGTGAGAAAGATACCTAACTACTGCATTTTGATATTGCTTCTAACTGCATATACTAATTTATATAAAAGTAATGTGTGATATTACTTAGTATGCATTCTTAGCAAAAAAAGAAAAGTATTCTTAACTATTTAATAAAGCATGTTGCTTTTAATTATAACTCTATGGAGGAATGTTATCTACTTTCAAGCAGTTAGCTCCTGTGAAGAACTAGTGGTTTGGGCTAATGGCTTCACTTTCTGCCTGGTAAGAGCCAATCCTAAATACAGGCAAACTAACATAGGGCTCTTGAGTTTGGTCTCCTACCATATCACTTTACTATAACCTTTCCACCTAGATAGCACCAGTGGTTAAATTATAAATCTGACTTCTCATCTCCAATTTCCCTCCTACATTCACCATTTATTTTGGAATTTTCAGAGCAAGAAAGAATCAGAGAACCACAAGATGAATGAAGGAGACTGTGGAGGCAAGGAGTTCAAAAATGCTCACTCTCTGTGGCTTCTATTTCCAGGTTTCTGATTAGTTCCCCAAGAAGTCCTACCATTCTCTAGAACGCTGGCATGGGGCTACAATAATCAAAGGGCACACATACGTGCTAGAGACATACATAAACACACACAGAGAACACTCTTAACACAGGCTACCTGAAAACAATGAAGCCATGGACACTGACAGTCCGTTCTTTGACGTATGAATCAGGTTAGACCCATCACTACCATCTGTGTAACAACGGTAACAAAATGGTGCACTTCAGTGCTCAGGTCACAGAAAAGGAGAAGTAACAGAGTGAAGGCAAGACTGGAGCCCACTACCTCCTGGGTGCTGGGATTTTACTCTTCATTTTCACATCCCCAAATCAAACACTTATCTTCCCTGGGAGGCTGAGGTCAATTCCAGAGAATAAGCAACCATCAGAGCTCACAGAAAATGTTTATTCCACCTCTCCAAATCCAGCTGAAGGCATGTTCCCTATGGCAAGGTGATAGCCTTCACCCCAGCTGACCCACAAATGCTCTATTTTTTGCCAACTGAAAGAAACTGAGCCTGACCAGCAGCAGCCCCAAGGCAACTGTACCAGGTTAGTTCAGTATTCATAAAAAACCTTCCTTCCAAGTGGACCATCTATCTTCTTATGGTAATTTAAGCCTTGATGTTAGCAGATAGATTCAGGGTCATAAAACTATATTCATGTTTGTACTGTGGGAGAAAATATCATGGCACAAAGTTATGACAGCAATGACAGTTCATGAGACTTAAATGGCTCTAAACTTCCTAGTTTCAAGGGCTTGAAGAAAAAATGGAAGGATTCTTAAGCATCTCCCATGAAAAGAACTAAAAAGAGGTTTGTGTGCGCCTATGTAAAGGAACTTCCAAGTTACCTAAGACATTTTGAGCACTAAGTAAACCTCCAAGCAGTGTCTACATCTGGAAATCTATAGTAGTAAATGAGTTCCCTAAGCTGACATGAACAGCATCCCATAGTCTCTGAGAATGATAGGTCTACTCAGCAAACAAGCTATGGTGAAAAATTTTAGAATAGCTGGTTTGCTATAAGGGAGTATGCTTCATTTTAAAGTAAGTGCCTACCTAGGGTAGGTTCCTGGGACTGTGACCAAGCCTGAAGGAAGAAAACAATGTAAATTTGTGTGTAAACAGTGCAACATCTCTTACCTTGGATCTCAAATTCATCGACTTCATCAGTGGAGCCAGAGTCAGAAAGTCGTGCTGAATCACGTGAGCTGAACTGGGAGCCACTGGAAGTGACCAGAAAGCCTGTTTTCAGGATGAGAGAAAGCAGTTAACAAGACTGCCCCATGCCATTATGACCCAGCAATGGAAGAAGAAGAAAAAGTGAAGCTGAGTCCCTAAATGATAGGGCATGATAGGAACTCAAAAGAGGTGAAACCCTAACTGGTGAGCAGGATAAAAAAACTGTTTTTTTAAAATCTCAGACTCCATCTTGTACACACAGAATGTAAAGTTAGGCCGTGTAGACTTGGCTTCTAAGAGGGTTGAGTTACCCTACCATGTCAAAGAGGAGGAAAGTAAACTCTTGGGAACACAGGAACCAATTCTGGACATGAGTAATTTCCAGGCCTGTTAGGTCCAGCCTAACATCCTGGGTCAACAAAGGAAAGGAGAAAGTGGAGAGGCAGACAGAATAGCCCTGGCAGGAGATGCAGCTCCCAATGAGTTCAGGCGGTCCCCAAAGAACCACACTAAAGCAGGGCAAAAAGGACTGGACCATGGAGACTCACTTCCATGCTCGGTCTCCTGGTAGGCAGGGAGAAAGTTCTTGGTACGGATCTGCTGCCGCCGAAGACGGATTTTCTGTTTTAGCTCTTGGATCTCTTTATCACTGTCATCCTCTTCTTCCTCGTCTAGGTGCTGGTTCATCATGTTGCACTTCATTAGTTCAATGGCAGCAATCAGGGACTCTGAGATGCTAAAGTGGGCATTTTCCTGGGACAGGAAGACACCAATGGAAGGTTACTTGGTGATGAGGCAGAGATGTTGAAGGTCTCACTGATTAAACCTTTGAAATCTGGTGTCCCCAGAGGTTCACTTCTTTGCCTCATCACTCTCAGGAGAAGCTACCAGCGGAGGGCTGACTGCCAGAAAACCTCTTTTCTAGTTCTCTCTGCCCTCCTGGCTGGGCCACCATGCTCTATTCTCATGGGAAAGCAGCTTCCTTTCCTCCGGTTCTCCAGCGCCCGCCTCTTCCTGCACCATCTCTGGCAGAAATAAAAGCCATGACAGTGGCCCGAGATCCTTTCCTTGTCATCTAGGGCCTCAGCAGCATCTTCCCAAAGACTTACACAAACAAAAGCGACTATTGTTGTTCTATGACTTGTATCGATGTACTTAGGAAGCGTGTCTGGAAAGAGCGTTTTTAAGCGAGGAATCAAGTGACCAGATGGCACACCCAACTCCTCACCAGGACAATGGATTTCAAAAGAACAGGGACAAACTCCTCGGATTCAGGGAGAAAGGCTCCCTGGCGCTGCCCAGAACTGGGCCTGAGCTACCTTCTGTTTGAGAGGGGTAAGACAGGGAGCCGTGGGTGAGGACCAAAGCCAGCCTTTTCTACCTCCCCATTAGCCCCCGAGCCTCTTTACCTTCTCCAGGTCTGCACAGCTACCAAAATCCTGTTCGGACAGGTAGCTGATGAGGGACTGTCCTTCTGAAGGTCTTCGGAACATGCCTTCCCCCGAGCATAGGTACTGATTACTATCTGGGAAAGAACAATGCAGAGAGGGAGTCAGCTTTGAACAGGGACACAACTCACTGGGGCCGGCTCGTCGAAGAAGGAAGCCTCTGCCACAGCAAAGATGCTCCTTCCAGGCTTCTCCAGCCCACAGAACCAAGCTGGAGGGAACACGTTTCTATCTCCCGTGGGAACGTGCTACCTAAGGAAGTCCAGTTCACCAAAACTCCTGGTAGTAAAGTTTGGTGAGACCACAGAAGACAGTCAGACCTCACAGAGCGCCTCAGAAGCTTACATCTGCACCAGTAGACCCCTACTCCTAGTTCCTTTGCAAAGAATCAGAAAAAAGCTCTGGGACTAGCCCTGCTGCCTCAAGGCGCTTCTAGGCAAAGCAGGCCCGCCGTCTCTTCACCAAGGCCTCCACGAGAACACCTTCAAAGTCCCACAGACTCCACGGGAGATCTTGGCCAGCCCATCTAGATCCCCAGATAGCCATACGAGGGCTGCCAGAGGGTGAAGAGGAAAATACCAAGGAGGAGAAGAAAGAAAAGTAATAGAATGGTGTGACTTATAGCACCAGCCTAGGAACAGTGAAAGGGAAAGTTTGCCCTGTACAATATGTTCCTTCTACAGAGCTGAGCTGTTCTGGAGTACAGGGGTTCAGTGCAAAAGCAGGGTAACAAAGCCAGAAAACAAGACCCCCCCCTCACCCCACCCCCACTCACTCACCATACTCCATGTCCACAGAGCTGGGGGTGCTGCCTTCCCTGTTTCGCCCAGAGGAGGAGATAGGTGCGTTCAGCTTTGAGCTATCATTTCTGGATTCTGATAGGAGCCAGCACATCGGATGGGGGGGAAGAGAAAAAGGAGTGAACAGGGGAAAACTTACCCCTTTCAACTTTCGAATGTAAACCTTTAAGGTGTGCCCACCCCAACTTCTCCTGAGAAAAAGGGGAGACTTCATGCTAACTGGGAACAGTTCAGGAATGTGGAAAAGAGACATGAAGCCAAGTCAAGTGGGCTCCAACAGTGAGAAGAGAAGGTAGTGGGAGTGGACAAGAATGAGAGAAACAAGCAAATCAAATGAGGTTTATGAATCAGTTGTCCCACTGTCTTTTTCTTCCTTATACAAAGTTTGTTTCTAGGGGACTTCTTGCTAAGGGTCAGCATCATTCACAGGATCATTCATCTCACTAAAATGTCAGAAATGGGAGTACCCAGATAGCCACAAGATTGTCTCAGTATACACAGGAAGAAAAAAAAAGCCTCTTTTTTTTACCCAAGGGAATAAATGATTGCTAGAAAAATCATTCCAATTTATGTCAACTGTTTTCCAATAAGGACCACTCCCCCCACAAAAAAAAAAAAAAAAAAAAAGACAATCCTTAACATCCTCAACTTAGGACAAATGCCTTTAGAAGTCATCATATTAATGACAAAAAAGGCAAACATACTCAAATATCCCATCTTTCCTGAATGTTAGATAGCAAAGTCACAAGAAGGTCTGCACTGGCCACTCAATTTTATTTTATACAACTGAATTTGGACTGAAAATTTAACACATGTAAATTAAACCTATTCCCTACCTGGGTTACAGAATCAAGCAGCCACCTTAAAAGCAATATCACCAAATAGTCAAGGAAAAAGCAACACAGCTATGGCTAGAAATACCAAGGGAAAGAGATAGGACTGGTTGTATCCAGTCTTATCAGAGTTGTGACAGAAGCTGGTTACTTGTCCAGGAATAAAAGGGTTATAGGGAGCCTAGGGACTGGATGTCAAGACAAGAAGTTCTGGTGTTCTAAAGAGGTTGTCAGGGACACTGGACCCTGAGACTGGGAGGAATTGAGGAGATTAACAAGTGGTTCATTAGCAAGTGGGAATTAGCAATAGAGTGAATTAGAATTCATCTTATGACTCAATTTTGGGGCTAGCTCACATCCCTTTCTATTCAATTGTGGGTCTAGTCCAATTTCTGTCCTGTGAGAATATTTTATTCAATTATGGAGATCCAATTTCTGTCCTATGAGAATATTTTATTCAATTGTGGAGATAGGGAAAAAAACCTTATTTTACTGTTTCAACCTATCCTTATATGGCTGAGAATCTGGACTATCTTTATCTCCTTCTTAGAGATCCTTAAATTAGAAGGACCTAGGCACATTGCTGAAAACCCAGTCAGCTCCTAAGATTTATGCAAGGAGTTTTCTCACCATTATATATATAAAGCAACTGACATTTCTTTTCTGAAAACAGATCCGTACTGATCAATCAGTTGTTATTTCCATGTTCCCTTGATTGAATACAGACACTTTGTGAGATTGGACACCTCCTTTTCTGATTTCAGAGAATTGTGCTTTCCCTCTCTCAACCTGGCAAGTCCCTGAATTTTTCTCCAATTAGAAATCAGATTACCTACTTTTGTATTCTATTGCTTTTTTAGATCTTATTTAACTGTTTTTAATGTATTAAAAACATCTATCTCCCCCTGTATTTGGGATCCAGTGCTAATGCTCAGAAAGCTATAGATTTATACTCAAAAGCTTAAGCATTTGTTTCCTCAGTCATTAAATCTCTCACCCACCACAGTTACCAAGAGAAAAGGTGAATAAGGGGTAAGTGATATCCAACTCTGTTCTTTGACAAAGGACAGCAACTTGTCAGCTGTTCTACTTATGGCCGGCTATCTCTCACATGGTCGGCTGAGGCCTTGGTGTACTGTTTCAACTTTGAGCTCTAAATACATTGGTCAGGTTGTGTGTGTCCCTGACCACCAAACACCAGAGTAAGGAGAGAATGGCAAGGCCAGTAGTGTGTAATAAAGACATGTTGCTGAGGTCAAGACTAGATAATTATTCATTGGTCTGTTGTGCCCAGATAGTCATGGAATGGAACATCCAGTGACCCAGAAATTACAGAATTTTCAGTTGGATCATATCAACCTCCAATGTTGTGTTCTGATATCATAGGTAGGTAATAATTGTTACTATCTGGATAACAGAGTAGTAATCCATTATATAAATGAATAAGCTGTTAGAGAGTAAGAGTTTCTTTTCTAAGTTGAGTTAAAAGTCTAACTTCTTGTCATTTTCATCCTTAATTTTGTTTTCTAGAGCAACATAGAAAAAGGGGAATGTCTTCTTTAAATAAAAAGCAACTATCATATTTCCACCTAGTCTCTTTCTTCCCCTTTGAGTTTGTTTGTTTTTTTCTTTTTTTAAATTAGTATATACCATACTCCCTCCTTCCCTCCCCACTCCTACCCCTCTCTTTGAAAAGGCAAACAATTTGATATAGGTAATACATGTATAGTAATGAGAAGATGTTTCCATATTGTGACCCCTTTTTTTTCAACCATTCTTTTCAAGGACATGGTTTTCAGAATCCTTTCCATCTCTTTTGTCAGTGACCCCCTTTAAAATGTAGTATCTAAGCTTGAATAGAAATCACTGAGACAATTCTAATGTTTACTCAATAACCACTTAAGAGACCATGTAAATAAAACTTATTTCACTGAGAAAATGCTGAGCAGTGGTTGAAATTAAAAGGAAAAAAAAGATTCCACAGACTATGGGCAGTGGTGGAAAATGAATAAAAGGGCAAAAGAAGTGGGTGTGGTAAAGAACATGCAGCACACATTTCTGGATCATAGGAAGGAAAATACAAACTGGTGTTAATTCAAGAAACAGTATGATTTGGTATTAGCCTGAAAAATTGTGTCACCCAATCCATCATAAAGTCTCTGGATGATATATTTCTCAATTTTAATTGGAAAGTCACATAGATAATTTGACTTATCTTCCTAGACGTTTCCAAGATTCTGAACCACTTAACTTTGGCAGAGATGCTTTAAGGGTCAAGCCAATTTTGATATCAAACCTCCTGGTTTCCCTTACTTTCCTTAAGACTCCACTTCCATCCAATCTTTTGCAAATCATCTTTCCTTACCCTCTGAAGCTATCTATCTTGTACATAAACAGTATTTACCCACCATTAGATACTCTGAAGACAGGGAGTGTGTTTTTTTTTGCTTGTATTCCCAGCACTTATATGAGTGCCTGAAATGTAGTAAATGCTTAATAAAAGTTGTAATAGAAAAGAAAAGCAAAGATGCCTCCAAACTAAGCAGATTTGATTTAACACCAGAATGTAATGGGAGACTCTGAGTCAAGCCAATAAATGGTTGCAGTTGAGAAGGAACAGAAAAAATTAGAACTGGTTCCCAAACCTGCAATGGGATCTTCAACTATAACAGCGATATTCCTGAGGCCTTCTGTAGGCAAAGAGAAAGGAAAGCAGAAAGAATACAGAGACAACCATGAGAGAGAGAAAGAAAGAATGAGAAAGATCAAGAGAGAGAAAGAGAGAGAGAGAAAGAAGGAGAGAAGGGTAGGACAAGAATGCAGGCAAGCACTTTTTACTTACCATATACTATCTTTCAACATCTCAGGGAAGTGTCCTACTCTGCCTGTGAAGCCCTCCCTGGCTCCCTTTTCTAATACTGTTTCTGCAATTTTGTGCTCCTCTCTATGGATTCAGAAATAGGGGCAGAGGAAAGTATATAGCTGCAGGCCAATGAGGAAGAGCAGGCCAGGTACCAGGGACTAGCAGGAATTCTGTTACAGAGGGCCCGACCCAGCTGCTCCTGGGGCTGTCATCAGGGGCTAAGTAGAACAGAGACTTTGTTTTCAGCCTTTTTCTTAGATATCTCCAGATCAGCCAAATTAACAACATTACTGTATGTGTGGGCAGCTGAAGTCCCCAGCTCCTAACCTCCAAGAAACAAACCTTTAGAATCTGTAGGAATATCACCAGAAACCAAATATAACCCCAGCGGCTGGTCAGGGCTCTCCTCCTGTCCTTTCTTTTCTAAATGGGGACCTTCCCCACCCAAGGCTAGTTTCAAGCACCAAAGGTTCACATCAGTTTTTTGAGTTTGTGAGAATGCCATTGCAATGAACCCCACTACAGAGCCTCTAGACATCTATATAGCTGGGGGAGGAAGAGGATGGTGCACATGGCAATCCCCATTTTCCTGGTGCTATACGGCCTGGACATGAGGAAGAGCTAGGAAGTCAGTACCCTTGTGCCCCACTGCTACCCAAACAGAACTAATAATGGATCCAGCCCCTTCAATTCCATTTACTAGGTCACAAAGGTTTCCCCCACTCCTAACATCTTTACCCTCTATTGTCCAGCAACAAACCCCAATGTCTCATTAGACTGTTTTCAAAGCAGTATTCTGTGATAAACTAGCCTGAGCAAAGGTAATTTTGGAATCAGGCATTTAGTGAAATTATTCTTAAAATGCATGGATGTAGTTTCTCTGATTTTAAGAGGCTGGGGGAAGGACTTAAATTTCTAAAGGAATCCTTTTAACTCTTAATAGCCATGAACTCTAGCTTCTGTAGTACTCAAGATCAAGTGAAGAGAATCCATGAAAGGCTTTTTAATCCATTTAGAAGCAATGATAAAGGAAGAGAATGATAAATTTATTTTTCTTTTTCTTTTTTTTTTGGGGGGGAGAGGAGGAGGAGGGCAACTGGGGGTTAAATGACTTGCCCAGGATCACACCTTAAGTGTTAAGTATCTGAGGCCCCATTTGAATTCAGGTCCTCCTGACTCCAGAGTCAGAGCTCTATCCACTAGGCCATCTAGCTGTTCTGAGAATAATAATTTTCAAAGAATCAGATAAGCAGGAAAACCTTCCTTTGCCCAGCAGCACATGGACTATGTTTATAGAACCATCAGCAATAAGGAGCCTCCTTTCTCATCTCCAGACCCCTGGCTACCACCTGTCTCTCTGTTACCTCAACCCGAGTGAGCGTCCTGAATGAACCATCCCTTACCTTGGACTTTCCTAGAAGTTAGGTTGGTGTCAGAGTGTGAACGGGTATGGCTCTTCTTGGCTCCACCAGAGACAGCCAGCGTTTGGCCCTCTGAAAAGCTGGACCTCCGCAGGACCCCCAGCACCTGGTCCTGACCAACTCCCTCTTGCTCACCCACAGAGGAGGCCCGAGAATTGGCTTTCTGGGAGCTGCTGGAAGAGAATAAGTTAGAGCTGCTACTCTTGGAGTTGCTGCTGTTACTCTGACAGCTGGCGGCGCGGGCTCGACTGCCCAAGTTGCCAATGGCTAAGTACTCGGGCCCGTCGTTGACATCGCTTTGGGGGTCGTCCTGGCTGCCGGTCCAAGGCTCCTCACTGGGGCTGGTCAGGACACTAGAGCTCATGTCGTTTGAGGAGGGCAGCGAATCCCTGGCCGATGCGGAGGCTACAGGAGAAGGCCAGCCCTGCAAGGACTGGTCCCCTGCCAGGGCCACTGGCTCTTTGCTTTCTTGAGGTTTCCGTGGAGGGCCAGAGAGGGAGAAGGAAGTGGGTCTTCTGTCTGGGATACAAAAAAAAAGAGGCAGAGGGTAGTTTGGAATCACATGGTAATTATAAAGAATGCTCATACAACCAACAGAACCAGACAATCCACTTGTATTTATAGAAGATGC
Organism: Antechinus flavipes; assembly: GCF_016432865.1. Classification (NCBI taxonomy): domain Eukaryota; kingdom Metazoa; phylum Chordata; class Mammalia; order Dasyuromorphia; family Dasyuridae; genus Antechinus; species Antechinus flavipes. The sequence continues at coordinate 322,445,248 of NC_067400.1, read as the reverse complement.
AGTATGCACCCAACCCTGTACTAGATATGTAAGCCTAGAGAAGATAGAGCATAGTGAATCTACGGAGCTAGAAGAAACCACGGAGGTCACTGAGTCTAACTCCTCATTATAAAGGGGCACTGGAAGTCCAGCAGGGTGAGGTGCTGTGTCCAGTGCCACCATAAGAGCAGAACCAGAATTCAGACTCAGAGCCTGACTCTGAGCCCAGAGTTCTTTCCACTATATCATGGAAGAGAGAAACTTCAAAGGATGAAAATCATTTTTAAAAAATCCTTCTTAGGCATGTGAGTAATAAAGCCAGGAAAATTTTAAAATAAAACTTTCTTTTCACTATTTTTCTCTATCCTACTTATCCTGGGCTGCTCTGGAAGATGGAGCTTTAAACACCCTAATAACAAGTCACCCCCTCCCCCATTTTATGCCCCCCAGAGCAAGGGGAGCTGGGATCACTCCCTCCCCCCTCCTCACCTGTAATGGCGATAGGGGTAGACTGGTAGGGGCCAGAGAAGGAGCCGAAGTAACATTGCTGGGTATACTTGGCAGGAGGGGTGCTGGATGAGCCAGGCAATGCTGTCAGACTCTGGCTTTTGGTCATCAGCAGGGGGGTCTCGTGCTTCCTGGCAAACTGAAAGGAAACAAGGGTCCTAAAGGACAAGGACCATGCACAGACCCAGCAGCTGGCTGCTGCTGCAACCTGAACTCGTCATCAAACCCCTTCACTGAGCAGGAGCGTCTGACCAAGAGGAGGCCAAGGCCCTGATTAACAAGAGCTAGCCTAGTGTTCTCAACCTTCAAAGGGTAAAACTTATCATGTGTAACATTAGGTCATGCAAGGAACCAGCAGCCCCCCTCCTTCATTCCTACTGTGGATGGAGTACTCATTGCACCTAGGCTTTAGTAGTACCCTTGTTCAGAGGGGAGACCTTGTAGCATCCTAATGTTTCTTCTAGAACAGAAATCAATCCTTCAAAATGGAGAGACCCCAAACTAATCCCACCCCTAAAGCCTATCTGATGACATTTCTATTTTCCAAAACAGAGTGGGGGGAGAGAATGGGGTTTTACCAATGGGCCCCACCTCCTGGAGCCCTAAATGAAAGCTTCAGCAACACCCCTGCAGCCTCTCACCATGGAGGCATCGATCTGAGCCAGGAGCCGAGGATTATTCTGCTCCACTGCCTCCAGGCACTGCAGCATGGCTGCGACGTGAGCGCTGCTCAGCAGGAAAGCAGCATCTGCAGAGAAAGGCAGCCCACATTCAGGAAACATCTCTGGTCGCCCCACTCCCTTGTGAGCAGGGAAGAGGGGCAGGAAGCCACTGCCTAGCCAGGAAAAGACTATGGAACAAAGTCAATTTGTAAAGGGAGAAAGGGAATCAAGAACAGATGCAACAAAGGCTAGTGATCAGGGATGTGTGTGTGAAAGAGAGAAAGAGAGGGAGGAGAGAGAGATAGAGGAGGGACAGAAAGAGAGGATGACAGAGAGAGACAGAAAAGGCACCATAAGGGCAAAACACTGGCTCTGTTGTATAAGATGCGGAGCAAAGAAAGAGAGCTGGCCACCCTGCTCTGACATGGAGACAGGGGAAGCACTGGATGGAGATGACAAAGTGCACTCTGCAGGGACCAGTGCAGGGCCCAGGAAGGAAAGGCTCTCGGCTTCTGCCTACCTGTGTAGAATTTCCTGATGTACTGTCTGTCTTCCAGCAAGGGCCGCAGCTGAGCAGACAAGCAGTGGAACTGCAGGCTGTGCTGCAGCCACAGCTCTGCAATGGCCTGGTCCCTCACACCGTTTGGGCTCGGCTGGCCGTTCTCATACAGGCTGATAAACTGAGAGACAGAAAGCAGGCATGTGTATGTGCTAGGGCTGAAAGCCTTATCTATCATCACAGAAAGGCTGAGAACCATCAGAACCCAAAGGAGGGAGAAAGGGCATATCCCTCCCCGCTCCCCCATAGTCCCTGGATCAATGAACAGGGGAGGGAGCGAGGAGGACCGCTGAGAGTCCTTCTGGAGCTACCATTTTCAGTTTGTGAAATCTTCTAATGAAGAGGCCCCTCTACTACTGCTCTGAAATCCCTAGTCTCCAGGGAAGCACTCTGAGGTTAAGTGACTCATCTGGGACTGCCCAGCCAGAACCTATCAGAGCTAAGACTTGAACCCAAGCCTTCCTGACTCTGAGAGCAGCTTCTCCACTGGATCTTTCTTTTTGTACCTAACAGGTGCTGAATAAAATGTCTGCTAATTTGCATTGACTGACTTGCCAATGCCATGGATCTAGGAGTGACAACCAATGTCAGAACCCAAAGAATTATTACGAGGCTGGAAGAACGGACTGAACTGAAAGCTTTGGTGGCTGAAACAGGAACATCTCTGATAAATGACAGATTACAGTCAGCAAAAATGACCAGGGAGGGGAAAAGCAGTTAAAACCAGATAACCATTTCCAGGCTTATAATTGTACCTATGCAGCTTGGCAGCATCCCCTCTCTCTCATTTTGTCCCTGAGAAAAGTCTAAGCCAGTGGACTAACTCACACGGTTGATAATGCTGGATAGTTTCTGCAGAGAAAGGACACCCTAGGAGGATGTTTCAGAAATGTTAGAAGAAAGAGATAATGGAATTCCAGTCAGGAGCACCAGAGCTTAAAAGCACAAGAGCAGGTAGGGTTCTGGCTTCTCTTCAAAAGGATCAGGGCCATGTTTAACTTTGGACCAAGGAAAATCTTAAAGATTTCATCTGTGCTATTATTCTATTACTACAATCAGCAGCTTATGCTCAAATAAATGGGCCAGAGGATAATGGTGCACTCAAAGCCAAGTATATAGCCCACCTGGGACTAGGCAAAGGGAACCTCTAAGAACCTGCTATTTCCTCTCTTCCTAGTGCCACTTTCCCTTAGAGCTATATTCTACTCTAATACTTTTCCTGTCCCTTCTTTCCTGATGTTTCAGACAAGCTGCTGCCAGCAGCCCTGCTGTATAGCCTCTACTCACAAACTATGTTCTAACATAGGTCACAGAACCACAGTTTTCAAGCTAAAAGGGATCATTTAATCTCACTCTTTGTTTCAGAGAAAAGGAAACTTTTTTTTCCCAAAGCTCTCTATAACTATTCATAAACGACTGCACTTGAATGACTCACAGGACCACAGGTTTTGAGTCGTCAGAAAAGTAGGAGGTCACACACGTCAAACCTTTCACTCGTACTGCTCAGAATTAAAACAGCCACTCTCCCCCTGTATTCCTAACCCAGGCACCATCTCACCTTATTTAGTTAATAAGAACTCTGCCCCAACATACCTCCTCCTTGTGCACATCCACTCACTCCCCTACTTAGGGCAAACCTGAATAATAATATTTTATCTCCAGCATGCCCAAACATCTCCCTCAAATCCACATCTTACCTTCTCCACATGAAGGGCCGAATGAGGGCTGAGCCACCGAATGTCCTTCACAAATTGCCAGTAATCATTCTGTTGGCAGCATACCTGTCCAGGGAACACACACAGTGAGACACCATCTAGGTTCTGTGCCAGTTGCAGTGTGATGTACCAGGAGAGAACAAGAGGTATAACCTTCATTTGTATCACCAAGGACATCTTATATTACACCTTAGGTACATATACCTGCTTTTAAAAGGTTATTCTCAGATATGATGGCCAACACCAGACTAAAAGTCAAAGAAAGAAAAGATTCAGTGGATTCAAGCCACCAAGGGCAGGATCAGGTTTTTCTTGGGTCTGGAAGAGTTGCTTTTATGGGTCAGCAATGCAAAATCCAATAATCTTGTTATGGGGAAGGAAAATGTTGTCCCTGGTATTTTCTCCCTACTTGGCAGCATGCAGTCAGGTTTCTGGCATTTGTCCCTGGCCAGAAGTGGACAGGCGGAGACCTACCTTGGGAATTTGTTCCCTTTCCCTGCACTGCTGCCAGATGACTTTGAGTAACATAACTTGGCTCCTTTGTGCTATGGTTTCTTCTTTTAAGAAGAGGAAAAAATTATGTTAGGAAATCCTGTTTATTCTATCTTGACTAATCCCCTCTGGTACCCCTGCCTATGATATTTCCCATCTATGTTACTGAGGACAGTTTCTTTGTTTTGTTTTGTTTTTTAATTTTTTTCTTTTTGCTCATTTACTGACCATGAAAATAATCTCAAATTTTAACAATCAGTGCTGCCACCTACATAGGTAAAGCACAAAATGAACATTCATATGAGTTTTATAAGTTGTGACTAGGAAAACATTTGAAATTATTTAAAACTCTGTTATGACATGGTCAAACAAGGAAAAATTCTGTTTAATCAAATCTGAAATTGAATGACTTTTTTAAAACGAAGGATTAAAATACATTAAAATATACATCAAACCATAAAATCTTTCATAGATAAAATCACAACATAAACTACTTCAAGATATTACTATGCCTTGGAGTTATTTTTTTTCAAAATTTTAAAATTTATTAAAGCTTTTTATTTACAAACATATGCATGTCAACATTGACCCTTGTAAAAATTTCTGTTCCAAATTTTTCCCTCCTTTCCCTAACCTCTCCCCTAGATGGCAGGTAGTCCAATACATGTTAAATATGTTAAAATATATGTTAAATCCAATATATGTATATATACATATACACACACATATATATGTGTGTGTGTGTATACATATATATGTATGTGTGTGTGTGTGTGTGTGTATGTATTTATACAATTATCTTGCTGCACAAGAAAAATCAGATCTAGAAAGAAAAAAAAAACCCGAGAAGGAAAACAAAATACAAGCAAACATCAACAGAAAGCATGAAAAAGCTATGTTGTAATCCACACTCAGTTCCCACAGTCCTCTCTCTGGGTGTAGATGACTTTCTTCATCACTGAACGACTGGAACTGGTTTGAATTACCTCATTGCTGAAGACAGCAAGGACAGTTTCTTTAGAAGAAGTACAAGGAAAAGAAGGAAAAAGGAACCAAGGACCTCAGGATTGACCTGAGCCACAGCTTTCTTTAAGCAATTAGTGCTTCTCCCAAAAGACTCCTCTCTCCCCTTGAGAGTACAATGGAAGCTCAAGCAGGATGTATTGCTGCTTTCCTTCCCTCTTCAGGCTAAAAGCTTAATGCTCAGAATATTTTTCTGATGATATAGCAACTTGAAGAAATCTGAAAGTCTTAAGTGTTGAGTGAGGAAATGAAAAGGGGAAACAAAACTTTTTTTTTTTAATTTACAAAACATGGATGGGTAATTTTTCAACACTGACCCTTGTAAAACCTTGTTCCAAATTTTCCCCTTTCCCTTTTCCTCCTCCCCTAGATAGCAGGTAATCCAATACATGTTAAATATGTTAAAATATATGGGAAACAAAACTCTTGACAAGAGAACTTGCAAAGAAATATGAAGCATCAATAAGCGGGCCTATATCTTGCAGAAAAAGTTTCCCTTCTTGGACCATATTTGTTATATTTTGTGTCTGAAGATAAAAGATGACATACTTTTGCTCCTTTTACTGTAATGATTTTAGGAAAAAAAATTTTTAATGAAATGACATCTATTTCTCAATGTGTAGACAAAGTGACTTCAAAGATATTATTAACAACAGTAAAAAGTAATGCTAATGTTCTGCATTACCCATGTCTTTTTCACTAGATCTTTTCATACATAGTACTTTACTAGTAAACATTAATCTCTTGGCATGTCTCCTTCTCCTGTTTCAATGATGAAACAGGAGGCAGAAAGAGGAGAAGGTGGTCTTCTTTTGGGGATCTACTGCAGTTGTGCCTCTCACTCACAGTGGCACTCCTCATAGACTTGCTGGGTATTCCAATTATTCTCCTGGGAAACACCCACATGGCTTTTATTAGGCTGGACTGAGGGAGCCAGCAGCTGGCTTGCTGGCTGGCCCATGAGAGCATCCACGAGTCACTACTGCAGCCAGATGGACAAACTTCTTCCCTTGAATAGTGTGATTACCCTTCTAGTTTCTTGTACTTAGTGCCATCACTCTCCTGAGCCCAGACACACCTGCCATGGAGCATTCTCTGCAGCAATTTCTGGAACCCTGGGTGTCCTTCTTCCAAGAAGCTGACAAGCACTACGACTTCCATGATTGTGGGATTTGTAAGTGACAGATGTCAAACATACACTGAGTCTAAACCCTCTTATTGTACAGATCAGGAAACTGCAACTGAGAGAGAGAGAGGACGGCTGTCCTGTCAAAGGTCACACAAGTCAGGATGCGAGTCCAGATCCAAACTTAAGTCCTCCTTCTCCGTGCCCAGGCTTCTCCCAGCCCTCATGCTTCTTCCATTACACCTCCCTAGCTAGATCAGAGAAGAACTGATCGCTCTCACCTGACCAAACCAGACATGCAATTTCCATGGAAAGGCTCTTATTCTTTTTAATATCCATAAGATGTCCTTGGCATCTTAGTTAATGATGTCACAGTAATCTTTCAATTTCCAGTGAAAATATATCTATATGCATACACCACATTTACTTATTTTGAAATAATTTGTAAATGAGGGCAAAGCATTCAAAAAGAACTGAAGTAAATAATTTTGTAAAATGAAATGATTTTATAAAGTAAATTATCTTCTAATCTGAGAACTATGTGAATTTCAGATTTTATTAAAGAGAATTTCTTAAAGCAAGCTTTCTATATAGTACCATGTGGAAAAATTCAGGCTTTTTGAAGATGAATAATTGATATCTTTGGTTAAGTGTAGAAAGGTAAAAATTCTCCTGAATAACTGACAATAAAACTTATTTTTCCTAGCCTCAAATAAGCTTGAAACAGAAGAGACAAAACCCATTATAAACCCAGCATCTTCCTCTATGGATTATCTCTAGCTTATCTTGTCTATGCTTACTGTACATAGTTGTGGTGCGCTGTTGTTCTCATTAAACTGTAAGCTGCTTTAAGAAAGGATTGTTTTTTAGTTGTCTTTGTGTCTCTAGCATGTCAGAACAGCATCTGACATATACTGAGTGCCAATCAGTAATGTTTACTTCCTGAATAACGTGAGGTAAATCTAATCTAAGGCAACTCCCAATGGCTTAATAACTTTTTGGTCTTGGGACCTCTTTACATTTTAAAAAATTACTGATGACTCATTCTCCAATTGGTAAATGGTCAAAGGATATAAACAGACAATTTTCAGATGATGAAATTGAAACTATTTCCATTCATATGAAAGTGCTCCAAATCACTACTCATCAGAGAAATACAAATTAAGACAACTCTGAGGTACCCCTACAAATCTGTCAGATTGGCTAAGATGACAGGAAAAAATAATGATGAATGTTGGAGGGGATGCGGGAAAATTGGGACACTGATACATTGTTAGTGGAGTTGTGAACGAATCCAATCATTCTGGAGAGCAATCTGGAATTATGCCCAAAAAGTTATCAAACTGTGCATACCCTTTGATCCAGCAGTGTTACTTCTGGGTTTATATCCCAAAGAAATACTAAAGAATGGAAAGGGACCTGCATGTGCCAAAATGTTTGTGGTGACCCTTTTTGTAGTGGCCAGAAACTGGAAAATGAAAGGATGCCCATCAATTGGAGAATGGCTGGTAAATTGTGGAATATTATTATTCTGTAAGAAATGACCAGCAGGATGAATACAGAGAGGCTTGGAGAGACTTAAATGAACTGATGCTGAATGAAATGAGCAGAATCAGGAGATCATTATATACTTCAACGATGATACTGTATGAGGAGGTATTTTGATGGAAGTGGATTTCTTCGACAAAGGGAAGATCTAACTCAGTTCCAATTGATCATTGATGGACAGAAATAGCTATATCCAGAGAAGGAACATTGGGAAATGAATATAAACTGCTTGCATTTTT